>NC_141697.1:1062026683-1062492230 GCF_964263255.1 Lissotriton vulgaris
CGTGGTGAGAGACAAGCGGCCATATTTAGCATCAATGCGCATGAGCACAGAATCCCTCCAGAATGCGAGTGCGTCACATCACATGGGTATGACCGACGCATGCGCAGACTGAATTGCGGCAAAGCAGCCATTTTCAGTGCAAGCTTCGTTAGTACTTGAAAAGACAAACAAGCAAGCATCCTAGGGACACCCGCGTGTAGGGGAAAACACTTTACAAATGACGAACAATGGTGTTAATATTATTTATGCCATTTAGATAAGGGTTTTGCATACGAGCAAGGCGCTATACGTGCGAATCCTTGCTCCATCATCAGTGCACGCTTTCACCAGACACACACACCACCAGCCGTCAGTGCACGCTTCCACCAGGCACACACACCATCAGCCTTCAGTGCATGCTTCCAGACACACACACCACCAGCCGTCAGTGCACTCTTTGCCACCATGCACACATACCTCCAGGCGTCAGTGCACGCTTTCAACAGGCACACACACACCACCAGCCATCAGTGCACACTTTCACCAGGCATACACACCACCAGCCGTCAATTGTTAACGCATCCACATTTAATTATTGTAGCAATCGCAGTATGGCGCACTTTACTTTTAAACATATTCATCTAAAGCGCAGCATGCCACCATTGCTAAAAAAATAAATACACATTTTTTTGGCCTACAATTTATAGACATTTGTTGCAATTGGTGTTCCAATATTTCACAATGCCAATAGCTCAAACTTAATTAATGCAAGCGTTAGTACATTAATTGTAGAAGAACATGACGGACAAGTTGAAAATAGCAACTATAACCAAATTTTTTAAACAAATATTACCTGCAGTTTTATTAAATTGTTTAGTGTTTCGCATTGTGTATAACTTCTATCAAAGATACTATAATGTAGTTTGTAACTATCCCCTGGTATTAACGTTTTAAGGTTGCTTGTCGACCGCGGATAATGTAATAACTTCTGAAGAATAATTTCAAATGAAGAGGTCGCCGATGCCAAGCTACTTTAGTGTGCACATTCCAATAAAATGATAGTGCTTTTTCTATGTCTATATATCAACATTGAGTCAGTGGTTAAATCGGTTTTTCTGGCGCTATTCCGACTTCTCATTCGGAATTGACATGGCCATAGAGTTATGCGGCTGGAAAGCGCAGGTCGCTGCACTGTGGCATTGTGGGCCGCCGACGGGGAGAGGGAAATATGGCGGATGCTGTGGAGCCGTGAGTATGTGCGCGCGCGCCGCTCGCTTCTTGCTTCCGCAACCGCTGTAGCAGCGCCTGATTGAAACTTCTTTTATTCTCTCTTTCTTTAGGGAGAAGAAAAGAAGGAGAATAGAGGAACAGACAAGCGACAAGTTAGTGCTGGGAAGTGGCATTTGTGAGGTTGGGAATGAGTTTTCAGCTACCCCTGAGCCGGCCAGGGAATGCAAGGGGACGGGCCATATACATTTACCGTAGACAATGAATGGGATTGCGGGCTGTAGTTAAGGAGAAATACGTGTTTCAGGAGCATAGGAAATGACGAAACACTTTATTTTACAGAGCTAGTGGAATGGGGGTCTAAATCATGATGGGAAGTTGGGGAGAGACGGTACTTTGCAGGTGCGAGCAGAGCTAACGGATAAACATGGCATTAGAGCTTAGGGATCCAGAATGTATACAAGTGCACCAGATGAGGTGAGGGCGTACCGGTAGTGGGCGTGGACTGGAATGACAGACACTAATATTCTAGGCAGAAGAGAAGGAAAGTCGAACTCTCGAGCAGAAACAGGACAAACTGGCCGCAGACGGGTTTGTGGGAGGCAAGGTGGGAGGGGAAACAAATTACAATCAAGCAAGGTATGAGCGAGTCTGGCGAACTGTTTGTGTAGGTTTGCGCCCAACTGTGAGACCTAATATTGACTTGTGTAAACATTTCATGAATGTACAAGAAAATGTTTGAAATGTATAAGTGCAAGTTCCACTATTCCCAAGTGCCTGTTTAATACTGAGCCGAGCTATCATGTACGTTCTGCCTGCCGCCCTCAATCTACACAGGATGTGGCGTTACAGCTAGAGGTTGCAACTTTGGAACTGGACCAGATAGGTTTGAGTCATGGCGTTGGCTCAACACAATGTGATTCTGGGCAAATCTCAAGTGCCTAAAAGAAATGAATGTGACCTTGTATAATAATGTAACTAGTGTTCGTGTGAGCGCTTCAATATCTCCAGGTAGAGTTAACACTTTATTTAAATTGCAGAAAACCTGGGAGGTAAAAACAAAGAATCAACATAGGAGAGACAAATAGCAATTTAGCGGCTGATGAAAACCTACAACCTGGATAAATTGCAGCATCTCCACTTAAATTGTGTGAGCTTGGGCAAATATTTTATTTCACCAAAACTCATACTTGCACATAAAAGCACTTTCAAAAACATGAATCAGAAAACCAACTATACAACACCTATAGTGTTCATTTAATAGACGAATGTTGCTCTATAATAATGTGGGCCACATACAGGGTCCACGTGACAACACTCTTGCCTGCTGGTTCACTAATAGCACTCTCACCAGTGTGAGAACAAGACTGGAAAGACGGACTATAAGCTCATGTTTAAGAACTAACACTTTTAATAAGTGCTTCTTAGTGCAGCGCTATTTTTTTTTTTTTTTTTGAAGACCAATGGTCCCAAACTTTATTCAGTTTCACAGATGAGTTAAACAGCAGTCACACAGTGTCATAACAATAAACCACTACTACAAGCGGTACTCGGCTGTCAGTACAGAATGACATGGCAATTAAATACGAGTGAAAATAAACAGTAGCCAGTGGTAATGCATTAGTTCACAAGCAGCGGTGCTAGGAAATGTCTCGTGCCGCAGCGCTTGCGGCTCATGGCACTGCGCTAGGACCAGGGTGCTGTAAGAAATCCGACAGTCATTGCATTGAGTTATGTTCCCTGTTCAGTACAGTAGCGAGCTGGAGCAGGATCATATCCCCCGTCGTCACATGGATCGCTGGGCTTCCGCTGCCTGTACATGAAAACACCCAGTTGCCATTGTATGATACGGAAACAGGGAGGGGGGTGTCGAGCATTGGCGCGTGTACAAAATCAACAGTCTCTGTGTCAACCAAAAGGTATAACTGGGAATTAAAAGAGGAGGGGGAGGGAGAAACATTTCAACAACTGCTGGACTAGTGCATGTGCGTGTGGTAGTGTGTCTTGAATCCTAGCCGTGTGTGGTGCACCCTGTACGGGCTGCGCAGGGGCGGGGGTGATCGAGGATGTGGTGTCGCTGCGGCCGCGGGGGTGGAGGCGGGGGGGAGGAGGCAGCGGGGGGAAGGGCAGCGGCGGGGGGGCGGCAGGGGACATCGCTCGGTGTGCAAGAGCTCGGTAGTCGGGGCTGGCGGCGGGGGGGGAATGAGGGGGGGAGGGGGGGCGCGGCAGCGGGGGGGGGATGGGGGGGACGCGGTAGTGGGGGGGGGCAAATTCCGTGACCTATATGGACAGCAAGCGACAGGGCCCCTTCTATTCCGCGTCAGGTTGGCATTCTATACCGGCCCGGGTGCATGCCCTGTGGTACGCGATCAGGGTAGCGTCCCAGTCTTGGGCGATCGGGTATTTCCGTAGGCCAGTGGTCTCCTCTCTGTGTAGTGACACACTCTCCGCACTGGCCCAGTTGCCAAAAGAGCGACGCCAGTCTGCAGGGCGCGGTGGGTTGGCGTTTTTCCACCGTTTCGTAATGAGGCGTTTAGCCGTAATGAGGCCTAAGTCCCAAAAGCGTGCCCGCAGCTTGGTCTGCTTGGTTCTCCTGTAGAGCCCCAGTAAGCATACTTCCCACGTCTTGGGGAGAGTTTCGCCCGAGGCCGCCGTCAGCGTGTCAGTGACCGCTGACCAGTACGAGGCGAGGTGGGCGCAGTTCCAGAGTGCGTGCAGGAAGTCCGAGTCTAGGAGGCCACATCTGGGACATGCCGACGAAGTGAGTCCGAAGTAGCGATTCAGTTTGTCAGGAGACAAATACGCTCGATGAATGATATAATATTGGATGGTTTTAAATCGCGCGTTTCGGGGAACATTTCTAGCGCCCGCTAATATTGCGGTCCATTGTTTGTCCGTCCAGTCGGAGCCTCGGTCGGTCGTCCACTTCCCCCTCAGCCTTTGGGAGGAGAATTGAGTATGGGTGTGTAGTGCCTGTGCCAGCCAGTGCACTATATGAGACCCATTGCCCATCACGTGCAGGTACTGGATGAGAAGATGAGTGGGCGGTTCTTGGCTCATGTCACCCCATGCCTTCGTCAGTTCATGTAGGAGTCCGGCGTGTGCCAGGAATTGACCCACTGGCAGCTCGGTGTCTGCGGTCAGGGTCTCGAAGGGCAGCAGCACTCCGTCGCTATATAGGCCGCTCAGGTCGTCCAGGTCTGCCGCCGTCCAGCTGCGTAGCGCAGTCGAGGAAAATATGCTAGTGCCCAAGGGAGTTCCCAGTAGTGGCAGGTTCGGAGCGTAGGGCACTGTACCTTTGGTAAGTCTGAGGGCCCGCGCAAAGCACCGCTTCGCGATCGCCACATGGACTTGTGTGGGGTGTCGCCCCTGCGTTAGGGGGTGGAAGAGTGTGAGCACCTGCACGGGGGACAGAGTGGTATCAGCCGTGGCCGTGTCTATCAGGTTCTTGCCGCTCAGCCAGTAAGCGACCCATTGTAGCTGGGCTGCTAAGTAATATAACTCCTGGTTGGGGACGGCTAAGCCTCCAGCGTCCGTGGCCGCATATAGAGTCTTTAACGCTACCCGTGGTCTCCCTTTGTTCCAAATAAGGCGCCTGGTGAGAGTTTCCAGCCCTCTGAATATGCGCGCTGTCACATACACTGGCAGGTTAGCATAATAATAGAGGAGCCGGGGGAGCATTATCATTTTGGTCAGTGCCACTCTGGCCGGCACATTCAGCGGGAGGGAGTTCCAGAACGTGACCTGGGCCGTGAGTGAGGATATAGCCCTCACCAGGTTACCCTCCAGGAGATCCACGGGGTCTCGATATATCAAGATCCCTAGGTACCTGAATACCGTCGGGTGCCATCGGAGCGTCTCCCCCATCATGCGCACCTCACATTGCGGCATCTCGCTACTGAATGCGTAGGTTCCCGATTTGGCCCAGTTAACGCGGAGCCCCGACATATCTCCGAATGTACGGAAGATGTCCGCGATTGCCTCAGGTATGCATGTGAGATCTCTGACATACAGTAGTAGATCATCGGCATATAGAGACACCGAGTGTATGCCGTCCGCTAGTGGGATGCCCCATGTGGCGCCGGAGGTGCGGAGCAGTTCCGCCAATGGCTCCATCGCCAGGGCGAATATCATGGGGGAGAGGGGGCAGCCCTGTCTGGTACCCCGCCCAATGCGGATCCTGTCGGAAAACAACCGCCCAGTCCGGACACGCACTTCGGGCGCCTGATAGAGGAGCCCCACCATCTGGATATAGGCTTCGCCTAGTTCGTATTTCTCAAGGACTCGGAGGAGATACGGCCATTCCACCGAGTCGAACGCTTTTTCCAGATCGAGCACGATGCACCCTGAACGCGGCCAGGTAGGGGTTGCATACCGTTGGATCTTAAAAAACCGGCGTAGATTGTAGGACGTGCTCCGGGTGGGCACAAAGCCATTTTGATCAGCGTGCACCAGCGTGGGGACCAGCGGTGCAAGTCTCCGGGCGAGCGTCGCGGCTAATATTTTATAATCGGTGTTGAGGAGTGCCAATGGTCTGTATGAGCCAAGTTCGGTCGCCTCCCTACCTGGTTTCAGCGGAGAGACCACGTTAGCTTCGTTTAGGGACGCTGGGAGCTCAGCATCTTCCAATGCCGCCTTATACATTCTCAGCAGTTCTGGTATTAGCACCAGTGAGTAGGCTTTGTAGAACTCTGCCGGGAGCCCGTCAGGGCCCGGCGCTTTGCCATTGGAAAGGGAGAAAATCACGTCCCGTAGTTCCTCACCGGTAATTGCAGCACCCAGCTCCGCCTGGTGGGCAGCAGTAGCTGTTGGGAGCTGCAGGGTCGTCAGATAGTCCACGATCTCCACCACGGTGGCCTGCAGCCGTGTGTTATACAGGGACTTGTAATGTGACGCGAACGCCTCGTGGATCTGTGTCTGGGTGTAGACCTCGACGCCTTGGGGCGTACGGATCGACAGGACCGGCGCAGACTGCGTGTCCTGCCGTATCAGCCACGATAGCAGTCTGCCAGGTTTGTCCCCCGCGTTGTGAGTGCGCGCGGAGTGGGCCGCGAAGTTAATGTTCTTTAGGCGCTCCATCAACGCAGCGTGATCTGCCCTGGTCGAGATCAGCTGGGAATCATCGCCTCCCGTCGCCTCCCGTTCTTTATCCAGTAGCGCCTCCTCCACCCTTATCAGGTCCCTCTCCACCTGGCCTCGTAGGCCCGCCTGAACACTGAGGCAGCCTCCCCGGGTGACCGCCTTGAAGGCGTCCCACTCAAGTCTCGGGGAGGAGGTCGAGTCGGTGTTGTCTTCAAAATATTGAATGATTCTCCTGGACATCTCCTCCCGGAATGGCGGGTCGAGTAGGAGGTCCGGCTGTAAGCGCCATGTGGGTACGGGCGGACGTGGGCGCCGCCATCCATAGACCAGTGTGTGCGGGTTATGGTCCGAGTGCGTCCGTCCCAGATAGTCAGCGTCAGTCACAGAGGAAATCAGGTCGCGGGACAGCATGTATCGGTCCAACCTAACATGCAGAGAATGGGCTCCCGAGTAATAGGAATACACCCGGGTGGTGGGATTCCTGACTCGCCAGGCGTCGTGCAGGTTCCATTGCGTCGCCCAATCGGTGAGGGCCCTGGAAGTCGCTTGCGCTGGGGCGATCGCTGCTGGGGGGGACGAGCGGTCAAGGGAAACATCTAGTACGCAGTTGTAATCCCCGCCCACCATCAAGGGTACGTCTGGCCAGGGCGCAATTACTGCCGACAAGCGCGTGAAGAATTTCCCCTGTTCCACATTGGGTGCGTATATGGAGGCTATGACAATTTGCTGTCCGTCTAGTCTACCCTGTATGAAGACGTAGCGTCCCTCGGTGTCGATATTGCTGTGTGTTAGTGCGAATGGAACCCCAGGTCTGACCCAGATCAGGGTCCCCCGCGCGAACGCTGAAAAGGTCGTGGCGTATATCTGCCCCCTCCACCTACGGCGAAGTGCGGCCACCTCAGCGGCGACTAGGTGTGTCTCCTGCAGTAGTGCAATCTGGACCTGATGTCGCCTAAGGTATGAGTACACCTGGTATCTACGCGAGGGTGTGTGCATGCCCCTGACATTCCAGGTACAAAATTTAATCGTAGCCATCACAGTATGCATCGCGCTCAAGCACCCAGCCGCCCCCCCCCCAACCCCCAGCCCACCCCACCCACACACACACAGCGGCCGCGGACAGTGGCTATTGTTACCCCTTGCCCACTCCCACAGTCCCAGGGATGCACGTTGTAGCATTGCAATGGCCACACTAGTCTCAAAAGGAAGAACTTTAACAGAAACATAATACCAAAAGGGCAACGACAGAACGAGTCACCGCCCAAACGCTCTATCGAGCTTAATCAATCCGTGAGTTCAATGGGGGGATGACTAAGTTCAGCACGTGAGTAAAGCAAGTGAGTTCAAGTCGCCAAGAGAGCTGTGGCAGCTCCCCTCCACGGGCAGTATGTCTAGGGGCACCAAATGTCAGTGGCAGTGTCCGCAGACAAGTCATGGTTCCCAATGTCGCTGGTCTCGGATAGTCCACCCCTGGGGGGGGGATCCCATCTGCTACTTCCACAGGGGGGGCCACTCACCTCTAGGGGTCCGTCCACCCCACCAGATGCTTGCTCCCAGTGACGTGTCAATGGGACCGCTCCAACCCCTCTCTCGGTGTCACGGCGGGCCGTGCCGGGCCGGTAGGTGGGGGGATCAGGAGTGGAGCTCAGATCACGGAGATGGGGCTGTATGTAGCTGCCGTGGGTCTCAGAAGTGCTGTTGTGGACTCCCGGACAGGTCAGCCTTAAAAGTGACCAAACTGTCCCAGGATGCCAATCGCAACGCCCAGGCCAGGGCTAGGTTGAGGAGGGTTGTTTATGCTATCAGATCCGATGTTTGGGGTGTGACATCCGGCAAGCCCTCAGTGTTTGAGTCATCTGGCAGTCCGTACATGAAATCGTCGTCCTCGCTCCCGCGTGATCTTGGGCTTGCGTTGGAGATCAGGATGGGCGATTGTGAACCACTGATCTCAGCCGTTCTCCGGATGGCCTCTCGATGTTCAATCAGTATTTGCTCTGGGGTGGGTCCAATTTCTGCGTCTGTGGTCGGCGACCCGGGCCTCGAGACGTGTCGTTGTCTCCGCCTGCGGGTACCTCGATTTCGGCGCAGGTACGTAGTTGGCATCCACTCCTGAATCCAGCCAGGCCGCCGCTGCCTCTGGAGTATCGAAGAAGTGGGTTTTGTCCTGCGCCACCACTCTGAGACGTGCTGGGAACAGCAAGGAGTACTTGAGAGCCAGGCGCCTGAGCCGTTGTTTCACCTCGAGGAACGATTGACGCCGGCGCTGGACCTGAATGGTGTAATCAGGGAAGAACATCACCTTGGCGTTGTCCACCTGTATGTCCGACAGTTTCCGCGTTTCGCGGAGAATGGCGTCCCGGTCACGGTAATTCAGCACCCGCATGAGCATTGGCCTCGGGCTGGAGCCCTCCGGGGGTGGACGGGACGGTACTCTGTGCGCTCTTTCCACCACAAAATGCGGTGACAGGGTGCCTTCTGGTAGGAGCTCTCTGAGCCAGATCTCCATATGTTCCGCAGTCTCCCTCCGTTCCCATCGTTCCGGCAGGCCCACTATGCGTACATTGTTTCTTCTGGCCCGACCTTCAGCATCCTCCGCTCTATCCTCGAGGAATTCCACCCGGTTGAGTAGGTCACGGACGTGCTTATCTGTCTGCGTCAGCTTGGGTGTGGTCTCCGCCATTGTTTGCTCCAAGGCCGTGGTGCGGTCAGACAGTTTCTTGTGGTCCGCTCGAAGGAGCGTTAAGTCCACAGCCACTTTATCGATCCTGTTCTCCAGTGACGTACGGGTGAGCTGCATGGATTCCTCCAGGCGTTCCATGGCCGCCAGCATAGTGTCCAGTTTGGAGGCGGTTTGGTCAGCCTCTGTGTTCTTCACCATCTTTCCTTTGCTCAGTGTCCCACCGGTGCCGGTCTTCGCTCTGGTCCCCCCTGACATGTGGGTGGTTGTCACGGGTAGGCAGCCGGTCAGGCAAGCTTTCACGGCGAACGCTGTTGGGGCCCGTGCGTACTAGCCTCTCCTGGTCAGGCCGTCCGCTCAGCCCGTGCCGGGCGGTGTGCGGGATCCTGGATGCCACCTGACGTTGCGTGGGGCACCGTGGAGCTCGGTGCTGGATTAGCTGAGGTGGAGAATGCGGAGCTGTTCTGGGTTCTCACCCGCGTGGGCCTGGGCAGGTCCCCTGGTGTAAGGCCGATTGTTAGATGGGCTGTCTCGACGTGGTCACGGTCTGTGTGTCGCGTGGGCCAGGCTCTTCAGCACTGGATGGGTCCGACGTTGACCAGCGGCTGTATCTGTACAGCGGGTGGGTTCCGGTGTCCAGGAGGTGGGGCCACCCAGCTACCGTTGCCGATCATTCAGGCCCAGGGGCGACGTCGATAGTGCGGGTCACCAAGCAGTAGAGTGCGATAGTCCTCCGGCTCCCGCTAGTTTTGGCGGGAAGTCCCCAGCGCCGGCAGGCAGGGCGGGTCAGCAGTGCAGGGCGCCGCGGGTCAGTGTGGCGTGCCTGCTTGTGGTCTCTGGGATCCCCGTGCCGTGGGTTCACCGGGGGTACCGGGCGCTGTGGTACCGTCTCGTCCCCCTCGCTGGGCCAGCGACAAGGCGGCGGGCGAGTGTGAGGGTCCAGGGGGCAGAGCGGGTCAGTTTTCGCTGTGGTCTGCCGGGAGCCAGGGGCAACGCTGATCAAATGGACCCCCAGGTGTCCGAGTGGTCCCTCTCTCCGGTGCTCGCAGGGCCTGGCAGGATGCCTCCAGGGTCGGTCGGCAGGGCGGGCCGATTTCACCGCCTGCCGTGGGCCAGGGTTGGATGCCTTGCAGCTGAATCTGGGGCTCCTGCACGGCTGGAGCGCTGGTGGGCGGCCGGCGTTGCGGCGCGGTATCCTTCCCCTCCGGATCGCGCCGGGGAGTGCACACGTGTTGCGGCCTACCTCGTTGGGCCGGATCCCCGGTCTTGGGTAGATGGGGCCGCCGACCGGAAGTGAGCCCTGGGCGGGCAGGTGCAGCAGCAGCTGACGGTCGGGGGGGTCCGGTGCTCCGATCCTCCTGAAATTTTCAGGGATGGCAGGGCAGGTCCCCGGGTGCACTCGGTCCGAGTTTGGGCCCGAATGCACCGGAATTGAAGGAGAAATCGCCCGTGGAAGGGGAGCCTCGCTCGGAGCTCTACCCGGGCACGTCCTCTTACATTGCGCTCTTGGCCACGCCCCCTTAGTGCAGCGCTATATTGTGACATATTTATGTCAAAGTTTCCTTGTGTTAAAGAAATACATTCTCATCAAAATTTTAAAAAGTGTATCATATTTTACGTAATATTTGTTGTATGTTTTACATAGCAAACATTTTCAGGGCTCGGATTGTGCATGGGCTCTAAGAGCCAACCCTGAGCTCGGCTCTACCTGTTAGTTTGTTTGTTTGCTCGCCCACCTCTAACCCCAAAACTCAATTTCAAAGACCGTGAAATCAACATTTCGACTTCTGACGTTGAGATTGATGAAGCATTTAGCAGGTGCATTCTCCGTGTCCTCTTCTGCCATGATTGGGTGGGCCTGGCCCACCCGCCGCCACTGTAGAACCGGGCCTGACAGCACAATTGTCTGTAGAATACAGTATGACATACTGTTTTCGGGAAGAGTTTTTATTTGTTTAAAAACAGACCGTACACTACACTGGGGGAGAACTGAGAAGTATATACGGAGTACCATCATCCTAAGTGGTTTTTGGCGATGATACAGGACACACACCAGACGGGATTGTTCATAGAAACACAAGCTAAGCGGCTGGAGATTATCAACCAGCCAGGGTGAAGGGAGGATATCTACAACACAACTGCTAAGGTAGAGGCAGGCATGGGCAATACACCATCGTGGCGAATGGGAAAAGGTGAAAGACCACACACTGACAGGTGGGAGGAGAAAGGGCAAAGGTAGCACATCTTTTCGAACGGTGTTGATTACACACAAGCTAAGAAGAGGAATAATATAGATGATGCACCAAATGGGGGCCGGCTCTATTGTGGCAACGCTGTCGCCAATGGAGAGGAAGGATATAGTCAACACACCAGCCTGGAGTAAGTGGTTTTAGTCCACCACCAAAGCTTGGGTGAGCGAAGACCAAAAACTGGACGGAGATACTACACACCTCCAACCATATACCAAAGCACAAACAACCAAGCCGCGGTCGTGGAGCTGCAGAGGGCTAAAGATGAGGAAAGGAGAATGACTTAAACATGGTAGGCGAGAGGGAATGGACTATAAGGACTTAGATGTGGGGATAACGGAAAATGGCTACAAGACACAACTGTGTAAAGACAGAGGTTTCACAGCTGCAAAGCAGTCGGACTGTGGGCAGAGAATAGATTTAACAAATTAACTGGGCGACAGGAGCTGAAGAGGGTTTGAAATGTAGATCGAGCTAATTAGAAGGTACTACATGGTTTCGGGGTTGGAGCCCACCACCAGCCAAGGCAAAAGAGCACCTTTTTATTGGTATACCATACATTGATGACCAGAACATAGACCTTGTAGACACATCTTGGTTAATAGGAGTTACTGGAGGTCGCAACCAAAGGAAAACATAATTTGCCTGCCTGGAGCGGATAGAAACCAGGTGTTGAAAGGATGGAGACTACACAGTCTGGCAACTGGTATGGATTGAACATAATCCAGTCTTGGATAAGAGGTCTAAGGTTTTGAAGAAGGGACCCCGAAGCAGCTCTCAGTTGTGCTAGATACTGTTCTAGAGGGATGTGGTATAGATTGCATGTCTGTGACGCAGGCTACCGCCAAGGTATTCAAGGAGTGTGAATTCAGTTAATCATTTGCTACTCCTCGACACTCACGCTCTTCTACCTGGAGATAGGGCCCATTAGGTTGCCATTGTCTGTTTAGATATGGGCTGTTGACTTCAGGTGGTCTGTCCCAGCATCTTATGCTGAAACCCAGTGTTTCATAATACCATGGAGTGGCAAGATAAGACTCACCACATTTGTCCACATGCAACTAATGATGTGGGGTTGGGGGGACACGTGAAATATGCTATACTAAAATGTATTGGTGAGTCTGCCAAAAGTAGGTCAAAGAACATGTTTGTCTCAAAGTAGTGCTAGAAAAAGATCGGTAGCACATATCAGCCTTTCCATCATATATACGGAATAAGAGGTTTCCGACGGCGCACATTACATCTGATGAACAGCATCGTTGATTTAGGACCTCAATGGACCGTGGACATCTCTCAACCGCACTTGCCAGCTCCTGACATGCAGAACAAAGGCACATTAGTTCCCTGTTAACGTTGTTAAGGTCAGAAAGGATTTCAGGCAACAGTACATTAACATATACCAGAAAACCGTCACTTGTTGCATAGGCTTTTACATTAGCCAGCTAAGGTATTACTTTAAGAGAGCTGATTTGTTTTGTTCTCTCATAGCTTCAACATTTTTCTATATCAGTTGCCCCGTTTACAGATTTTAATGTTTATTGTGTGAAATTTTTTTGATAGATGTCTACTGTAAACACACCCTCCGTTCGTTATGGTTCCTGCATCATAGCCTCTTTGTTATGGTGCAAGTACTTGTGTTGGAAAACCAGGATGGCTATAAGCTACGCTGCCAGTAATGTTGCTACAGTCAGATGTGGTGGCAGTGATCACACTGTACAAACTCGGTGATTGTGCCTGCACTGCTGACTACTCCTTTGACCTACGGAAATGGGTTAATTAATTAAGCTTCCGCATGTGTGGTGCTGCTACTTAGTCTTCTGGGTATTTGCTAGTAGCACCCCCCCCCCCCCCCCCCCCCCATTTGGTGCCTCGGCTATGCATCTTGCATTATAGTTCCAGTAGTTGTGTCTCTAACAGTTTTAAACAGAATTTACTAGACCATTGGAACATGCAATGCTTGCACTAATTTGGTTGATTGCATTGATTGTCTTTGTTGCACAGTGGGCTTATCATGACAAATGTACACATACGTTGCCTAACATCCGCTGCCTTTTTAAAATTCCGATTTTACATACGGATTTCTGTTTAGTTAGGAAGACCACATTAATAGGCATTACAGCTTGCTTTTTTTCTTACCTGTAATACTAGAGTGCCAGCTCTTTTTTTCAATATAACAATAATTTTTGCAGAAACAAAATGTTGTTATGGGCGTTTACTTCACATAAACGTGTGGTAGTTTTGTGTCTTGTAAACTGCAGATAATGTGTAGCTTATTTGTTCAAATCTTCTCATGTATGAACAGTCCTACAAAAGACACCATATAATTAACTTCAAGATATAACAAGCATTTGCTATGCAATTGGTCTCGCATTACTGGTAGTATGAGGTATTGCCTTTGCAAATAATAATGCTACGCCAATAGCTCATACTTTCAGTAATGCGAGACCTAGTATATTGCAAATGGTTGCGTACTGAGCCAGGAACCAGCATTGTATGTCTCAGGGCAGTACTGCAAGCTGCTCCTAGAGCTCCCTAGTGAGCAAGGCACCAGCACTGCATGTCTAGGTGCAGTAACGCAAGCTGCTCCTAGAGATCCCTAGTGAGCAAGGCACCAGCACTGCTTGTCTATTGCAGTACCGCAAGCTGATCCCAGAGGTCCCTAGTGAGCAAGGCACCAGCACTGCTTGTCTAGGTGCAGTACCGCAAGCTCTTCCTAGAGGTCCCTAGTGGCATCAGAAAAGTTTGGTCACATACTGTACTGCACCCTGCAGAAGTTATGGTAAATCTACCCTACCCATAACACATTTCATGCAAGACAGTACCACAAGTGCATTCAAATCGCTATGTCCATATATACAATTAGTAGTTTTGAAATGTGATAAAATAATTATTATATTAATTCTGGATTAGGTTGTACTCTATGTGGAGCTGATGAAGGTAAATTTATAGAAGGTCTAATATAAATGTGAGATGTGCTAGCGAGTAACGTAACCACTGCCAATCTAGCTTAGGACCAAGTGAGTGTCCTGTCTGAAGGCCTTTAGGAAAATAGTGCCTTGAGGCTGTAACCT
Source organism: Lissotriton vulgaris (assembly GCF_964263255.1). Taxonomy (NCBI): domain Eukaryota; kingdom Metazoa; phylum Chordata; class Amphibia; order Caudata; family Salamandridae; genus Lissotriton; species Lissotriton vulgaris. The sequence goes on from NC_141697.1 coordinate 1,062,040,969, forward strand.
AGGGCGTAACAACACATTGAACAGGGGGTGTCCTCATGGGACGTGACAAGAAGATACCAGGTGGTACTAAGGAGGAACTACAATGCCTAATGACCAATGAAAAGCCACCATTTACAAAGGACAGGCACAGGAGCCAGTGAAAAAGATGGGGCGGAAGTAGGGGGATCTTTATGCACATATCCTGAATACAGCATGTCTCCAAGAGACAGCGCAAGCGCTGCCTAGGCAAGTTCCAAAAACAAAATAATGTAAAAAATGTCTTGGGTGACTGGCTGTTCATTGCCTCATTTCGCAATTTAATCGCCCCACATGAAACAAGAGAAGGTCAGAGTACACCTTATGTTGTAGTCCTACGATCTGTAGTTTCTAATTTAGTTATTGATGCCCAAATGCGGGCATGAGGAAAGGAATATGATGAGAGATTGGAGAAAAAATAATAAATGCCCATGTTAACTACACATTGCCCTCCCACAGGGTGGATATTCAACTGCTTTGGGGTTTGTTTGGGCTCTACCGTACACAAATATTTATTGGATTATGGGATCCCTTCGGGTTCCAAACTGCATTTGTTCTAATTTTGTCCAAGAATGATGCAGTAGCATCTGCTTTCAAATAAAACAAAAATGTCCCTGACAATGTCCCACTTTTCTTAGATAGGTGGCCATGTGTTGATCAGTACTCTTTTCATGATAGTTTCTTCTTCTTGCTTGCTCATAAAGTGGCAGTTCCGCTTTTCTCGTGCCATGTCTAGAAGACCCACTACGCAGAGTGGCCCCTCAATTGTGGGTGCGGGCATTGTGAACCAGTTAAGGAACAAACTCATTACTGTCAACGCGTTGGTTTACAAACAGTTTAACTATAGTGTCCTGTAAAGGGCTCGTTAGGACACCTTTTACTTGGTCAACTGGTGGGGGAACAAATAAACAAATTAAATAACGAAAAAAGGGTCAAGAATAATAAAAGGGGGGAAGAAAATAAGAGCATTATTCTGGGGAAGGTCTTAATTAGTGGGCGGGCAGGTAATGTGTTCATATGCATCCATGAATGTACGTTATTGCTCCTAGGTATGGGGGTTGCAATGTGGGGGTGGGTTGATTTATCGTCAGTGTGGTCATGGCTGAGTATCGGCAGTCGGCTCTGCGTGTAGGGGGCGGGTCGGTTCCATCCGTTGCGTGCATGCAATTGGTATCTTGCGTCATGTGTGTGACATGCTACTACCCATTGGGGCCAGATCACTTCCCCTGGGTGCGCTGCCCCACTCCTAGTCTGTCACTCCGATAGCGCCCAACAAAACAGGCGCCTATGTAATGCCCTGTTCGAGACACGCCTGGTGAAAGGACCGTAAGATGTCATCCCAAGGCTGCGCTATTGGAATGGCCCTCAGTCTCGCTGTCTCCTCCCTGTGAAGGGTTGTATTTTCCGCTGCCGCCCAGTTAGTAAAGGAGGGGCACCAATGCTGAACTTGCGGCGGGTCCCTGTCCTTCCAATGTTTGGTGATAAGTCTCTTGGCGGTTCCAAGTCCTAGATCCCATAACCTAGTGTGTACTTTAGTGTGTTTCGTTCTTTTAAATAAGCCAAGCAAACATGCCTCCAATGTGTGTGGTAGTTCCACGCCAGCCCCCTTCGTTAACAGCGTTGTTATGCTGTGCCAATATGTCTGCAGTCTGGGACAGGTCCAGAGCATATGCAGAATGTCCGCATTTGCTAGTAAGCAGCGCGGGCATGCGGATGTGCCAATTGAGAAATATTGGTTAATTCTGTCCGGTCACAAATACGCTCTGTGTATTATATAGAATTGGATGATCTTAAAGCGCGAGTTACGCAGAATATTAGTGGGTCCCTCCAATATTCTCTCCCATTCCTTGTCTGTCCATTCTCTACTCCGATCCACTGCCCATTTGTCTCGTAGTGGGTGGAGGGTGCAAGCCGTATGCGACAATAGTGCTTGTGCCAACCAATGGATCACATGGGATCCATTACCCATGACATGTAAATATTGCACCAACAAGTGCGTCTGCGGTTCCTCTGTCATGTCTCCCCAGGCTTTTGTGTACGCGTGTATCAAGGATGTGTGTAACAGGAACTGCCCTGCGGGTAGGTCCGTGGTCGCCACCAGTCTATCAAATGGGAGCAGGGCGCCATCTGTGTATAGCTCGGCCATCGTTTCTATCCCGGCCTGTTCCCATCTGTCCAGCGCAGCCGCAGTTATAATCCCTCCATCTCTGGGAGTACCCAGCAGAGGATGTGCAGGGGCATAGGGCGTCACCGCTCACGTGAGTCGCAAACTGAATATATAGCACTTGTGAGCTACCGCTAAATGTAATTGTGTCGGGCAAGGCATTTTGGCTAGGGAATGAAACAGTGTGAGGACCTGTGTGTGGGTCAGGGTTGAGGTGTCGGAGGTCGGAAAATGCCATTTATTTATGATTTAAAAAACAAAAAACAGTCATTCGCAATGCCAATAGCTCTACCTTTAATAATGCAGAGACCATTGCATTGTAAATGCTTGTTCTCTATCCACCTAAATAAGGGGAACTCGCACGCGTTTCTTCCAGCTAGTGAATGTGCTCTGTATTACTTGTCCTTCGCCACTTAATTTTGTAAATTGGATATGAACTCTTGTCAGACTTAATTTTATCCCAGACCTAACCTTACATAGGTTAATAGTAACCTGTTAATGACCACGTTTTGATAGGTCAGAATTGCTATGCAAAAACAAGAAATCATTAATATTAACGCTTGGAGACTTCCTGTGCAACCTCATTTCCCCCCTAAACTTACCTCTTTGCCGCCAAACAACTAGTTTTGTAACCCAACTATTAGTTGAGAATGCTCTTCTACGGTTTTCTTTACACTGCCTTTGTTACTGAGTTTAAGCCTGGGCCTGCCTATTGTTGTATTGCGACAGAGGCTTAACCTTGATTTTATACACAAGCCTAATGTATTCTGTTACAATGGAGTGTGGATCATCAAGCCCTCTGTTAAGTTGCAGAGCTTACAAGCAAATTCTAATATATTTAGGTTTTTGCCATAAGGCAATCATGTGTCTAGGTCATTTAAACATACCATCAACCCATTCTCAATGGAACAGGTAATACCTTTACTACTTCTTTTTAGCTGTGGAATAGCCTATGCATTTAGCTAGCCTGTTGAGCGTGTGTGTGTGTTTTTTTTCCCCGCATTGCTTGTTCTTTTGAACAGTAAGGGTAGGCATTCATATCAAAACATTTATTGGAACACAGTTTGCCATGGACTTTGATTCCTGCAGTAAGAGACAATTCTTCCAGATTTCCTGAAATCTGGGCAAATGCTTCTTTTGAGTCTCTGTGTGCTCTCACAAACAGTGAGCACTGGGAAAGTGTTGCAATTGAAGTAGAGAGGTGGATAACCAGGTAGAAATGGATAAAGTATATGTATGGAGTACTACAGAGAATAACTGGTGTTCCCATCAGAAAGCCAGGGAGCTAACTGACAAGGAAGAATACAGACAAAGCAAAGCACCATATGACATCAGAAATATAGAATGTGGATCTTAAAGCGATACAGCAAAAGGCAAGTAAAGGGAATACAACATAAAGCTACACTAACACACGATCTCTGCCACAGTTTTGGTCTTAGGTAGTTGAAGAGCTGGAGCAGTGTTATTTTACCACCTTAGATGGTTGTAAATGGCTGTTTGCCACATGAACTTTCAATGCTTGGCTACTTTTGGCTGGAAATGTCAATGCATTTATTGACATATCTTAAGTAAATAAAAAATAAGAAAAACACACAAAAGGTAACCTCACACAATTAAAACATAATGGATCACATCAGATTAAAACAGCCACAACAGAACACAACAACTACAATGCAACCCAATAATATCACATTGCAATATTGCAGCGCAGAATCACAGCAGCATAAGTTTAACAGAACACATCACACCACTTCAAAATGTCCCACAAGAAATGTAGAGAAAAGCTCTTGTCACACATTACCACCTCCAGAATCCTATTTCTATAATATAGTTGCAAAAGGTGTTGGAGTAAGCACCACCTCAGTTTACCACCAAGAATAATCAATAACATGAAACGACAACAAACGCCCAGTAGCTACCTGTGGTTTCAAGATCCATTAGCTTAACTCCTCTGGCCAATTTATGATTCTAAAATGAGACATTTTCCTCGTATAATGGGATGGAGCTGGGTCAGCAGATGGTTTTTTGAACTGGGGCGTGGTGGTGGCATGTTTCCAGGTGTCCGGGAATGAGGCTGAGTTGGTGGAGGCATTGAGAATCGGAAGGAGTCCTTTGGTGTAGGCGTGGGGGGCAAGGATAAGATGGGGCCCCCAAGTAGATGGTCCTTATGGTAGCAATTTTTTTGACAGTAGCGACGGCAAGCCATAGGTCAGGGTTCTTTCTTCAGCTGTGATGAGAAGTTGATTTGCAATGGTAACGGGGTCTGATTGAGGGTCAGAGTGGACGTATATGAGTTGATTTTGTTACAGAAGAATTCCAATAGCTTGTTACAAAGGACTTGAAAGGGGTGATGTTGCTGGAGGCACAATGAAAACCTTGATTATGGCAATGATTTGCTTGCAGATTTTAGCTGCAAGAGCTGTGAACTTAGTGTTCCGTATCTGCTGGTGGTAACCTTTTAGGACCGATTTGAAGATGTCTTTATCTGTTAATGCTTAACTTATTCTCCATTTGCTCTCCAGTTGCTTGCATTGGCATTTTATCAACTTGAGTTCCTTTCTATACCAGCTGGCCTGTGGTTGGGCTGTTGCCATTGGGCTACTCTTGAGAGGAGCCAGAGTGTAGGCGCTTGCAGTGATTTTTGAGGATCTTGCTGGCTTTCTACTACTAGCTTGTGTGCTCAGGCCTGTGTGCAGAGAGGGCGGAATCACACTGCTCTTCTGTGAAGCTGTGCTGGGTGGTTCAGATTGTGGTAGAGCTGTGGTGGTGTGTGATGTGTATGCTGAAATCGATAATGGCTTTGCCTATCCTGGTCATAGTTGCTGGCTTGTCGACTGTGCTATTGCTGATTGAGGAGAAAATTTAGTCCAATTGGTGTCTGGCAGTGTGGGTGGGTTCAATAACATGCAGAGTGAGGTCAAGATTTCTGGAATTTCTAGAAGGGCAAACTTCAGAGGTGTTTTGGTCGGGGTGGGCTTCTAGGTCAAATTTAAGGTTTCCAAGGGGGTGAAGGTCCTGGCATGATGATGACGGGTACACTTAAGTCCTTTATGTTGCTGGTGAACTTGATGCGTGGTCCTGATGGGCTGTATACAAGGGGTCCATCCAGGAAGAACTTGACGGTGATCTGTATCTTTTTTTATTTTAACCAATTTTATTGATTTTGGAAGACGAGCACAGCCTGAAAGGCTAGCATATAAAGAAAAATAAAATGTAAGAAAGAAACACATAAAATTAAGAGCCATAGAAAGAAGCTGGAGGAAGAACCCTTCCTCCTCTCCGATCAACTCAAAACAGCCCGCAGGGAATACAACAATCGCATCAAAAACAAGAAATCCACGTTTTTTTGCTCTGCGCTGGAAAGCGCAAAAAATAGACCGAGAGAGCGCTACAGCATCATTAGGCAACAAACCCCCAACCCTGTGGCCTCCTCAATTCAGGCGTCCAACAAACTTTGTGACAACTTCGCCAAATTCTTTAACGACAAGATCACTAAGATCGAACTCTCTCTGGAAACCATTAACACTCGACCCACCAAGAGCCCCACACCAGGGGTGGTCGTTGTCGCTCCCTGCCCCTCCTCCATTTCTTAGCTAAGTTTCCGCCCCATCGAAGAACATGAGATAATCACACTGATCTCCACTTCCAAACCCTCCTCCCATGTCCTTGACCCCATTCCACCCTTACTAACCAAAAAACTGAAGCACTCCCTAGCACCGCTTAAGTGTACAATAATAAACCGCTCCATGGCAAATGGAGACTTTCCAGACTGCCTTAAAGTAGGTCAAGCCACACCCCTGTAGAAAAAACCTGGCCTTGTCACAACTGATTTGAATAACTTTAGACCTGTATCTAACCTTCCCCTTCTTTCCAAAATCATAGAAAAGTGCGTACTCCAACAGCTTACCCAACACCTGGATAACATCAACCTCTTGGACTCCCACCAATCTGACTTCAGCACAGAAACCCCGATCCTCAACATCATAGACGATATCCACCACTCACTAGACTCTGATCAATGCTGCCTCCTAATTCTCCTTGACCTATCGGCAGCATTTGACACATTAGACCACAAACTCCTCATTAGGGCTCTCCAAAAAAGGGCCGGTCTTGAAGAGGTCCTCCAATGGTTTCCCTCATTTTTACACAATCGCGCTCAAAAAATAAAAATCAATAACTTTGCTTCTGACTCTCACCCTATCAACAAGGGAGTCCCTCAAGGCTCAGTGCTCTCCCTGCAACTCTTTAACATCTACATGGTACCCCTCACCAAATTACTCAGAGCGTCCAACATCCGCTTCCATCTTTATCCGGACGACACTCTGATACATCTGGAAATCTCCTCCTTCAGTGACATTCAAAGACTCCATGACTTACTGAATGATGTCCAACACTGGCTGTCTGCGAATCATCTTAAACTAAACCCTGACAAAACCGATATACTTCCAATTTCAAACAAGGAGGAGAACCCTCAAATTGCTGAATGGCTAAAAACCGTTGATGCGTTCAACGGGAATCTAGTAACCCTAGCTGACTCTGTCAACTCTCTAGGCGTCACACTGGACCCGAAGCTAAACATGACCAGACACATCAAGAATTCGGCTAAGAGCGCCTTCCTTAACCTTAAACTCCTGAACAAAATAAAACCCTTCATTCCGCCTGGTGATCTCAAACAGGCCACTCAAATACCGGTACTGTCAAGGCTGGACTATGGGAACGGAGTCCTCTCAGGAATTGCAAAGTCACACCTAGCTCCCATCAAAACAACTCTGAATGCGGCAGCCAGAATGGTCACTGGAATCAAGAAATTTGACCTAATCTCTCCTGCACACTGTGAACTTAAGTGGATCCAGCTGAAATGAAGGTCGGCTTCAGAGTAGCGCGCCTCACTCATAAAGCCCTACATACCGGCAAACCCGAATACCTGGCGGCCAAACTCAAAAAAGCCGGTCAGCCCAGGAACCTCAGAAGCTCAAACTCCCTCCTTCTCATCCCTCCAAAAACTCGAAAAATAAAAACTGCGACTCGTTCCTTCGCCGGAGGCACACCCAAAATCTGGAACTCCATTCCCCCCCCACATCAGAACCATTCCCTCCTTTGTAAAATTCAAAAGCCAACTCAAAATCCTGTTCCTCAATTTTGCCACAGGGAGTCGATAGGAGCACTCAGAGTGGGGTAACAGACTCTTAACTACCGCTCCATCATCATGTCAGCGAGACTACGAACCTGACCCCTCAACATCGCCATGCATTATTTTGACCTCTTTCTCTTGTCTAGTTTATCTTTGCAATGTTTACTCTGTAAAGCCCTCCGATACCCTCTTGTCAGGCTAGCGCTATATAAAACTACTAAAATAACTACATGCACATACTGCCCCACCCTTTCCCTCATCCACATTCTAGCAATATGATACAGAGCAAGTCCAGTGACCAGATCTAGTCCATTCCCACCCTACCCCATCTAATCTCATAATCGGACAGATTTCATCATTAACCTTTTCCCACATAGAACAGACTGGTTCCAACTCAGTACCCCTGTATTCAGCGTACACCGGCCATATCGTGGGCCATTTCTGTGGACAGCCCAGAGCCTTATACTCCACACTCGTACACTAATCTATCTAATTCTTCCACACCACCAGGGGCCTTAGCCATGCATTCTTTTGTTATGTCTATTTTGCCAGAGTCAGACCCAGAAACAGTAATGACAGCATGTATCTATTGCCGTCCAGTGTATCCAGGATGTGGTCCATCAAAACTGGCCAGTTCAAGACCTCAGTCAACCAGGATATCACCGAGCGCCCGACCTGGTCCAATGCATGGAAGCCCCATACAGTGTGTTAAAATGTTCCATCCCTGTGCATATTGAGGACATGTTGGGGAGGCGTTCACCCCCATCCACAACAGCTGTCCATGGGTGAAATATTCCCTATTGCGATATTTAAACGGGATCAGCCCAAGTCTAGCTACAATGGCTGCTTCACAATGGCCCCACAAAGCATCTGTCCAATCCTTGTTTTACTGAGCTCCCTAATTAGCCTCCCACGCCTGTCGTAGAGCAAGGAATTTGTCCGGATAATTAGGGAAAAGCATCTGGTATATCTTTGCAATCTTGTGGTTTCCCAGCTGTCCCATAATAAATTTACTGTGCAAAGGGTTAAATTCAGGGAGGTCAGACAGGGCTACAATGTATGGGGTTAGCGCATGGCAGAGCTGAAGATAGCGATGAAACGGTCTACAATGGAGTTGGTTTTCAACTTGCAGAGTCTGAAAGGACTTGAGGACTGTCCGGCTCAAGACATCGCCCAGAGTGGAGATCCCTATTGGGTCCCATTTCCAAAAGCCTTCCAGCGCAGTCACCAGCAGCAACAGATGGCCCCACCAGAGCGGCATCCACTCTGTCAGCCTCCCCACCATGTGATGGGTATCTTGTAGATGTAGATGTTGGGGTGTTCAGGTAGGTTGTGCAGCTGATGTTATCTTTGAATATGTTGGCGACCCAAACTCCAGGCTTGTGCTGACGGTCTTACCTGGCAATCTTGTTCGCCAGCAGGGATGGTTGTAGCGATATCCAGTTCAGAGGTTGGTTTTAGCCATGTTTTGGTGAGGTCGTGATTGTTCATTAGTTCCCATATCTCTGTGGCATATTTGGTGAGCTAGTGGAAGTTCAGGAGCAGGCATGAAAGTGTGGCATGTTGTATGTGTGGTGGTGGTTGGTCTCTGTGAGCAGGAGTAAGTGCCTGGTTTGTGTTGTGGGAGCTAGTGGGTGCTGCTGGTCTGGGAGTGGTTGATGTAGAGTGTGAGAGAGTACATGAGAATTTTTAGGAGGTGCATGTCAATGCTACTTGCGTGTTGTTTGATGTGGCAGCAGTGTGGCGTTGAGAGTGTGGCGGAGTGCGGCAGTATGTATACTGGTGGTTAGGGGCAGACCAAGGCTCCTGGTGCTGGGTGCTGTCCAGGCACTGACTGGAGCAGATGGGCTTACCTTTTGCGTGCCCACTTCTGCACAGTGACCTCACTGGATTATCAGCTGCATACAGCCACCATCACCTCCGTGTTGGCTGCAGTTTTCAGCAGCTGTCTAGAAAAATGGTGCACCCTCTCTGACCAAGACCTACCATTGCACTAATGTTTTCACTATGACCTGCCATTGCATTGCTACAATTGCTTCAATCCTTCCACTGCATCAGATTGAACCCAGGTTTGGATTGCATTTCTGTAAACAATGTATTGTTATAAGATCTAGTGCACTATATCGAATAGTGTTGTTGTAAAACGGAGTGGAAGGTCACTATTCTATTTTATCTTTAAATTGTAAATTGATACTTGTATAGCGCAGTACTCACCCGCAAGGGTCTCAAGGCGCTTGTACGAATACCGCTGTGGAACCCATCCTGGCTTTTCCCTGTGAGGCGTCCACTCCTGGGCACCCCCAAGGTGGAGGCCAGGCATCCTTAGCGTTGTGGGGGCCGTTGTGGAGATTAAGCAAGCTATTGCCCAGAGTTGCAGAGTGGGACTCCATAATTGGAATAGGCACCGAGGCGAGAATTATCAGGTCCGTGGAATTTTGAGCCCAAGACCCGCCGAGGCGGGGAATTGAACCCTGGTCCCGGGCTTGACTTCTGCATCAGGGTCTGCCGCTCTAATCATTGAGCCACACTTCTCCAAATCTTCTTTAAAACAATAGCTCTAAGTGCCATCTTTTGTCCTCTGCTAGTTCTGGATGTATGTAGTCTGTTTGAGGCAATGCACTAGGGCATATTGCTGATATTGTTTTAGAAAGGTTTGTAAAATTAAGTGGAAAGGCATTCTGTGAAAAATTGTGGTGTTGGTTGAGGGGGATGAAACCATCCTCCATAAGTCACTAAAGTAACCTCTGTTTAATTAACCCTCTGGCAGCTTGGCACAAAAGCAGTTCGGCTTAACTTATGGACAATGTGTAAGGTATTTATACAAGACAAGAAAAATACCAAACCAATTTAGAAAGATAGAGTTAAAAATTGCTAAATTATTTGAGAGCAAAACAGAGATCATTAGAACCTTGCGATATTCAATTTCAAAGATTAAAGGTAAGTATGGTGCCTAAAAGCACAAAGCACCACTTGCGGTTATCTGGTTGGATGAGACTGGGTGAAAATCACAGTTTCAGGCCAGGTGCTGGCCGGATACAGGGACCAGGTGAGTCCAGCTTAAAAAGGTACTTTCTACAGTCTAGCACTAGGAGCCCAGTTCTTGGTAGAGAGTGCCAAGGATGATCGTCACGTAAGCGTGAAGAGTAGGCCGGTTGTCGTGGACAGTCGTTGCTGGAGATTTGTGTTTGTGGACACCGCAAGCTGTCGGTGCTGTAAGTCAGAAGTGCAGGTTTTGCATTATCAGTCTTCGTGGACGGTTGCTGTGAAGTCATGTGTTGGGTCCACCAGTACTTCATGTTAACAGGTTGGCAAGATCTTGGAGCAAATGGCCCCAGTCCCAAACAGCCCAGAACGTGAGGGTTCTCTTTTTCTTTTAGGTCGAGCTCAACTGATTCCACACAAAGGGCCCAGGCCCTGAAGGGCACCTCTTGGGGCTCAGGAACATATTCCAGTAGATAGCTGCAGGTCTAGGCAGCTCCAGGAAAGCAAGTCAGCTGGGCAGTTGCAGGGAGACCTCTGGAGCTTGTTGTATCCCTATAGACCAGAACCAGAAGTCAGTCAGCGGACCCCTTGAGTCACTTCAGCCTGGGATAAAGTATACATGTCCAGTTTACTTCCCTACAGACAAGGCAGGTCTCAGGCAGCAGGGCGTCCTTCTGTAGTACCCCCAAGTCGTGCGGTGTACTGAAGAGTAGGCCTGAGGGTTCCATTGTTATAGAGATAGGATTTGAGGTTGTTAAAAACAAATTTTACGCTACCAGGCCATATGAAACTGAAAAGTACATGTTCAACTTTTGAAATGCACTGCACCCTGCCCTATGGACTGTATATGCCTACCCCTCAGAACCTGGGGCCGGTTGGTTTAGATCCAAGTGACGTTCTAAGCTTTTACATCATCCCAAATCATTGTTTGCTGACTTCCAAGACATTATTGAAAAACTCTTCACAAGACCCTCTGTTTTCCAAGCTACTCCATGCTTTATGGTAGCTCCCTGAAGCTAGTCGGTTAAAAATACACGATGGGTAATTACTGTTTTAATATTTCAGAAATTTGTAAAATTCAAACCTGAGGCCTATGTATTTTTTTAATACCAGTGTCATTACTTTACTGATTTGGTAACCACTACTTCAGGATATAAAACAAGATTTGTAATATAAGATGGAAAATTGAGAGAAATCATAACCCTTCAGCTGAGAATGAGCAAATAAATTGCTCAATACAAGAACATGTATTTACAACATTGTGGTCAGTGCTATTTGGGGTGTAACATGAGTGCAATTTAGAAAGAATTAGTTGTTTTTTTAACTTGGGTCATCTTTGACCTATGCATATTGCATCCAAAGATGCCTTAGTTGTTGCTCTGTTGTAAAGAGTCAGTATTAGACTATTTTAAATGAAACATGTAAAACATTTCTTATACACTCTCTGGTAAATGTAATTGAAACATTGTACAATAAGGGAAAGTAATGCAGTTATAAAGCATTTTAAATCTCACTGTAATTAAATGTGTATGTTTACGAGCACACCTCTTACTCATTCAGTATGATGGAATATTCTTTGACTGTTTTCATTGTATTATATTTGGGTCTGTGATGTGGTTCTTTTCTTATGGCTGAAGTCACAGTTGGTGAAGAATACTGAATGTTAACTTCAATTTTACTACAGATTTTGCAGCTAAATGTATTGTATTCTGTGCAGAATGGCTGTTGATGGTGGGTGTGGGGACTCAGGAGACTGGGAAGGTCGCTGGAACCATGTTAAGAAATTCCTCGAGCGATCAGGACCTTTCACACATCCTGATTTCGAACCCAGCACTGAAGTGAGAAACATTTGGTTTAAATATTCTCATTTAAGTTGTATGGCGGTGCCATTGTTCTATATATTTACTGCATACATTTGTTATTTCATTAAATTATTAAAATATACTAGATCTATTAACTTATCCATATAACATTAAGGTTAATGCATCTTTTCAATTTGCAGTTTATCATTTAGACTGTTGTACAATGTTACTTTATAGTACGTCATGCTACTTATTAATGTTTCCATTTTAGTTTCTGCTCTTGATTATTAAGTTTATTCAATATAGACTCGTGCTTGCATGTGGAAAGGCTGTTGCTTCCCAAATTGTTTGTAGAAACCTTCCATCGATAAAAATAAAACTTACTGTTTGTATCGATGATTAGAAACATACAGACACTGCCCCTACTCTTAAATCTAAGATGATATTTTGGCAGGTGTTGATCCATAACCTTCCTGATGGCTTTTGTTCCACTCACAACGGACGTTTGTCATTGTGTGAACATCCTCTGAAGTAACATAGTTCTATAAACTGATGCACAACCATTTTGTTTTCTGTTATTTTTGTCACAGATATTTCCTTTTGATGATTAGGGAGGCAGTGAAGTAAGCGGGTGCATTCATACTGTGTGATTAAGCACACAAAGAAAACTTAATTACTACAGTGGAAACTAGTATTCTTTCCTGACAGATCATCTTTTTTAGGTCTCGCCTGCCAATGCGCTTGCGCATTGCTGGCGAGAGCTTGCCATTTGCTCCCCCGCCCACCCCCCATCAGATTTGAAAGGAAGCCGCTCGCACACCACCAATCGCCATTTGTCTGAGCCTCTGCATCAGACTTTAAAGGCATGCCTCCGCTCCCGCTCCCCCGCCACAGCAATGCCGAGAGCTTGTTTTTTCCTGAATGCACCGCAGCTCAGACATGAACACACATTCCCTCCCTGGCCCATTTCCCAATCCATATCGGATCGATACATACAACATTTCGGGTTGATTCCATGAAGGTTTTCAAACAATGCGTTTCTTATTTAGTTGGAAGCCCTCACCAAAAACAGTTTGGAAACCATGCGTTTTCTTATTTAGTTGGAAGCCCTTGCCAAACACATAAAAAAATAACAACACGCCACCCCACGCTCTTTGTTGCTGTCTCAGTGTTATAAAATCTCTTCCATGCTTGTCTGCCCCAACGCACCCCCTACCACTCCACACATGCACTCACTTTCCCTCCCTGAAGGTTTGGAAACAATGCGTTTCTTATTTAGTCAGAAGCCCTCACCAAAAACAGTTTGGAAATAATGCATTTCTTACTTAGTTGGAATCCCTCGCCAAAAACATAAAAAAATAAAAACAGTCACCCCCACGCTCTTTGTTGCTGTCTCCATGTTATAAAATCTCTTCCTTGCTTGTTATTTGATTTCGCAGTAACTGCTTGTTATTAGTACATGCCTTTGAGTAACTTTTTGTGGCATTCACTTTTTAGCCTGCAGGGCTTTGTTTACGTGTGTGGCTTTTGAAATCTTCGTAACGCTTTGTCTTTCTTCCGTTTTAGCAACAGCACTCATTTTTTAAATGCGTCTATGGTACAATTCTAACTAGTATTTTTTAATACCTAGGCTTAAACAGCATCATAATACCCTGTAACTATATCCGTTTTAAACTTCATGCAAACACTATAACTGTTAAAGCAGGAGAAACCTACAAACAGCACATTTGTTTTATTTTATTTGTAGCTCCTTCAGCCTCTTTCTTCCCTGTCCCACGTCTGCCCCATTCCCCGTCTCTATTCTCTCGACTCTCTCTTCCGGATTCTCCTCCCTTCCTGTGTATCCTCTGCCTGCATTCCACCGTCTCTCGCTAACCGTTTGCTTTCAAGCTCTCAATTACCCTTCCCTCCTATCGCAGTCTGCCCTTTTCCATAGGTCTTTCTTCTCTCTGTGCCCGCTCTGACTCCTCAGTTTCCTCCTCTGTTTCACTGTCAGTCTTTCTTTTGCGACCTTCTCTCCCTCCCTCTTTCCTTTCAGTCTACACACTATTTACTTCACCCTCATTTCTCTTTTGCTGTGTGCCTCTTGTCTCTCTCCCTTCCTATCTTTCCTATTACTCTGCCTTGAACCTCGCTCCATCCTGTCTCATTTCCTCTGCCTCTTTCTAATGTCACTCTCCGTTTCATCCCCTTCGAATTCTGGAGTTTTGCGCTTCTTTCTACAAGTCGCCTCACCGTAGCCTTTATTTAATTTTTTTTCATTTTTTCTTTCTCTCTAGTTCATCTCTCTTGGTCTCATTTTTATTTGACTCTTTCTGTTCCGGCCCACTTATGTCTGACTCTTTAACATCCCCGCCTCACACTGCTGCGCCGCCTCACACTGCTGCGCCGCCTCACACTGCCGGGCGCGTCTCACACTGCCGGGCGCGTCTCACACTGCCGGGCACGTTTCACACTGCCGGGCGCGTCTCACACTGCCGGGCGCCTCGCACAGCCGGGCGCCTCGCACTGCCGCCCGCCTCGCACTGCCGCACGCATCACTCTGGGTGCACCGCCGCATCACTCTGGGGGCACCGCCACATCACTCTGGGGGCACCGCCACATCACTCAGCCCAACCACATCATCACTCAGCACCACAACAGCACTGTCCTTGCTTGCTACCAACAAACATTGCCATAGCCAATAGGACTCGCATTAGGAAAGTGTAAGCTATTGGCTTTGTGAATAACAATGCTATTAATTTATATATTTTCAAAGCCAACACATATTAAAAAAAAATTGTCATTTACAATACCAATAGCTCACACTCCTAATGCGAGACCTATTGCATTGCAAATGCTTGTTTCCCTGTAGTGGTTGGTGAAATTGCAACATTCAGTAATGTAATGTCCATTACAGCTTCTCACAGTTCACATCCACAACTGGGTCCAGCCGAGAGTACTATCTTAAATGTTCAGAGAGCGGGTATACAGAGGTTGGCGAAATGAGCTTTTTGCTCTCCTTGATCCAACTCCTCCTTTTTGATTCATCTGCCCATGGATTCCTCACCTTGTGAATATCCCCTTGCGTCAGCAACATTTGGAAATTGTTTCGTAGCTTCGCGCCGACGTCATTGAGGCACGGCATCGCGCGCGACTCCGCTGACGTCACCGACACCATATTAGGCCCACACCGGCGTGATGACATCAGTTCCCTTTTTTCCGCGTCGTCGACGCTAACTGTTTTCTAGGGATCGTCCGTAGCTATTGCAGTAACCTTGTTACTTTGTTATTTAATTGCGTTTCATTGTCTTCTCTCTCGACATGTCTTCGAAGAAGACCGGGTTTAAAGCTTGTGGGGAATGTGGCAAAACCATGTCCATAACGGATCCACATGAATGCTGCGTATGGTGTCTTAGCTCCGACCATGACTTCGAAGACTGCCCGTCTTGTAAGAAGATGACACCAAAGGCCCTTCGGGAGAGAGAAACCAAGCTTCTTGTGGCAAAACTTAAAAGTCGAAAGGAGAAGAAAAGTTCGAGGTCGCGAACTCTGCGATAGAGGTCAAGGTCTCGTTCGAGGTCGCGCTCGGACTCTTCCTCGGCCCATGCTTCGAGATCTTCAAAGAAGAAACATAAGAGAACCCATGATTCCCGACGTCACTTGAGGAAGGACTCCGGTTCAAAGCCGAAGTCACAGGTGAAGCTGGTGGAGAAGGAAGTGGTGTCTTCGGCTTCGGAAGAGCAGGACGCCGAGGGTGAAGTGTCGCATGAGAATTCGCCAGGTTCACCGAGGCAGATACAAAATCCATCTCCGGTTCCGTCTCATCCTTCAGGTCGGGAGGATGAAGGTGAGGAGGAGGTGGTTGGTGAGGGAGAGGCTCCGTTGCCTGCGAGTCCGTCGACTCCGGTGCCCCAGCCCGAAGAGGAGGTCGACGTTGTATCGACTCTGAGCCCTCAAGAGCGGCCCGAGGGTTCGTACCCAGCCTTCCCGGCTCCAGGTCAGAAACCGATGCAATTCCTGAATGCTATGTTCGGAATATACTCCAGGGCTATGTACCCCACTGGGGCTCCTGCAGGTCCCTCTGGTCCCATGGCGTTTAGTCTGGGTGTTCCCCAGACCTATGCACCTGCCAGCGCCGCATTGGCATTTTCCGACGCCGGCGATTCCATTGACGCCGATTCCATTGACGCCGATTCCATCGACGCCGATTCCATCGACGCCGATTCCTTCAACTCCGATTCCTTCAACTCCGATGCCGAACCCTGAACGACCTCGTGTGGAACGAACTCGTCCGACGTCGGGATCGGCGCCGGCACCGGCTCTGACTGAGTCGACAGTGGATCCGTCGGCATCGTATATGAAGCACAGGTCAAGGCGTGAAGCCCAGAGGCTTATGGAGGAAGAAAGGTTTCGTGAGGAAGATATGGAAGAGGGTGAGTTGCAGGAGTCTGAGGACCCATTTGATGACCTGAGGGTGGCTAGTGGCCTGGAACTTTCTCCTTAGTGGGATATAGCCTCAGTGTTGGATGCACCCTCTAAGGATGTGGCTCCATACCATGTCGTGATAAGGAAGGCAGCAGACTTACTGAACATTACTCTGCCTACTGCTGAGTTTAAGTCAAATATTCTCACAGAGGTCCTCCATACACCATCTTCAGTGATTGAGCCAATGTTGCCATTTAATGATGACCTAGCAGAGCCAATTTTAGAAGTTTGGAAGAAACCTTTATCAGCTCCTGCAATATCTAGCGCTGTTGCCAAGCGATATAGAGTTCCTCCTAATGACCCGGAATTTTTGTCCACACACCCTCTGCCTGAGAGTTTGGTGGTGCAGGCTAGGCTGCCTGTTCCAAGAGATCAACGGGAGCTTTTCCACAGGTTCCAGCAGAAAAAGAGTCGAGGAAACAGGATCAGGCTGCTAAAAAGGTTTTCTCCTCCGCCAGCATGGCGTTTAAGTCCACAAACGCGACCTGCCTGATGGGGCATTATGGATACTGTAAAACAGTTGGTGCCAAAGATACCCGAGGATGATAGAAAAGACTTCCAGGAGGTAATCTCGGACACTCAGGCTGCAGCATGGCAGGTGATCCAGAGTGGTTTGGACATAGCAGACTCTGTGGCGAGGGTCATGGGCTCTTCGGTGGCTACGAGGAGAGCTGCATGGCTTAAATCATCTGAGTTTTCAACAGATGTCCAGTCTGCATTAATGGATCTACCATTCGACGGGTCTGGTTTGTTTGGCAAAAAGGCAGACGCTGCTTTAGAACGTTTTAAGGACAGCAGGGCGACAGCTAAGTCGTTGGGCCTTCAGACCAGGGGCACCGTGGGGAAACGCTTTAGAGGGTTTGGCAGATCTTCTTTTCGTTCCTACAAGTCAACTCAGCAGCAGCCGCAGCAGCAGCAAAACACACTGTATAAGGCATACAGGGGTAGATGGAGAGCTCGTCCCAGAGGTCGTCAAGTCGCCTCCTCCTCCTCTTCATCTTCATCCTCTTCCCCTTCCCAGCCCCCTGCCAACGCAGCAAAGCAGCCCTAGATCCGCCATTCCGGATCATGCGGGCCCAGTGGGGGGGTCGGCTTACCCATTTCCTACGAGATTGGGAATTGATTACATCGGATCTTTGGGTTCTCAATCTTGTGGAGAATGGGTATGCTCTTCCCTTTCGGGAGTTTCCCCCAAATTACCCTCCTTGCCAGGGTTATTATTCGGAGGACCACCTGCTTCTCCTGCAGGAAGAAGTCCTGGCGCTGTTCAGAAAAGGTGCGATAGAGGTGGTTCCGGAGTAGGAAAGGGGTCAGGGATGCTACTCCCGGTATTTTCTGATCCCCCAAGAAGGATGGCAGGCTTCGGCCAATCCTGGATCTCAGGATCTTGAACTTGTACCTGAAGCAGGAGACGTTCAAGATGCTCACCCTTGCTCAGGTTCTTCAGGCACTGATGGAAGAAGACTGGATGGTGTCAATCGATTTGCAGGATGCATATTTTCATATTCCCATCTTGAAGTCGCACAGAAAGTATCTCCGTTTCACGCTTGGGTCACAACACTACCAGTTTACGGTCCTTCCGCTTGGTCTTACTACTGCGCCTCGAGTCTTCACCAAGGTGATGGCAGTGGTGGCAGCACATCTCAGGAGGTCGGGGATACCTGTATTCCCGTATCTGGGCGACTGGCTGATCAAGGCAGAGTCGGCGGAGAAGGTGCTCCATCACCTGCAGGAGACAACTCAGTTGTTGCACAGGTTGGGTTTTTCGATAAATGTACCCTAATCTCACCTGGTGCCCTCCCAGCGCAACCTGTTCATAGGTGCGGTACTGGACACTACTGTATGCCATGCATTCCCTCCTCCTCAAAGGATTTGCGACATACAGGAAATGATTCATTTGTTTTTCAATGGAGCGGTCGTTCCAGTCCTGAAGGTCCCTCGCTTGCTCGATCTGATGGCTTCTTGCATTCTGCTGGTCAACCATGCACGCTGGCACATGAGGGCACTCCAGTGGTACCTCCACAACGGAGATCTCAGGGAGTCAGTGAGGATCTCCAGAGAAACTGTAGCGGATCTGACTTGGTGGAGTGTGGAAGGCAATCTGTCACAAGGAAAGCCTTTTGATCTACCTCCATCTGTGGCCCCAGTGATAATGGATGCATCCACTCTAGGGTGGCGTGCTCCTCTGGGGGATCTGGAGATAAAAGGTCTTTAGTCTCCAGAGGAAAGGTTGCTTCACATCAACCTTCTAGAGTTGCGGGCGATACGTCTGGCACTCAAGGCCTTCCTCCCTTCCCTTCGCGGTCAGTCAGTTCAAGTCCTGACGGACAACACGACCGCGATGTGGTATGTCAACAAGCAGGGAGGAGTAGGGTCGCAGTGTCTATGCAGAGAGGCTCTGAGTCTCTGGTCCTGGGTTCAGGACCAACGGATTTGTCTAATGGCAAATCATCTGGCCGGAGTTCTGAACGTACGTGCAGACAGTCTCAGTCGGCAGTTCTCAGCCGACCACGAGTGGAGGCTCCATCCAGAGGTAGTTCTTCAGGTGTTTCGGACTTGGGGAACTCCTGGTGGATCTGTTCGCCACTCACGAGAATGCTCACTGCCCGTCATTCTGCAGCCTCCAGTTTCCGATGCAGGGAGCCTTAGGGGACGCGTTTCAGTTAAGTTGGGACTCACAACTCCTTTTCGCGTTTCCTCCCATACCCTTGATTCCTCAAGTTCTGAGGAAGATTCGCCAAGACCGGGCCCAAGTTATATTGATCGCCCCGAATTGGCCAAGAAGGGTGTGGTACACAGATCTTCTCCACCTCTCCTTGTGCCCGCCGCTTCGTCTCCCTCACAGAGTAGATCTCCTCTCCCAGATGGAGGGGCAGGTTCTACACCCCCACCTCCAGACCTTACACCTTAATGCCTGGAGATTGAACGGGGCAACCCGAGTTCCTTTTCTCTCCCACATGATGTGGTGGATGTCATTTTGTCAGCCAGGCGTGACTCCTCTAAGTCAATTTATTCCGATAGATGGTCTAAGTTTGTTGCTTGGTGTGGGGAGAAGTCCATTGACCCTTTAAGGGCTTGTTTGTCCAGTATTCTTCAATTTGCTCTTTCCTTGGCCCAGCAGGGTTTTGCGGTGGCAACTATTAAGGGTTATTTGTCGGCTTTCCTTTGTTTGCCGGACCAGCCCTCTTTGTTTAAGTCACCTATCGTTTTACAGTTCATTAAGGGCCTTACCAATAAATTTCCTCCTATTCCTTTTATTGTGCCTCAGTGGGACTTGAACCTGTACTTACTTTCCTGATGGGCTCGCTCTTTTAGCTGTTACACAAGTGTCCCTTGAGGCTTTTGTCTTTCAAGACTGTTTTTCTGGTAGCAATTACCTCGGCAAGGAGGGTAAGAGAGCTTCAAGCTCTTAGTTCAAAGCTTCTGTTTTTATCCATTCATGCTGATCGAATGGTTCTCAGGACCAGGGCTGCTTTTTAGCCGAAGGTGGTAACTCCTTTCCACCTGGGGCAGTCCATTACCCTCCTTACCTTTTATCCTCCCCCTCACCCTTCCAAGGAGGAGGAGAGACTTCACCGCCTGGACCCTGAGAGGGCTGTGAGCTTTTTCCTGGACAGGACAAGAGAGTTCAGGTCGGATGACCAGCTGTTCGTTGGATTTGCTTGCTGCAGGAAGGGGAAGGCTGTGCTCAAGCGCCCGCTCTCAAGATGGATAATTTTATGCATCAAGATCTGCTACTCCCTGACGGGTAAGGAACCTCCAGAGGGTATAAGGGCTCATTCTACCAGAGCCAAGTCTGCTCTTTCTAGAGGTGTGCCTGTAGAGTACATTTGCAGAGCCGCGACTTGGGCCTCCCTCCACACTTTCGCGAAGCATTACTGCTTGGATTCCGAGGTGAGGAGGGACGGCCACTTTGCGCGCTCTGTCCTCCAAGATTTCTTGGTATAGCAGAGTGGACACCCTCCGGTAGTGGGGACTGCTGTGGGAATCTATTCACCAGGTGAGGAATCCACTGGCAGATGTATCTATCAGAAGAGCAAGTTACTTACCTTCGGTAACGCTTTTTCTGGTAGATACAGTATCTGCCTGTGGATTCCTCACTGACCCACCCGCCTCCCCGTTGCCCACTCTTCTATGCCTGAGTAATTATAATGTAATGTGTGTGTATGTATGTATATATATATATATATATATATATATATATATATATATATATATGTATGTATATATGTATATATATATATATATATTATATAATTATATTCATAATCATAATCCAAGGAAAAGTTTTATTTAATGTTTTCCTGCATTGGCTTCACACTGTGTGTGTATTATCTTGGTATTTGTGTACTGTGTATACCCTTGACCCGGTCACTTTACTACCGCACGGCCCCCCTGTGCCTGGATTCTGCCTGCAGCTGCCCGCTTGGCCCTCTTGCTGCCGCCTCTCCTTAGGGCCTCTGCTCCCCAGGCTTGTCATCGCTCCCCA
The DNA here is from genome assembly GCF_964263255.1 of Lissotriton vulgaris. Taxonomy (NCBI): domain Eukaryota; kingdom Metazoa; phylum Chordata; class Amphibia; order Caudata; family Salamandridae; genus Lissotriton; species Lissotriton vulgaris. Next base: position 1,062,062,019 of record NC_141697.1, read on the forward strand.
GGCTTGCCCTCGCTCCCCAGGCTTGCCCAGGCTTGCCCTCGCTCTCCCCCGCTCCGCTTTCCCGCTCTTTCCAACCTCCCCTCTGCTGCTCTCCTGCGGCCCCACCCCCTTCTCCTGTCTCCCGCTCCCCATTCGCCGCCCCGCTCCCGCCTCCCAGCTGCTCCTCCCTCCCACTTCGCCACAAATGGCGGGGTACACGCAGCGGGCGCACCAAAGGCACGCCCTCTACGCCCGTCCGCGCCTGGACCGTGCCCAGCGCCAGAACTCCTGGACCCCTCCTGAGCCAGCCAACCCGACTGAGCTACGACGCCGCCACCCTCCACGCACTCAACACCGGCCGACATCCAGCCTGCTACCAAGCCACCCCGAAACGCACCCACGGAGCCTTCACCTGCCATGCCTGCTACTTCACCTGCACTCGGTCCTGCACCGCCGCCAGCCAAAACAGCCGCCAACAACAACCACCTCAAGTGCATCCTGCTCAACACCCGCTCCATCCACAGACACGCCGTCTAACTATGGGACCTCCTGGGCAAAACGGCACCAGACGTCACCTTCTTCACGGAAAACTGGATGAACGCCTCCTCAGCCCCCGACATCACCATTGCCATCCCGGACGGCTATAAGATCATCCGGAGGGACCGCGTCAACCAGACCGGAGGAGGCATCGCCATCTCCCCCAGAAACACTATCTGCATCACGACCAACACCGACGACACCCGCGCCACCGCAGAGCACCTGCACTTCCAGATTCACACCAACCCCAAGACCACCCTCAGAGGAACCCTCATCTACAGACTCCCGGGACCACGCTCACACTTCAGCGAGGCCATAGCAGACTTCATCAGCCCACTCGCCCTCACCTCCCCCAACTACATCCTCCTAGGAGACCTCAATTTCCACCTGGAGAACGACCAGGACAACAACACCACCGCCCTACTAGACAACCTCGCCAACCTCGGATTCAAGCAACTGGTCAACACCCCCACCCATTACGCCGGCCACACGCTCGACCCTGTCTTCTCCTCCAGCAACCACATCTCCTTCAGCCACACCACCGAGCTCCACTGGACCGACCACAGCTGCGTACACTTCAACTTCAACGACCCACCACCGACCTCAACAAACACCCCGAAGATGCTGGAGCAAGATCACCACCGACCAACTCACCAGCTCCTTGCGCCTAAACCCTCCCACCAACACCAAGGACCCCAACGAAGGAGCCCGCAACCTCACAGTGGATCACCGACTGCGCCGACACCCTCGCTCCACTGAAAAACCCTCCCAGCAACCTCAACAGCAAGAAAGCCGCGTGGTTCACCAACGATCTCAAAGACTCCAAGAAATCCTGCCGTGACCTCGAGAAAGCCTGGCGCCACAACCAGTCAACGGACAACATGACAGCCCTCAAACGCCACCCGCAAACACCACCAGCTGATCCGCACCACCAAAAGGTCATCCTTCAGAGAACAACTGGACAACAACACCCACAACAGCAAGGAACTCTTCAACGTCGTGAAAGAGCTCTCCAACCCCAACGCCAGCAACGACATTACGCCTTCTCAAGACCTCTGCAACTCTCTGCCACCTTTTTTCACCGTAAGATCGTCGACATACACGACCGCTTCGGCGCTCAGAACACGTAACCCACCACCGAACCTACACCCCCCCACCACCACCATGTGCGCCTGGACTCCGGTCAGCACGGAAGATCCCTGCCCACACCACATCTTCAACAAAGCCGACTCATCATCGCACCCAAACTTCGGGACATCATCAACAACTCCTTCATATCCGCCACCTTCCCGGAGAGCTGGAAATACGCAGAGATCAGCGCCCTCCTGAAGAAACCCACCGCAGACCCCTCAGACCTTAAGAACTTCCACCCCATCTCGCTCCTCCCTTTCCCTGCAAAAGTCATCGAGAAAACCGTCAATAAACAGCTGACAGCCTTCCTGGAGACGAACGGCTCCCTCGACCCATCGCAGTCCGGATTCTGAGCGAACCACAGCACCGAGACATCCCTCGTCGCGGCCACCAACGACATCCGGACCCTGCTGGACAACGGAGAAACCGCCGCCCTCATCCTGCTCGACCTTTCGGCTGCGTTCGACACTGTCTGCCACCGCACCCTGACAACCCGCCTCCGCCACGCTGGATCCAAGGAAAGGCCCTGGAATGGAACACCTCCTTCCTCTCAGAAAGAACCCAAAGAGTCCGTCTCCCGCCCTTCCTTGCAGAAGCCACCAAGATCATCTGCGGCGTACCTCAAGGCCCCCCGCTCAGCCCCACCCTCTTCAACGTCTACATGAGGACCCTCGCAGCCATCACACGCAAGCACACCCTCAACATCATCTCCTATGCCGACGATACCCAACTGATCCTCTCCCTCACCAACAACCCCACCTCCGCCAGAGCCAGCTTCCAGGACGGAATGAAAGACATCGCAGACTGGAAGAAGCTCAGCCGCCTGAAACTGAACTCAGACAAGACGGAAGTCCTCATCCTCGGCCCATCCATCTCTGCCTGGGACGACTCCTGGTGGCCCCCTGCTCTGGGCACCCCATCCAAGCCCACGGACCATGCACGCAACCTGGGCTTCATCCTTGACTCCTCCCTCACGTTGGCCAAGCAAGTTAACGCCGTTACCTCCTCCTCCTCCTTCAACACTCTCCGCATGCTCCGTAAAATCTTCCGCTGGATCCCAACTGGAAACAGGAAAGCGGTCACCCAGGCCCTCGTCACCAGCCGTCTGGACTACGGGAACGCCCTCTACGCTGGGACCACCGCCAAACTACAGAAAAGACTCAAGTGCATCCAGAACGCCTCAGCACGACTCGTCTTGGACATCCCCCGACACAGCCACATCTCCGCCCACCTGAGGGACCTGCACTGGCTCCCCGTCAGCAAAAGGATCCCGTTCAGACTCCTCATCCACGCACACAAGGCTCTCCACGACTTAGGACCCGAATACCTCAACAACCGGCTCACGTTCTACACGCCAACCCGCCAGCTCCGCTCCGCCAGCCTCGCCACCGACCCACGGAACCGCAGAACCACCACCGGAGGAAGATCCTTCACCTACCTGGCGGCTAAGACCTGGAACACCCTCCCCACCCACCTACGAATCACCCAGAACCATCTCTCCTTCAGGAAGCAACTCCAGACCTGGCTTTTCGAGCAGTAGCAGCCCCCCCCCCCCCCCCCTTCCCCCAGCGCCTTGAGACCCTAGCGGGTGAGTAGCGCGTTTTACAAATACTCTTGATTGTGTATATATCTACTGTCATCGGTCCGTCCGTGTGCCTCGAAGGCACGGAAAAAAGGGCGGAACTGATGTCATCACGCCGGCGTGGGCCTAATATGGTGTCGGTGACGTCAGCGGAATCGCGCGCGATGCCGTGCCTCCTCTATAACGTAGTCCACGTCGGCGCGAAGCTACGAAAGAATTTCCGAATGTTGCTGACGCAATGGGACATTCACAAGGTGAGGAATCCACAGGCAGATACTGTATCTACCAGAAAAAGCGTTTCCGAAAGTAAGTGACTTGTTCGTCTCCTCCTCATTCAACACTGACCCAGTCAAGTGGAGAATGCTTGTTGAAAACTGCACCTACTACCACCTCCACCCAGGATGCAGTCTTTCCAAAATGTATTACTCAATGTTTTTAAACGCTTTTATAATTGTTCAGGAACAGATTGTATTTCATTGCATTTGTGATGCTCATTTATTTAGAATTGTAATACATTTTTCTTTTTTCAGTCTCTCCAATTTTTATTAGAGTCCTGCAAAGTTCTTGTCATTGGGGCCGGAGGATTGGGATGTGAACTACTAAAAAATTTGGTAACTAGACCTAATTAATGTCTTCAAGCACAATTCATTGCATTGTAATATTTTGTTGCATGTTTTGTATTGTATTGTTCTAGTTATTAGAAATGCTACTTCGAAAGCAGCTGGATGTTTAATATTGATATTTCATGGACATAGCTCAGCATGTTTTTTGTGGTTCCAGAATTGTAAGTCTTCATAAACTAAGATTTATATAATAGTTTCTGCATTTCAGTATTACAACCTCTTAACTCTGGTACATTATGACAGTGTTTAGGGTTCATAGATCATATTGCCTTATACGGTTTTTCTCAAAATTATTTGAATGATGTGGGTATTAAAGACAAGCTGTAATTTAAAAGGGTTAGTAACCACGTGACTATCCCATTCAGATGAAACCTTTTTTCAGCACTTTTGACTCTGAAGAGCTTAGTTATTCACTAGTAAAAGAAAACCTAAAAAACTTTGCAAGGTGCCTCCAAACAGAGTGCAGTAACGATTGAATACTTGGATGCCTACTTGTGCAGCGTTCCTCTGACAGCCAGCAGTGTAATCTGCCTGAGATCTAGGCTTAGGAAGATGGTAGTCTCCAGCTAGCCAGCCCATGTATGAGGACCTGATGGGGACTAGTTGGATTTTCTCCATGGGCTAAAAATTGAATTTATTACTGCTCTGGCCACCCCAAGTTTTGAGCCACGTGGATGACCTCTTTGGCTGTTGTTGGTTGCGTTGTGCCTTCTGGGCACTGCAGCCATGGGAGTTTTATGGGGGAATGTCATTGAGAAGGTGGTCTTGACATCGGGTTAGGTGGTAACGGCAACAACAACAAAGTACGAAATATTGGCATGATAGGCATTAGTGTGCAAAGATCTTTGGCACTTAAGATGATGACACCGACTGAGGGAGTTGATCAACAAAGACACACCTTGCTTGAGTGCGTCCCTGCAGCCTTTCTCTTAGCTAATCACATTTTCCCCCGCTTACTCTAGGGGGCTAAATATTCCAATCAAAAAGTTGCCTTCCAAACATCTTGACAATATTTCAGTTCAGGAGGGACAATATGTAATTTTTCAGGGGATACTTGTGTACCTCCTATTTGGGTTTGGTTTCCAGAGTAGCGTGCTACTCACCTCATAGCTCTTAACACCGCATCCGGGTTAGCAAGCGCTAAATAAATGCAAACCTTTACCCTTTTCTATCCCTCCACTATCCTTCTCAATCCAAACAACAAACTAACATACCCACCGCTCAAATTACTTAACCCCTTCGAGGCTAATGACGAGCTGGGCTCGTCATGGCGCTTACCTGCCGTGCGCGGATGACAAGGCCAGCTCGTCATAAAATAATGTAAAACAATAAAACCCAGCGCAGGACGGGAAAACGCCTAGCAGCCATGGGGTTAATATTTCACAATTCACCACCAATCCTTTTATGGGTTATGTAGTAGCGTGCTACTCACCTAAAAAGTGCTTCAACACCTAGTCAGGGGTATTAAGCGCTATGTAAATGCAATTACAGTACATATCACATTCAAATTATAACAGTCCTGAACTTCTCACTAATGTAATGACGAAATCCGTTTCATCCCCACAGTTAATTATATGGGCCGGTGAATTTAACCTTACTTTACAATATGAACTATATATTATGGGAAGTGGGGCTAAAAAAGCAAAATCAGTCGAGAGCTTTGTTGCTTAATATTAATGCGCCAGTATGAACTATTAACCCTTTTGTGAATCTGTTGTCTTGTAGCCAGAGAATTCAGGTTTCATTCTGCTATATAGATCCTCATCTAGAATAGATTTTTGGCTGGGTACTAGGGATGTGGCAGGCTGGATTAGTTCCATTGCACATCTTCTAAGGGCGCTCACTGACCATTCCCCTGTCATTGCTTTCCCTCGTTGTACACACACATAGTATATGGAGCATATAGCCATTAGTCCTGCTTGACTTCACTAAGAGAGGAGATTATACACAAAACAAAATCTGTCGTACTTTGAAATAAATCAAAGATCTGTTGCCACTTATGCTCCACCGAGGAAGCTGTTTAAAACGTATGCAGGGTGAATGCCTTGCGAAGGGCTGCTTAATGTTTAAGTCGATTTGCAGTAGGTTGAGTACACTAGAAAAAAGGTATAACATCATTGGAACATGCCCACAACCTTTCAAAGACACCAGCCTCTTATTAGTCTAGCACTCCAAATTTGTCTGTGCCTCTGATTTTTCTTGTGCACGTTAGTGCATGTATGTTTTATAGTGCATATGTGGTAGTACATGCACTTGCTACAGAATGTAGTTTGGCGCAACCAAGCATATGATTTATGCACCTGGCTGTTTTTTTTTTTTTTTTTTTTAAAACAAATTTTATTGAATTTTCAGACCAGCATTACCATAAAACATCAATGCATATACAACCTCAATTGCCGTTTCCTTAGTGCAGCACATAAGAGGCCCCTCACAAAGGTGACTCATTCAGATGTATATATCCGCTTCATGGTTCAAAATATCTGCTACTAGGGCATTCATACGTTACATACTATCAGTAAGCTGTGCACTTTTGCTAGCTTTACAATATGCACCTGGCTATGTTTTAGCAATATTTGGCTGATGTTGGCATTGCTCAGAAAAATGTTCAGTTTCTAAGCGTATAATAGCATTCTCCTTCATTAAATTGCAATATCTGTGCGAATGATTTAGTATACACCTATTACCTTCTCATTTACTATTACCTTTGGCTTCTAATGGCAATTGCAGCTGCATGATTGCAACATCTGTGCATATGATTGCGTATACACCTATTACCTTCTAATTTACAATTGCCTTTGGCATTTAATGACCATAGCAGCTGCAGGGCCTCAGCAACTGGGCATGTGGTGGCAGGAGCACCTGTGCTTACTCTTGCCAGTAGTTTTCAGATGAAAAGATATGGGCATTTTATGACCGTGACTAACGTGTGGCATCGCGTGACCCAATGGGTGAACACTTCTGGCATGGGCCTACATGCCGAACTTATAGATTACAATCTTAGCTATACAGCAAATGATTTCTGTACAAACAAGGATGAATGCGCCAGTGAGAAAAGGATGTAGAGATGAATTGAGCAGGTAAATATGACCAGAAGATGGAGGAGAGCAAGAGAGGGATCGAGATGTTTGGGTTGGGTCTTCGTCGGATGGGTATTCAGTCTACCTTCTGTCTATGAATTGGTAAAGGCAGGGTGTATGACAAGATTGCACCTGGGATGGAATTTCATGCTCATGACGGGTATCGGGAGAAGTTTGCATAGCTGGTGTGGTAGATATCCATTATGTGTGAACCTGCACACTTAAGAGGTCTGTTTCATGAATGGTTTCCTGGATGTGTGTTGTCTGTATATTCATAGGTCGCTGCATTCCTGTTATGTAAAGCGGTTCATCTGCTGCTTGTGGTCACTTGTCAGCTGACAACGAAACTTTCCAATCTCATCCTAGCATTCTCTTTTCCATACCATTGTCCTCACTGCACATCGGAGCTCTCCTATCGCAGTCACACTCTTTATGGCCCAGCTCACTCTGCCTCCACACAACCCTCCCTCCCAGTCTTTCTTCCAGTTTAAGCATTTCAAAAACAATACATTTTGTCATCCTATCTTTGAATTTTCTCTGCTGGTATTGGGTTGTTTCTTAGGTTCCTTAAGCTTCAAGTTGACTGCCTCCAACTCCTTGCTCCTTCTTTTGGAGCTGCCTTTTGCTTGTTTTCGAGATTTTAACATCGTATTGAGAACTATAAACTGTTTGCCGTTGTTCAGTTAAACTTCAACTTATTTTTCTATCTCTACGTTTTTGTTTTTGCAGGCATTATCTGGCTTCAGGCAAATCCATGTTATCGATATGGATACCATTGATGTTTCTAACTTAAACAGACAGTTCTTATTCAGGTATTTTTGTTTCTTCGCAGTAGAATCTCCGATTAGTACCGATGTGTTTTTAATGTGGCAACACTAGATTTCAAATAAAATGCCTCCAACCCACTAATCCTCCTAGGACATAATTTTACATTTCCTCTGGCTATGAGTGAAAAAATAAAGTTTTTTAAACTCTAGTAATTATAACCGCCGTCTGTCTGTCGGGCATAGGGACTTCACGTATTGTCACTGTGATCCAGGTACTGTATCAGACATGTTCCATGGCTGCCATATTTCCTTTTCATGTCACTGGTTACAAAGGGGGGGAAGCCCAAATGCTGAATGACAATAAAAAGAGGGGCCTGACACTTATTATATACAGGTAAATGTTTTGGAACATATGTGGATTTCTTTTTGAAAATGCAATGAAATTTCCCTTAAAACTTCGTTGGTAGTTGTGGTCCAACAAAACAGACAGATTATTTATTAATAGTAAAATATGCATTTAATTGTAGAAGCAGAACAGTAGGTTTGTCAGTTTTGTAAGGTGTAGCAAGAAATAACCTGCTTCTCAGTACAACCTCCTTTACAAAACCTTCCAGAATAGCATTGAAGTGTTTTTCATGATGGCTGAAAGATTCTCTGTCCTGCCATTGGTGTCCCAAGCTACATCCCCATACTCTGTTTTTCTAGGATCTAGTTAGTTTTTTTCTTAAAATAATACCCAATGATCAGAATTGAGATGGGTCTCTACATCTCTCTTGTTGAAGAGAAAATGCTTGTGATCAGATTAAGAGCATCCTCTCTACGTCGGCATTGTAGGTTTCAATGTAGGCCCCCCTGTAAGAGAGCCAAACAGCACAATTCAATAAGTATATGTTTACTTTTTTGGGTGGCACCATGCAGAGTTTTTGGACTTAAAGTGCACTTTTTGGTATGTTTTGGTACTTTAGGATAGTTCTTCTTTCATGCAGGAAAACCCTTCTCATGCTGGTCTTACCCCCATGTGAATTGGCCAGATTATCTCTAGTCATGCAGTCAGCTAGGTTGCCGTTTGGAACAATTGTGTTTCTCTATGTTGGTGGCCAAAGTCCTTGTTCCTGTCTTATAACATTCATTGTTTCAATGGCTTCATGCAAGCCAACATTATTTCAGAGTTTTTTGTTTTTTTAAGTTATTTGGCCATGAGCAAGGCTCACTCAGTAGAAAACTACAAAGGTCACCATTTTTACAGTAAGTAACCTTTATCGTGTCAGCAACTATGTCACATCAATTAAAAGAATATTTCCCATAAAATCCATGCATATAAGACAACTTAAAATAACTTCAGTTAATTATGACACATATTGGACGGTACAAGTGCATGGAACAAAATGTGAGTGCGGATTAAAAATGGCTACCAATAGAACAAGAAGAGAACATCAACTAGACTTTGAAATTAGGAGATAGTGGTCTCCAGGCTGAAAGACCGGACACTGCCATTCTTGTGCGCATTACTATAATAAATAAATATGAGAGGAACAATTTGGGACATCAGTCGATCAGAACACTTAATCACACTACAGCCTCAAACCGTGCTAATGCCACAATTAAAGCACAGATGCAAGTTAGAATCGGCAATCTGTAGAGCCAGAAAATGACAGCTATTCTTGCATGTAAAGGGGGAAGGACAACAAGGTAGGTGTCCAGCCAGGGCCGATCCTGAGCCTAATTGCTGATCACATTAATTAATATAATAAAGTGCAGAAGTCAATATCAGATACTCATCTTATGGGAATTCTGCCCCAGTTTAACGACATGGGTCCAAAGTTTGGGTCTTGTGTACAAGGATGAATGTCGCTTAGCATGCCGAAGTAAGTTAGACTTCCAGGAAATTGAAGATCCAACCCAGTGTGATTCAGTGATGCATTAGTTGTGTGGCCATGCTAGTTAGAAATAGCACAGGTTCCTTATACGTGTTTCTGACCTCTTTTTCTGACTGGGTGACCTACGCACTCTTGGTGGACTAATGTATGTAAGCTTTTCTATATGGTAATGCTGACATAATCCTGGCGGGATCAATTGCATCATAGCATGCTGTGACCGTTAATAACACAACTCCGGCTTTTGTCAGATCTTGTAGCCTTCCATGCAGCATGTAACTAGAATGCTACAGCCTGGTCAATTTCCATCCGGTCTGTAGCAGAAAATTAACGCATGCTTTCAGTTCCTCAGGTTATTTTGAAGACTGCAAATTGCTGTCTGTTTCAACACAATGTTTCCTCAAGAAAGTAGACCTAAAGTCCACTCAATTCAACTTCATTTCAGCTGTCTGTTTCTAGTCTGCAATGAAGTGGTGCTTTCTGTTGCCTAGTTAATGCTTTAAAGTGGCTACTGAGCTACAAAGGCACTTTGCAAATAATATAGCATAACCTAATAAACATAGGCAGCCAGATAAACCTGTATTGTATATTTTTGCAAAATACAACTAGCGTATGAAAGGGAAGGCAAACATGTTGATTTTGTTATTCTGTGTCAAAATTGGAAAAAGCGTCAGACCATCCAAGTCTTTGATGCAGCCATCCAATGATATGCTGCTTTTAAAAATCCTTCAGCTTGATCCTATATCCATTAATGTGCACTAATATTTTAGCATCACAATGTGAGCCTTTTGCACAGTTGAGTATATCAATTTGCTATGCAACTCGTCACCAGAGGAATCTCAGTCTGAGCGGTACTCTTTCCGTATCCACACTTTACATCCCTGATTCGTTGTTTGGGCCTGTTTCTAATTCTGCCATCACAGGTAGTCGGTAGAAGTGCTACAGCAGTGAAAAGTCTCGTTGGGCCTGGTAATCTCTAACTAGCCCATAATGCTAATTAAGGGATGGGGCCAAAGCCACGGTAATCATTGTGAATTCTATCTGAATAACCTGGCACCAGTATTATATCACCGGGCACATTCATGCTAGGTACATAAAGTTAGTCTGCCAGGTGGCATCAGACACATTCATTAATCCCTTCTAAACCAAAGATCCCCAATGTATTTGTGGAACAATAAAGTGTATGTTGGTATTTAATATGTATCAGCCTGTGGCCGCTCTTTAGGGAGATCTCTCTAGTCTGCGCACAGCAGTAATACCACTGTTCATTGGTGAACATAAATCTTCATCCCTATAGTTCTGGTGAGCACAGCTTTCGAACATCTTCCATTTTTCACAATGCAATATATGCTGGATTTATTTATTTATTTTATTTTTAAAGTTTTATATAGCGCGAACAAGATCTTTGCAGATATCAGAGCGCTTTACAGAAACAGTAGGTAGGATAATCAAGACTCTTGAATCAATATGAGATTCCGTAGACAGTGAGTTGCAAAAATAGGATATCAATCATACAAGAGTATACAGAGTAATAACAATCAAGAAACAATAATAATATGGAAGTAGTACAATGTCTAAACGGATAAGATCATAGCACCCCAGAGGGTGAGTTAACACAATGTTGAAAGCAGAGTAGTAGTCAGTAGTGGGTGCGTTGCAGGTAATTGAGGCACTCAAGTCCTAGTGTACAACCCAATAAACAAGTTGGAAATCAATAGTATAGCATCTGTGCAATGAATTAGATCCAGAAGCAGACAAACAATGGACTAACATAGATAAGTATTCAGACAGCCGATAATGTAAGAGCCAAATACTGTCATTGTTCCAGTATCAATAGTGTTCAGGTGTATTTAGCCATAAGGATGGCCTTCACCTCTTTCTTGAAGAGAATAGTGGACGGGATAAGCCTGGTTTCTGGCGGGAGTGCATTCCAGATCCTAGGTGCCATTCCAGAGAAGGAGCGTTTGTATGTTTTTTTCCTTCCGGAATCTCCGTGGTTTCAGGAGGAGAGTGTTTGTGCTTCTGTTGGATCTTGAGCCTCATGATATGGTCAGCTTATGAGAGAGGTAGTTGGGTGCCTTGTGGTGTACGGCCGAGTGTCATACAGGCAATTTTCAACTGAATTCTGGCTTCAATAGGCAGCCAGTTCAGGGCTTTTAAGTCAGGGGATATATGCGAATGTTTTCTTGAGCCAGTGATGAGTTTCGCAGCCGCGTTCAGGGAAGCTCTTAGGGGAGCCGTTGTTGTCAGGGGGAGCCCGCTGAGAGCCACAATTCCGTAGTCTATGCGAGGAATGACTAAGGCTTGTACCACAGTTTGGAAGTCCTTGGGTGGTAGGAAGGGTTTGAGTTTTCTCAGAGTGTTGATTTGGAAGTTGGCGCCTTTAGTTGCTATGCTAATATGCTGCTGCATGTCGAGATTGCAGTCCAGTGTGATGCCAAGGGATTTCGCTGAGTCCACGATGGTGGGCTGGACATTGAGTGCGGTTAGATGATTGAGCCAGGTTTGGGTGATGGCCTTTTTCGCAGGAGGAGAGATCAGAAGGAACTCCGTTTTCAGGGCATTTAGTTTGAGGTGATTGTCGGCCAGCCAAGCTTGGGTGTTTCTTAGTGTGGCATTCAACAGTTTGATGTCTTCAGGGGATAGACGCTTGAGGTAGAGCTGAGTGTCATCGGCGTACATATGGAAATGTACCTTAGAAGATTGAAGCAAGGTGGTGAGTGGTTCCATGACGAGGTTGAACAATGTGGGGGATAGGGAGGAACCTTGCGGGACGCCCAGTGTTACTGGCACAGGCGAGGACAGTGCGTTGTTGCTCTTGAACCTCTGAGACCGGTTGTGCAGAAAGGACGTGAACCATTTGAGAACCGTCCCAGATATGCCCATTCTGGTATTTAGGAGCTCCAGTAGATTCTCGTGTTTGACCGTATCAAATGCTGAAGAGAGGTCAAGAAGGATGAGGAGGCAAGACTCATTGCGATCAAGGATTTGGAGGGCATCATCCATTATGTGTGTCATGGCCGTTTCCGTGCTATGCTTTGCTCTGAATCTGGATTGGTGAGAGTTGAGGAGGTCAAACTGCTCAATGTGTTTTGTCAGTTGGGATTGTACGCATTTTTCTAACAGTTTTGCTAGAGTGGTGATAGGACGATAGTTGTTTAGGTCGGCCGGGTCAGCTGTGGGTTTCTTGAGTATAGGCGTGACTTGCCCAATCTTGAGGGAGTCTGGGATGAGCCCTTGTTGCAGTGAACAGTTGATGATTTTAGTCCAGAGTGGGATGAACAGGGGGGTGAGGACTTTAACAGCATTGGCAGGTAGGGGGTCTGTGTGATGATTGGCGGGTTTCAAGGTGACCAGCAGCTTGTGAATTGATTCTTTGGAATAGGTGTCGAAGGACGTCCATGAAGCGTTGTTTTTAGCATGAGTGTTAGTTATGCATATGAAGCCGGAGAATCGACTTACATCCTTGATGAGATCGCTTCTTATAGTGTCGTTCTTTTGCTTGAAGAAAGCAGAGAAGTCTTCGCAACTTGGGATAGCCTTTAAGTTGTTGGGTTGTGGAGGTTGCGTTTTGGTTTGGTTTTTGACTAACTCGAACTGTTTTTTTTGGTCGGTTTTTAGCTTGATCCAGCTGTTGGCTAAAGAATACTAATTTCGAGCGTTTGATTTTTCTGAAGTAAGCGTTTCTCTTTCTCTTAAGCGTTCTAAGGTTCAGTGCTGAGGGGTCCGATCTCCACGAGCGCTCAGCTAAGCGCATCACACGTCTGTCTTCATTGAGTCTGCCATCGTACCATGGGTTCAAGTTCTTGGTGGAGACTCTCTTCAATTGCAAGGGTGCGGCTTCATTGATTATTGTAGAGATGGAGTCTAGGTAGAGGTTGGTCAAAGAATGCACATCAGAGACGTCCGTCGGGGGAAGAAGGAGACTGCCTGTGTGGGCAGGCCAGGACTTTGGGTTAAGGTTCTTCAGGTCCCTCTTCCAAATCTTGGTTTTGGCAGGTTGCGCCGGGTTAAGTTTGACCTTTTCGTTGATGAAGAAGGTGATGATGTGGTGGTCTGACCAACCATGGATATTGTATGCTAGGGTTAAATGTGCTTAACTCTGGGATTCAGGGCGTTAAAGCAGTGATTCCCAAACTTTTTTGACACTCTGCTTCCCATTATGTTACATTGTTTTGGGTGGGTGGGTGTGCAGATGTAAGTCGGCCTTGGAAGTACTTCTATTTTTCTCCCTGAAAATATTTTAGGATGTAGCCGATGAAGATATTAGCATAGGTGTAACCAAATAAAAATATAACAGTTGCTTAGTAAAAAACTTTAATTGGTTACATCCGAAACAAAATAAGGCAAGGTCTGCAAATGGAATCATGTTGTCATACTGTTAGGGAGTTAAATGAAAACCCAGGACTGGAAGGTTGGTGTCTGCCAACAGGAAGCACCAAAGCTACACCACCAGCGGCACAGGGGGCAGCTGGGTGCAGGGTGCAAATGCAGTGCTGGGCTTCCAGTGCACTCCTATGGATATTCTTTTTTTTAAACAGGCTGCAGGCGTTGAATTGGAAGGTGCAGGCAGAAAACCAGCGACCACAGAGGTAAGTTTGGGGGTGGGAGGGGTTCACAGGGGCAACGCTGGTCAAGCTCCCCATGTGCTGCAAGTGCGGGGGTGCATTTGGCTGTCCCATTATTTTCTTACCGGACGGTTGCAGTAAGGGGACCCTTCGGATTCACAATGCAGGTGGTGGCGTGGAGGTCGAGAGTGGTCAGCCAATGCTGGATTCGATGTTAGGATTGCTGGGGGGATCTTCACTGGACCGGTGAGCCACCTGGACCCAGGCCATAGGCCTCTGGCGCAGAGTGGTCAGGTCTTACCATTTCAGATGCACAGAAGTCCTTGGAGTTGATTTCTTCTGGACAGGTCCACTGTCCACAGGAGATTGGAGTCTTTTTCAAAGGGCAGCAGCCCTGCAAGGGTTTTCTGAAGTCTCCGGCTGCAATATAGGTCGTCTTTTTGTTGCAGGTTCTTCAAAGCTGGAGATATGCCGGGAGCGCTGGGGCTAAAGCAGTTGTCTTCAGGCTTCTCTGCAGGGTCGGCTACAGGGATGTCTTCTTTCTTCTTAGGTCGTAACAGATCCAACTTCAAGGTATGTGGGAGCCTCCTAAACTCTAGATTTAGGAGGCATTTTAAGGGAATAACAGGTTGGGTCAATGGGAACCTCACCTGGGGTGACTACACCCTCTATTATCCCACTCTCCTGTGGAGGAGGGCTTAGTCCCAGTCCTGATTGGAGGGGTCTCCCCATCTTCAAAATGGCAGGGACTGAAAGATGTGCCTCACCTCGCCTTCCCCACCTTAGGGGTTGAGTTGACAGGGGCCCTATCCTCTTAAGTTTTCCCGCCCAAAGTGAGGGTGGAAACTGGGGGCTGCCATCTGCTGCTAGTAGCAGAGGCTGTGGGTCACATTACAAAGGTAACAGGCCTTTGAAGCTTCCCCTTTGAGCAATGACCCATCCTGGGCGAGGAGGTGTGACACCTCCCCCCCAAGATGTGCATTGTTTCTGGTCCCAGAGAGTGGTTGGAGCACTCTGGTTTCAGTGACACCATTGTGATGCTGGGGAACTTGAGTTGTCGAGTTTCCAGCCCATATACTCTCTATGGCTTCCCTGGCACTTAAAATATTAAGGAATAGATCCTAGTACTGAAGAAGCATATCTGCATGTGCAGATATGCCCACATCTGGGATATAGTGCACCCTGCCTTAGGGCTTGTAAGGCCTGCTAGAAGGCTGCCTATATCTTAGGCAGTGCTAGCTGGCATGACACACAAGCAGTGTGCCATGTTGACTTTGTCATTTTGTCTGCACAAGGCCATGCATGCTGCAGTGGCAGTCTGCATGGCCTAGGTGAGGAGTCCCTAGGGGACCCTCTTTAGTCCCAATGCCCTTGGTATCCAGGTACCATTTACTACGAACTTACAGGGGGCTGATGGGCCAATTCTGGAACCGTTTTTAGGGAAGAAGCGCTGGCTCAATGGACCTGGTTGGCAGGGGCCCTGTGCACTACAATCAAAACCACTTCAGTACCAGGCACAAAGTGGAGGCTAACCATGTCAAAAGAGGCACTTTATCACACCTAATATTGCACATAAGTGCACCAGACACTGTAGTACGATAAGTTATCCTTGGAATGCCCCAGCACATTGTGCCAAATCCACGGAAGTACACAACATCCTTGGAAGGGAAACCCTTACCTGACATTGGGTCTTTTCTCCCCAATACCAAGCCAACTCCAAATGTTACGCTACTAATGGAAAAGCAGTAAAGCTGTTTTTAAACCACTAAATATTCTTTTGGCCAAGTACGTTTTTAAGAGCAAGACCACCAACTGAGGCGCAAAGGCCATAACAATTTAGTACACAGTTTTTAGCACTCTTCTAGCGCTTTGTTAATTTCACCAGATGTACATTTTACTGTTTGATTGTTCCATGTTATTCCTCAACCCTAAGCAAGTTCATAGATTCAAATCACCCTACCCCCTTTCTCAAAATCTCTCTTGGGTGTTCCTAGCTATTAGCCTGATGGCTCAGGTGTTTTATGTTGATTCACATGACCATTTCGGGCAGCAAAGAAAAAGTATCTCCTGTGGAGCGATTCTCTAACAGTATGAATATGGATATTAACAACCAGGCACCACCTCATTGCCCATCCAGAGTATGCAACATTTCCTTTCCTTCGTATCCCTGGGGGGGGGGGGGGGGGGGGTAGTAGGGGTCATATTCTTCCTCTTAAGCAGACATATTGCTATTTTTCACCCATTCCCTCATAAAATACACCTCTCACAATAATATTTTTCAGTGCTTGTTAAATTGCACTTCTGCCGTCCATCACCACCCCCTTTTGTACCGAAGATTATGGGGCAGCACAAGGGGCTTGCTGAAGTGCCAATGAAGCTATTAATGGCCTCTCGCCAAGGTGCAGCAAACTTTTCAACCGCCTGTTTCTTTCCACCCCCTTCGCGGAGGAAATGGCAGATGCGAGTCCACAAGGACCAGGTTAATTAAGCAAAACTTGTTTCTAAGCCCTGTGACTGGGTGTTTTGTTCTATTTGCATTCAAATGGTTTTAGTGCATTTAAAAAAAATATTTATGTAAAAGGGATGGCTCTAAACTTTCACGTTCAGCTTCAACCCCCTCTCTCTGCAGCCAGCCCTCGAAATATTTACAGTCTCCTTGTTTGTTGTCAAAGTCGTCGTGCCCCTTTCTAGTTTGACACTGCACATTATGGAAAACCCTGCATTAAAGGATAAGCGTTTCTTTAGCAAATAATTAGTTAGCAATCTTTGCCGTTCACTTCAAATACAGGAATATATCTTACTGATGGATACTTCTAACCACAGATTCATCTTCTTTAGAATATTCCCAGGCTGGATCAGGAAGATTTCTCACCATAGCTACTGTATGATGGTGGATGGAGTTGTGTGGCTTCTCATCTACTCAGCCTTTTAAGTGACAACTGAAGCCAAACGTAAGCACTACCCCAGTTCACTGATGTCCATTACTTCCTTTCTGCACCTTCATACGCTAATCTTGAGGTAGCTCCTACTTCCTCTTGTCATTTGGCGTGCTTTTCCCTTCAAAATTCCTTCCAGTGTGCAAGGGAGCATGTCCTCTTCACCAACAATTACGTTTATCCCTTGTAAGGGCTGTCACAAACAAATGGCTGTGACAGATTCCTATGAGGTATGTCTCTGGTGTTTGGGTTGGACCATGACACCCACATCGTGACAGCAGTGTACCCTGATGCACCCGAAGGCGATCTGGGAATGCAAAGTCAAGATGTACTTTGCCGAGTAATGAAGGAAGTTGCGTAAGAGATGCTTCCACTCAGTCCTAAACCTGTTCCCACTTACAGGGCCCAGTCTTCGGTTAAGGAAAAAATACAAGACGTCCAAGCCCCACCACTGTCTATCTTAGAAATTGCAAGGCCGTCAAGGTGCCCCAGTGATCTCCATCCCAGTTCCCTGTAAAGGACCCGATTCTGTAGCTAATTCAAATGCATCCCAAACTCTGAGGTCAGTTAGTGATTCGCAATAGATTGAGGCATTTAAAGAGGCCATGCTCCACATCTTTGACACCCTTCCTCCTCTCTGGTGTGCCTGTGTCTCTCATGGATCCGCAGAGTCCTCCAGTCGGGTTACTGCCACGAGTCCAGCCTCCGCGATGACTGAGCCTCCTGATCTGCTTCGACTCTATGGCTGGTATCCTAATCAATGCCAGTACCTGCCACGTCAACACCAGTGATTTTCTGTCTTACTCGAGTCTGCCTTGACCTTGGCTGAAGACAGTTTCCTGTATAAATAGAACAACAAAGACCCTGCCTAGGTACTTCAAAGAGGTCCCCTAAGGGATCCACAACGATTATACACAGGGTGACATTAAACATGTATCCGAGCCATAGACATCAGAAAGCATAAGGTCAGTCCATATATTTTTTTATAAACATTTTTGTGTTTTTATTAGATCTGACATTTCATCAATGCGGGGCATTCAATAAATATATACAAGTGATTCTGTTGATAAAATTAATAGAAAGAACAATAAGTTCATCAATATTTCATAATAAAGAGTTCAACAATTACTAGTGTTTCACACACTCCCAGGCAACAAATGGGGGGAATCATCCACATACACTCATGTATCCAGGGAATCAATCAGTCACATTTACAATCATTTTTGCACTTCTCTCATGGATACACACGACAAAGCCTACACCATAAAGATGATATTTGGGGGTGCAAAGACTCGGGTGTAGGGTAAGAAGGCAGGAAGATGTAAGGAACTATAGTCCAGTGGGACTAAAGTACTGCCTTTCTTCGATGTAACGCCAACGAGCGTTTCGGTGTAGAGCACCTTCGTCAGGGCGGGCGGGTACAACCAGGGGAGGAGAAACAGTCTGTGGATAAAAAACATTTCTTAGTGTCACAAAACTATTTAATTTAATAAATGTTATTAACAATATGCTATATAATTGATTTTATAAATCAATCGATGGATGACTAGTTTCACAGTGGATGTCGAGGCTCTGAAAACATATAAATACACTCCCAGGATCATGCCTCTCACAATGGAGGAGCAAGCGGTCCAAAGATAGACCAGTGGTGAAGGTAAGAGAATCCACATTCAAAAAATTCAAAGCTTACTCAAACATTCTAGCACAGTTACTCCATACTACTCGTACACTAGAGAGCAATTGCTTGGGGATTAAGAATAGGTAAGTTCTGAGTATATCTTAGCACTATACTCAAGGATATACCAGGTTTTCGGATCAAGGAAGTCTGTAGGGCAATTCATTAAGGTTCAACCCGGCTGAAGATTAGAATAACCACCTGTTCCGATCTAGCTAGTCAATTCATATAAGGGGGTCACCTAGGCTAAGAGAATACTTACAGGTAACCAAGGCTCAAGGATGGATAAGGATAATAGAGCAAATCTTTCCAGGCGCAGTTATCTTCTTCAAGGTTCTAAAAATAAGACCTAACAGTCCATTTGGATCACTCTATACCCTCTGTTGTCATCGGGTTTCAAATTTCTGCTGAAAAGAAGTACCTGCAAAGACGAGGTCCTTAGCTGAGAAGGGGGTACATAGAGTTCAAATCTATCTTATTCAGGTAGGGGTCTTGATTCGCACATATGGAGGATTCTATGTAATGTCCGGCTTGGATCACCTTCATAGATGGATAAAGGGAGAAAGAGCTATGTCTTACAATTTTAAAATGGCTTAATTAGTCATATTCCATTTCACATTGTATCAGCTAGTCGCCTATTGGGGCGTAGGAAGATAACTTAAACGTTTTAGGGGATTAGAGTTGCATAACAGTTCAGGAGAGTATAGCTCCAGATTACTATATGGGGCATGATGTTAACCGATTTATCCTGATGTTTGGTATTTAAGGTGGTAAAGTTGAATGATTGCCCTGTTGGTGAGCATTCAGAATGGGTCCAAGATCTTGGTAGTGAGGCAAGGGCACGGGGCTCACCATACATTTTGATCAAAACGGAGCTCCGTGTAACGGAGTAATAAAAACAGACTATCTCCCGTACCTTAAGGTTAATATCAGCAGATTCCTAGGTTGGTGAAAGATCAGCGCTTCCCTCGTGGGGACCGGCACTCAGCGCCTCCCTCGTGAAGAAGGGAACTGAGGAAAGAGAGCGGTCCTATGTTTTTAAGTCCCAGTGTCGGGAACAAAATATAAACACGAAGGATGGTTGGGTTAAACTAGGGTGGAGGAAGAGGACATGATATAAAAAAAAAATAAAGTGACATAACGATAAATTGCACTTTATTAAAAAGATATATACGGCATCTGACATGAAATGGTTAGACAAGGCTACAGAGGATCAAGATCGCGGAGGGTTTCTCACCTGCAGGAGAGATACAGTCAAAGTCTTGTCCGGTGGGTGAATTCTAAGGCTGATCAGAGAGAAGTGGGGCCGACAGGTTAGACGGGTCACAGGGAGGCATTACAAAGCTCAGAGGGCTGGAAGGTTATTCTGTCGGGAAAGGGAAAAACAGTGGCGTTATAACGGCATAGGGTAAGGGCTAGGGAGTTCCTAGCAAGACACTTTCCTGTACAGTTTCAACATGCCTGGCCCCTATATATTCTGACTCTAGTAGCCACCAACCAGTGCAACTGTATGGATCAGACTCTGACCAGAGCCAACCAACTTTTCACGATGTTGGTGATTGTAAACTGACACTTTCCATATGGACCTACAAAAGGACAGAGGACAGGACACTTGCCCTGACAGGGGGCAGATTTGCTCCCGCTAATCCTTCCGCCTGGTTCATTTGCCGTGGTTATTTGACGGGTGGCTTAAGTTTTAGACTTGCAATTTCCTTCTGTTGAGGTAAAAGAAAACATCCTCACGGAAGCGTTACAACCCGAGCAGTCCTCATTTGATACCATACTGCTTTTCAATGAGGCCCTTACTGACAACCTCATGGCCATCAAACCCTGCTCCTGTCCACCTGTACGGGTGGCAAGTCATTAGATACCCACTCGGGTGACCCTGCCTCCTCAATGCAGCACCCTACTACTGGGAGCCCACAAGCAGGGTTAACTCCAATTCTTATCCTACGTCAACACCCAAGCCCCAAGAATTAGTCCAAAAGAACTGAAGCATTTTGAATGAGATGTTTTTTTCCGCTAGCTCTCCCTTGGGCCACTCAACGCCAACAATTTGCTGGGAATGTGCTCCCATGCATTATTGGACTTATCGCTTAGATATTACCAGCAGAGTTAGAAAAAGTTCATGCCACTTTTGCACAGACCTTTCAAGAGTGCCTAGATGTGGCTAAGTACATCATACAGTCAGGCCTGGACATAACCAACCGTTTAGACAGAGCGGTTGGCACTAGTGTGGTGCTCTGGCGCAGAGCATGGATGAGATGCATTGGCTTCTTGGGAGATGTTAGGTATCGTTCATAGATATGCCTTTGGATGGGTCTGGCCTCTTCAGTGAGAAGACTGACTCCGTCTGCTAGTGCTTCAAAGAGTAGAGCCACTGAGTGCTCCCTCGGTCTGTACACAACTGGAAGGCATTATCCCCACTCTTTTTGCCCCTTTAGAGGGGTTTCCCTTCAGACAGTGAATGCACTATCCCAAAAACAGATGTTTTAGCCTATTTCAGATGTTGCCTTGCCCCCTTTCTTTTGTTGCCTTGCCCCCTTTCTTTTGTTGCCTTGCCCCCTTTCTTTTGTTGCCTTGCCCCCTTTCTTTTGTTGCCTTGCCCCCTTTCTTTTGTTGCCTTGCCCCCTTTCTTTTGTTGCCTTGCCCCCTTTCTTTTGTTGCCTTGCCCCCTTTCTTTTGTTGCCTTGCCTCCCCTTCCGTTGTTGCCTTGCCTCCCCTTCCGTTGTTGCCTTGCCTCCCCTTCCGTTGTTGCCTTGCCTCCCCTTCCGTTGTTGCCTTGCCTCCCCTTCCGTTGTTGCCTTGCCTCCCCTTCCGTTGTTGCCTTGCCTCCCCTTCCGTTGTTGCCTTGCCTCCCCTTCCGTTGTTGCCTTGCCTCCCCTTCCGTTGTTGCCTTGCCTCCCCTTCCGTTGTTGCCTTGCCTCCCCTTCCGTTGTTGCCTTGCCTCCCCTTCCGTTGTTGCCTTGCCTCCCCTTCCGTTGTTGCCTTGCCTCCCCTTCCGTTGTTGCCTTGCCTCCCCTTCCTGCCTTGCCTCCCCTTCCTGCCTTGCCTCCCCTTCCGTTGTTGCCTTGCCTCCCCTTCCGTTGTTGCCTTGCCTCCCCTTTTGTTGTTGCCTTGCCCCCCTTTTGTTGTTGCCTTGCCCCCCTTTTGTTGTTGCCTTGCCCCCCTTTTGGTGTTGCCTTGCCCCCCTTTTGGTGTTGCCTTGCCCCCCTTTTGGTGTTGCCTTGCCCCCCTTTTGGTGTTGCCTTGCCCCCCTTTTGGTGTTGCCTTGCCCCCCTTTTGCGTTGTTGCCTTGCCCCCCTTTTGCGTTGTTGCCTTGCCCCCCTTTTGCGTTGTTGCCTTGCCCCCCTTTTGCGTTGTTGCCTTGCCCCCCTTTTGCGTTGTTGCCTTGCCCCCCTTTTGCGTTGGTTGCCTGGCCCCCCCTTATGTTGGTTGCCTGGCCCCCCCCCATTCTGTTTGTTGCCTGCCCCCCCTTCCGTTTGTTGCCTGCCCCCCCCTCTGTTTGTTGCCTGGCTCCCCAACTGACCCCCTGCTGTTGTTGACGGCCCCTGTCCCCTGGAGCCTGAACACCCCCCACCTTTGCTGTTGGTGCCTGCCCCCCCCCACTTTTGCTGTTGGTGCCTGCCCCCCCACCCTTGTCGTTAGTGGTGCCTGGCACACCCCTGTTGTTGGGCCCCCCCACCCCTGCCATTGGTGCCTGGCCCCCCACACCTACCCCTTCCGTTCGTGCCTGACCCCCCCCCCCCCCCCCATCCCTGGCGTTGTTGCCTGACCCCGAAGGGCATTGTTGCCTGACCCCGAAGGGCATTGTTGCCTGACCACCCACCACCCCTAGCTTTGTTGCCTGCCCCCTCCCACCCCTGGCGTTGTTGCCTGGAACCCCCACCCCTGGCGTTGTTGCCTGGAACCCCCACCCCTGGCGTTGTTGCCTGGAACCCCCACCCCTGGCGTTGTTGCCTGGAACCCCCACCCCTGGCGTTGTTGCCTGGAACCCCCACCCCTGGCGTTGTTGCCTGGAACCCCCACCCCTGGCGTTGTTGCCTGGAACCCCCACCCCTGGCGTTGTTGCCTGGAACCCCCACCCCTGGCGTTGTTGCCTGACCCCCCTCCACCCCTGGCGTTGTTGCCTGACCCCCCTCCACCCCTGGCGTTGTTGCCTGACCCCCCTCCACCCCTGGCGTTGTTGCCTGACCCCCCCTCCACCCCTGGCGTTGTTGCCTGACCCCCCCTCCACCCCTGCCGTTGTTGCCTGACCCCCCCTCCACCCCTGCCGTTGTTGCCTGACCCCCCTCCACCCCTTCCGTTGGTGCCTGGCGTCCCCCCCTTTCCGTTGGTGCCTGGCGTCCCCCCCTTTCCGTTGGTGCCTGTCACCCCCCCTTTCCGTTGGTGCCTGTCACCCCCCCTTTCTGTTGGTGCCTGTCACCCCCCCCTTTCTGTTGGTGCCTGTCACCCCCCCTTTCTGTTGGTGCCTGTCACCCCCCCTTTCTGTTGGTGCCTGTCACCCCCCCTTTCTGTTGGTGCCTGTCACCCCCCCTTTCTGTTGGTGCCTGTCACCCCCCCTTTCTGTTGGTGCCTGTCACCCCCCCTTTCTGTTGGTGCCTGTCACCCCCCCTTTCTGTTGGTGCCTGTCACCCCCCCCTTTCTGTTGGTGCCTGTCACCCCCCCTTTCTGTTGGTGCCTGTCACCCCCCCTTTCTGTTGGTGCCTGTCACCCCCCTTTCTGTTGGTGCCTGTCACCCCCCCTTTCTGTTGGTGCCTGTCACCCCCCCTTTCTGTTGGTGCCTGTCACCCCCCCTTTCTGTTGGTGCCTGTCACCCCCCCTTTCTGTTGGTGCCTGTCACCCCCCCTTTCTGTTGGTGCCTGTCACCCCCCCTTTCTGTTGGTGCCTGTCACCCCCCCTTTCTGTTGGTGCCTGTCACCCCCCCTTTCTGTTGGTGCCTGTCACCCCCCCTTTCTGTTGGTGCCTGTCACCCCCCCTTTCTGTTGGTGCCTGTCACCCCCCCTTTCTGTTGGTGCCTGTCACCCCCCCTTTCTGTTGGTGCCTGTCACCCCCCCTTTCTGTTGGTGCCTGTCACCCCCCCTTTCTGTTGGTGCCTGTCACCCCCCCTTTCTGTTGGTGCCTGTCACCCCCCCTTTCTGTTGGTGCCTGTCACCCCCCCTTTCTGTTGGTGCCTGTCACCCCCCCTTTCTGTTGGTGCCTGTCACCCCCCCTTTCTGTTGGTGCCTGTCACCCCCCCTTTCTGTTGGTGCCTGTCACCCCCCCCTGCCTTTGGTGCCTGGCGTCCCCCCCCCTCTTCTGTTGGTGCCTGGCGTCCCCCCCCCTCTTCTGTTGGTGCCTGGCGTCCCCCCCCCTCTTCTGTTGGTGCCTGGCGTCCCCCCCCCCTCTTCTGTTGGTGCCTGGCGTCCCCCCCCCTCTTCTGTTGGTGCCTGGCGTCCCCCCCCCTCTTCTGTTGGTGCCTGGCGTCCCCCCCCCCTTCTGTTGGTGCCTGGCGTCCCCCCCCCCTTCTGTTGGTGCCTGGCGTCCCCCCCCTCTTCTGTTGGTGCCTGGCGTCCCCCCCCCTCTTCCGTTGGTGCCTGGCGTCCCCCCCCTCTTCCGTTGGTGCCTGGCGCCCCCCCCTTCCGTTGGTGCCTGGCGCCCCCCCCTTCCGTTGGTGCCTGGCGTCCCCCCCCCTGCCTTTGGTGCCTGGCGTCCCCCCCCCCCCCTCTTCTGTTGGTGCCTGGCGTCCCCCCCCCCCTCTTCTGTTGGTGCCTGGTGTGCCCCCCCCCTCTTCTGTTGGTGCCTGGCGTCCCCCCCCCCTCTTCTGTTGGTGCCTGGCGTCCCCCCCCCCCTCTTCTGTTGGTGCCTGGCGTCCCCCCCCCTCTTCTGTTGGTGCCTGGCGTCCCCCCCCCCTTCTGTTGGTGCCTGGCGTCCCCCCCCCCTTCTGTTGGTGCCTGGCGTCCCCCCCCTCTTCTGTTGGTGCCTGGCGTCCCCCCCTCTTCTGTTGGTGCCTGGCGTCCCCCCCCCTCTTCCGTTGGTGCCTGGCGTCCCCCCCCCTCTTCCGTTGGTGCCTGGCGTCCCCCCCCCTGCCTTTGGTGCCTGGCGTCCCCCCCCCCTCTTCTGTTGGTGCCTGGCGCCCCCCCCCCCTCTTCTGTTGGTGCCTGGCGTCCCCCCCCCCTCTTCTGTTGGTGCCTGGCGTCCCCCCCCTCTTCCGTTGGTGCCTGGCGTCCCCCCCCTCTTCCGTTGGTGCCTGGCGTGTCCCCCCCCCCCCTCCGTTGGTGCCTGGCATTCCCCCCCCTACTTCCGTTGGTGTGCCTGGCGCCTTCCTCTCCCGTTGGTGTGCCTGGCGCCTTCCCCTCCCGTTGGTGTGCCTGGCGCCTTCCCCTCCCGTTGGTGTGCCTGGCGCCTTCCCCTCCCGTTGGTGTGCCTGGCGCCTTCCCCTCCCGTTGGTGTGCCTGGCGCCTTCCCCTCCCGTTGGTGTGCCTGGCGCCTTCCCCTCCCGTTGGTGTGCCTGGCGCCTTCCCCTCCCGTTGGTGTGCCTGGCGCCTTCCCCTCCCGTTGGTGTGCCTGGCGCCTTCCCCTCCCGTTGGTGTGCCTGGCGCCTTCCCCTCCCGTTGGTGTGCCTGGCGCCTTCCTCTCCCGTTGGTGTGCCTGGCGCCTTCCTCTCCCGTTGGTGTGCCTGGCGCCTTCCTCTCCCGTTGGTGTGCCTGGCGCCTTCCTCTCCCGTTGGTGCCTGGCCCCTCCCCCTCCCATTGGTGTCTCCCCCTCCCGTTGGTGCCTGGCGCCTCCCCCTCCCATTGATGTCTCCCCCTCCCGTTGGTGCCTGGCGCCTCCCCACCGCCTTTGTCTCCTGGCGCCCCGCTGTTGTTGCCTGACCAGCCCCCCTGCTTCCCTCCCCCTTCTGTTGTTGCTGGTCTCACCCCTTTCTGACGTTGCTGGTCTCACCCCTTTCTGACGTTGCTGGTCTCACCCCTTTCTGACGTTGCCGGTCTCACCCCTTTCTGACGTTGCCGGTCTCACCCCCTTTCTGACGTTGCCGGTCTCACTCCCTTTCTGACGTTGCCGGTCTCACCCCCTTTCTGACGTTGCCGGTCTCACCCCCTTTCTGACGTTGCCGGTCTCACCCCCTTTCTGACGTTGCCGGTCTCACCCCCTTTCTGACGTTGCCGGTCTCACCCCCTTTCTGACGTTGCCGGTCTCACCCCCTTTCTGACGTTGCCGGTCTCACCCCCTTTCTGACGTTGCCGGTCTCACCCCCTTTCTGACGTTGCCGGTCTCACCCCCTTTCTGACGTTGCCGGTCTCACCCCCTTTCTGACGTTGCCGGTCTCACCCCCTTTCTGACGTTGCCGGTCTCACCCCCTTTCTGACGTTGCCGGTCTCACCCCCTTTCTGACGTTGCCGGTCTCACCCCCTTTCTGACGTTGCCGGTCTCACCCCCTTTCTGACGTTGCCGGTCTCACCCCCTTTCTGACGTTGCCGGTCTCACCCCCTTTCTGACGTTGCCGGTCTCACCCCCTTTCTGACGTTGCCGGTCTCACCCCTTTCTGACGTTGCCGGTCTCACCCCTTTCTGACGTTGCCGGTCTCACCCCTTTCTGACGTTGCCGGTCTCACCCTTTTCTGCCCGCTGCCGGTCTCACCCCGTTGCCGGTCTCACCCTTTTCTGCCCGCTGCCGGTCTCACCCCTTTCTGCCCGCTGCCGGTCTCACCCTTTTCTGCCCGCTGCCGGTCTCACACCCCTTTCTGCCCGCTGCCGGTCTCACACCCCTTTCTGCCCGCTGCCGGTCTCACACCCCTTTCTGCCCGCTGCCGGTCTCACCCCTTTCTGCCCGCTGCCGGTCTCACCCCTTTCTGCCCGCAGGCCGGTCTCACCCCTTTCTGCCCGCAGGCCGGTCTCACCCCTTTCTGCCCGCAGGCCGGTCTCACCCCTTTCTGCCCGCAGGCCGGTCTCACCCCTTTCTGCCCGCAGGCCGGTCTCACCCCTTTCTGCCCGCAGGCCGGTCTCACCCCCTCTTTGGACGCAGGGCGGTCCCACCCCCTCTTTGGACGTGGGCGGTCCCACCCCCTCTTTGGACGTGGGCGGTCCCACCCCCTCTTTGGACGTGGGCGGTCCCACCCCTTTCCGACGTGGGCGGTCCCCTTCCCCCCACCTCCCGTCGTTGCCTGCCTCCCTTCTCCTAATTTGTTTCAGCCTCTGAATATGTATGTTAATGTCCTTTGGTTGTACATTTTTAAAATGTAGGCGATTGGTCTTAGTGATAATTTTATTTGTTATGAATACTGACTGGTACGCCCAGGTTCAATCTTACGAATATTCTAATATCTGAAAAATATTTTTTTCGTCAATAGAACTTGTTAATCCCTTTCCTATTCTCCTTAATAATTCAATCCTGATTACTAGTAAAAATGTATGGCCTTGTGTATCATCTCACATGAATTAACAAGGAGGGCGAGCGAAAGGTGTTTTTTTAAGTGCCCAAAAGGATCTGTGGCATTTATCAGGCCTGAAAAAATGGGTTTGTTCCAAACCTAACCCCCTTCACTAACTGATCAACACTTGGTATTCTGTGAGACCCTTTGTAGTCTCTAATAGAGCCTCAAGGAAGGGAGCGCTATAATAACTGTGTCAAACCTTCGTCACAAGTTATCAAAAACATGTGCCATTTCATCCTATAAGTTGGTGGACTGTAAACATAAAATCCACAACTTCATGTAATAACCCTCCAAGTTCTGTATTGGCAGAGACTGCTGAGTACTGTGCAGATGTCTCTCGACTGTGTCTCATTGCTGTTCAGTTTGTCACGCACAACAAAGTAGACTTTATAGGTGTGAGACTGTCAAAGGCGGAGTGTGTTTTAGTTGAAGCATATACGTAATGTTGGTTCATTGATGTGTGCCTGTTTGCCTGACTGCTGTTGAAAAGCTGTGGAGTGGATTTATAGAAGCATGAACATGGTTTTGTTGTTGAGCAATTTTCTCTTTTGCATGTACCTGCACATGTTTATAGCCGTAGTAGTAGAGCAGGTATACACCTAATTTTTTACCAGCTTTTGATACATCAATGTCCCTGAATACATTTTCTTATCTTAGGAGAGCAACTTAAACAAATTCTTTCACTTAACTAAAAAGAATTGAGAGATACTGGGGTGAATATTATTTAAAAGCTTCTTTATTTTATTTTTTAAGAACGGACTAATCTGCCAAATATTTCCCATGTTAAAAATAGAGCCTTCAATTTCATACATAATTTGTTTTTGCCTACAGAACATTATAGAAACCGAGAGCAATAAACGTAGGCCTCACGTCCTGTACATTGGAACTATAACACGTTGACATTATTTTCCAAATTAAGACCTGGGGCCTGATTTAAGAGTTGGCACGCAGCCTGATTCTTCTTCGGGGAGACAGAGTAAATCAATCAGTCACCCTGACTGAGATGCCACCCGCCAATTTTTGATAAAACCGCCAAGCTGGCGATCATTTCTAAAGCATTGGCCGTGATCCAGCGCCCCTACAGAAAATCTGTCCAACATTACTACCCAACACCAAGATACTCATCATTAATCATAAATTCTCACAAGGCCCATAAATAACCGAGACAAATATTGGGCAACTGAATCATGTGACCTAATTAGTCGGATCTATACACAAACTACTTGCACCTTATATACAACTGCAGTTTATCATTCATCTTTATCATTAAAAATATATAGGAAACATCTAATTAAGTCACTGAGGTAAATGGATCAACTGATGGTAACTAGACTAAGAATAAACAAGACCAGCTTGTCATTTCAAAATCTAATTTATTTATTTTATTATCAAACAGTGAGCATTTTAGAATTAGAAATCTTTTTATTAGCAATTTGAAGACATTTTTTAATCAAGGTAAAGGCATATTAAACTGACATTTCAAAACAGATCAGCTTGTAAAGAAATAAAGCAGTAAAGGTCTCATTCCCTAAATTCTATTTCCCTGACTAAACTCATTTAAACCTAAAAGAAAAAGTCATTAAATCAGCTATCCTTACGTGTGTCAAAGAGTCCGACCGCACATCACGCCCTTCAGGAATCAGGAACGAGCCAGCCACCCTCCTCTCATGAGGTCAGGTTTTATACCTTTTCTCTATCTAAAAGTTACTAATTCTGCATTCCTTAAAAAAAAAAACATGCTTCTAATTGGCTGTTTCACGTCAGTCCATGGTTAGGTCATTCATTTCTGACCAGGTCCAGGGCACATCATAAGCCCTTATTGTTCTTAGATTTACCATCCTTCTAGCTTCCTCAAAAGAGCAACAATTGTCCGAATGCAAAGTTCACTTCCTACTCTTGGCAGGCTTTCCAGACTTTTTGTCCTTGATCCTTTCGACAAGAACACATTCGTCTTGACCATAACGCTTCTAATTTATTCTTTATTTAATCAGCAAAAGAGTTCCTCTTCCTGCACGTGAGTGAAGGCTTCACTGTGGTCAAGTTTCATATTTTCCTTCAGCACTGCCAGCCATTTTCTTTCAGGCCCGTTCGAGAACTAATATTTAAACAAACACAAAACTTTAATTAATTCGAGTAATGAAAACTATTCTTTTACCCACCCCCTTTGCTAAAGTTAATCCATTAGTTTGTTATCTAGCTTTAAGCACATATAAGCAGCGTTTTTACTTACCATCTTCTTTTTAGGTCAACAGGATTCTCCACGAGCCTTTGCCACATATAAGACACGACGTAGACAAAAGCACATTAAAATAGGCACATGCCATTAATTAAACAGCCGCAATTGTTGACAAAATCAATAGACAAGGTTAGTTTATTATTTTTCAACGTACTTGCAAATGCAACATAGAGCATATGAATTAGTCCCGTTTGTCGTGAATGTATTTTAATCTAGGTCGATTTAGGTCATTTCATGCATAAACTTATTGATACAATTAGTTATTATGGAAGTTTAACTTCGCGAGACAAAACATAATTCATTTCTGAAACTCGCTTCATCAGCAGGAACCTCCGTCACAGCGGTTCCTGTCAATGTCTTGAGAAGTTTGGTGCAAAGCCTCTCTCAACATGACAGAGCTGTGTACCAAACTTATTGTGTTTTTTATTTTCAAAAAAGGAAATCCTGAAACTGAATTTTCTTTCTGAAAATGCATACAATACTCTACAGACACTATGGGATACTTTTTGTTTGGTCTGTGCATTATTGTTGTCTTTGTACAACATACTAACATTAATATCTATTTCTGATATTCCACTTTTTGCCCATTGGCATCTACCTTCCAGCAAATAGAACTCTTTGGATGTTTGCACAATTGACCCCCAATATGCATAATTTGAAATTAAAATGTATCCTAAATCTGTTAATATTAAAATTGTGATACCATCTTAACTGTTGGTAGAAGTCTTGTTAAAGTTTCATTATTCTTTATTTTGCAGAGCCAAAGATGTGGGCAGACCCAAGGCGGACGTTGCTGCTGAGTTTATTAACAATAGAATAACTGATTGTAATGTTGTTCCGTATCCTTTTGAACAAGAAAAGTTATTTAACATTTTTTTTGTTAAGACATTAATTGCCAAAGATTTCCATTCCCCCAGTATAGTTTAGATACCCATCATAAAAAGCCCAGATATTGCATATGACATTCATGCCCCTTTTAGTCCATGACATAGCAGACTTAAGTTTCTTCCTTTCACTGAAATACTTGCCAAGTTAGTGAATCAAATGGCATTTTCTTGCTTGAAGAGATCATGGATACTGTATATTGTGTTTTTGTGGTTTTCTGACATCTAGGGTAGGTATTTCTACATTGCTGCTTAATTTGTATGGATCTGTATCACAATCTTCACACACGCCACCAGTATCTTTGTAGATATTCCAGAAATATGCTGTTTCATTATTGTATTGCCTTTCGTTCTATGTTGTAGTTTTTGAAGACTGCAAGCTAAAAAATTGTGAAACTCCTAATTTTCTTCATGGAACAGATGTATTTGAGCTTATATAGCAGATGCTCGGGCTTCTTCTCATTTTTGAGATGGTAGAGGACTTTCGATCTGTAAAATTTAGTCTGTAATTCAATCTGTGAGCAGAAACTTGCCCATTGTAGTGACACTGCGTGTGTGCATCTCACAATCATGGCTTGGAAAAGTCCCTGCCATTCATCATTTTCCTTGCCATGTTTACATCCTCTTGTGCTCCAGTTTGAGTGTAGTCTTTATCAAACACCTAACTCTTCCTGGCTTTAGGGTAGATGTTTGTATTTTCGAAACCCAAATGGCTATCTGAACAATTCGCATATTATCCGCGAACCCTGCTTACAAGCATTTTACATAATAAGTTAACAAGTTTCAACTGCATGCAGTTTCTGGTTGTGTTCTTTTCTTTTTTTTCTTTTTTTAAAAGCACTGCTCTCTGTGAGCATTCCTGGGAATGTTTGTAAATACCTTGAATGTTTGAATTCCGCAAAGCAGTACATTTATAATTGCACTTAGCGGTTGTTAGCATTGTACAAATATTATGCTACAATATACCTATGTGGGGAACTGAAGCTCTTGTCCACTGTGGTAGCACACTGCACATTGTGGGTGTGTGGTTGGAAGACTTTTGCGTTCCATTAGATTTAAATAGAATACTTTTCTTAGCCTGTGGCTGAATTATATTCTGCTGTTACTTGTGTGTGAAAATTTCATTATGTATTGGCTTTAGTTAGCTTTCATTTCAATGTCCTTTTGTCTATGTTCAGGCCAGATTTCTCCAAATTTAGTGAAGCATTCTGGTTGACATGTCAATGTTACAACTTTAGTTCACAGGTTACCATTAATCTCAAATATACTGTTGAAAGTTTTCACTGTAATTAAACATTTCCTAGCTATCGTAACGGAAAGTTTAAATTCTGTTAAGGACTCGGAGGTGAGGATTATGCTATACTTCCTTCGTTTTATTCAGACAGCAGCTACATCAATATGTTAACAGAAACTTAATTCCTCAAAACCCCAGGGAAAGTTAAGTTGCATAAGAAAACAAGTCCATAACCAATCAGGCTTTTCAAGTGTCTCTTAAAGGCGTCGTCCTTCCTCTTTTTGCCCTCTTTCTTCGCTGCTCTGAGTCCCTGTCAGTTAAGTATCTGGACTCCGGTCCCCTTTTGTTTTATTGCGGTTTGTTGTGCACCATTCTGCTTTGTTTCTTTGAAGTGAGGCGCTTAGGCCTCGTGTGAATAAGCTGCCACGGGAATGCCTCACCGCTCCTCCGGGCCGCTCACCAAATCACTTTCTCTCATTCTTGAGGGCTTCGGGCAGGGGTGCGCGGCAGTTAGCCAGCTGCTAGAGGGCTCCTTACGAGTCTCATTTCAGATGCTCATTCTCGGTCTGCCGTGAAGCGCATGTCGGTTGGCCTACATTGCTGAGCGCCTCCATCTGCGGTAGCAAATAGCTGAGTGGCCTCCTGTCAGCCTGGAGCCAGAACACCTTGTGGGGTAAGAATATTTCAGGAGCAGTGACTCCTACATGAGGGCAAACACTGCCCAGGCTGCCATTTCTACATAAAGTGCCCGTATAATACTGAGAGCGAGTTGCCTGCTGGGGCCCACAATCCTTTATCTTCTTGAAGGCCTCACACGGCCTGTGACCCACGTCATTACCCCTATTCACCATATATTTGATATATTACAAGGTCTGCAGTCTGTCATTCTAGGCCCTTTAAGGCTGGTGGCCTGCTGCATTGCCCCTCTCCTATATTGTAAACCTTACAAAGTCTGTAGCCAGCTACATTATACTCCTGGGGCCTAACCCCCACAGTGCCTATTCCCTCTTACCTGGTGGATGGCTGTATTCAGATTTTTACACTGCCGAGTAACATATCTCACAAATCTCATGGAGGATTATGGAGACAATTATGTGTAGGAGGAAAAAGTCTCATACTTCCCCGTCATAGATGAGTTCTGTGATGCGGTGAACGCCTCCATAATAAAATCGGTCTTGGATGCAATGGCCCCCCTGGAGAAGAGACTGACGCTATGTTAGCAAACCCAGATAGTCCTGTCCTCAACAGTGGGCACTGAAAACTCATTCTTAGAACAACTGACTAATGTAAAGATTCAATTCGGGTTTAGTAGACAGACACATTTAACTGTATTAGTAATCATGCATATTGTGAGCATGAAGGATGAACACAGTCATGACTATTCAATTCAGATTTAGTAATCACTCATACACACGCAATCCACCTGCAACCCATAGTTTTACACATCCATAGCCCAATCCCATGTTGCTGGGCCTTTCGTTAGACCCTATTTCATCCCCTCAGCAGTCATAATGACTTAAACATTGTTTAACGAAGAAATTCCACTTGAAGCTTTTTAGCAAGTGTCACTTCATGAGATTATCTTTGCACTCCAAACTACAGTATCACTTTTGTTCATTGTGATGTTGTGATTTATGGGCAAGTATACAATAGCTTTTGGGGTGACTACAGGGTTGAGTCTCAAACTGTAGGATGGAAATTCCAAGGGACACTTCAACCTATCTCGGCTGAGCTGGATGTAAATGTTCTAGTGCCAATTATCATTGAGGGCACACTTGCCTAGTCCCTTTTTAGGGGATGTCAAAGAAAGGATAATTATGAAGACTTGGAGACATCGGAATTGTACTGGGTTCTCTAAAATGTTCTTGGGTCACACCTGTTGTGACCTTAGGAATCACTACATCTGAATTGATATCTATCAATAACCATCACTACACATTGAACCTGCCTTTCAATTTGATTTCTAATAAATCAAAAGGTAGGCTATTTCTGCATTTTTCTGTTTGTGGTAGTTTTCAGAGCTTCCTGTTGACTGCTGAGATCGTGATTCCTTGCGGCCTGTATTTGGAAACCCACCCCTCCTGTCTGTGCCCTGGTAAACTCTTCAGTGTGTTGAGCACTTGTAACCACATAACATTTCTGATGGATACTTCTAACTGCAGATTTCTCACGTTGGAATATTCCCCAGGCAGCAGACTGGATCAGGAAAACTTTCTCCTTAGCAATGCTCCTGCGTTCTTCTTTGTGACACACCCTGGCTCCATACTAACTCAGCACTGCGCTGGAAAAGAGGAAGCAAATGCGCATATAAGTACCACCCCTGCTCACCGATGTCTGTTTCTTTCATTCCATACATTCCTATGCAGATCTGGAGCTCCGCTCCCAACTCTGGTCTGTTTCAGTGGGGTAGCTAGAGCTTGTGGCGCCCGGGGCTATCCCTCAGATTGCCGCCCCTTAGGGGAGGGGGGAGAAAGGACGACTAGCACTTGAAAGAGGTCCGAGAGACACGTAGTATCGCCGCTAATGGTTACCTCGATCATGCAATTTACATGTGCATACATGACACAGTCCAAGGCTACACCCTGCATTATTTCTGTTGCCTACCAGGGTTCAGTGAAAAGTCCTGCAACACTGAATTGTGGTTTCACTCCCTTATTCAAACCCTGGGATTCTCCTGCCCAGAGACGAAACACTAAGACACAAGGAACTGAAGACTTCACACTATGCCCTCATCAGCCTTTTGTGGACAAAACAGCAGGACACACACACCACCTGCCAAATAGTTGGGAGTCGCATCTGAAAGAAACAAAGAATATGACATGGCAAAAGGCTATGACTGCAGTACTAACTGAACCTCTGTCTCCAAACAACAAACGCCACCTACTATCCTGAAAGGGATTACACCTCAAAGGAACCAAGAATAGGATATGGTAAAAGGCTATTCCTGCACAACAGCTGCCTCCAGACCTTTCATACTCTAGAGGTTGGCTCAACACAATAGCACCAGGAACGGCAACAATAAATATCACTCACCTGGAAGGTTACGTCAGACCTATATTTTATACATCTCTGCAGTGGAGATCTCAAAAGTGGGCTTTTCTTTGTACATTTGTGCTTCTGCAACTGTATTTGGGTGAAAAGCCTGCACTACTGCTGTCCTTTTTTTTTTTTTTTTTTTTTTTTTTTCTTCTCTTGTCAATTAAGCAAGATGGTAATTCTACAAATTGTGCTGTACATGTTTCACTTCGGACTGCTTCTCTGACTGTCTTTGCAATGTGTTTGAGGAAAGCCGGCTCTAGGGTTTTGGGACCCCGGGTAGAAGATAATGTGTGGGCCCCTTCTAATTTGCATCCACGTCAAATCACAGGAAATTACATCACAGGAAGTCCAATCAATTGACTATTTTTGAGTGTCTTTGCAAGAAGCAATTTTCTTGGTGTGGATATCAGTAAAACAATAAAAACATAAATATTATAACTAATAAAAATAAGTGTATTTATATTAAACTTCTATACCACATGGAAACAGATTAGATGAGTTCTGTGGTACACGTCCTTCCTCCCAGTTGTCATGCTGGCCAACTCTGCATAGTGATTGGTCCCAGAGTCAGTGTTGTTGCTTACTACTGGGATGAGCTGCTTCCAGGATTCCCAGCTAATCTATTTGTTTTGCACCCACTATTGATTATCTTGCATGCTTACATCAGTCCCTTGGAAAGCAAAAAAAGTTAGAAATTTGGCATCCAACAGGAGCTTGCAGTAGGATCCAGGACAAACATTTAAAATGAAGAACAATCTTGCATCGTTCCACTCTGCTTTGGTAGGCCTCAGAGCACTGGACCATGGATATGAGGTCCAGAGGAGAGGATGACTCTCTTGATCCTCGCAGAACTGGGTCATGCTATGAGGCGCAAGAGAGTGGGACCAGTTGTGTAGCAATGCTGCCATGGGCCATCGTGCAAGCAAGGTAAATTGTTTCTTCCCACTACCCTCTGGTCATTGACTGGACAGTAAAATACAACCATAATCTGGGTACATTGGATCCATACCGCCACTAGACCATGGTCCTATTGCACTTCCTACACTATGGCTACGAGATGCAGAGTAGGAGCTTCCAATCCTTTAGGCCTCGTAACCATGGTGTAGTGCA
This sequence comes from Lissotriton vulgaris, assembly GCF_964263255.1. Lineage (NCBI taxonomy): Eukaryota > Metazoa > Chordata > Amphibia > Caudata > Salamandridae > Lissotriton > Lissotriton vulgaris. The sequence continues at coordinate 1,062,097,684 of NC_141697.1, forward strand.
GTGCAGTCCTGGTTCTACTAATGTAACCAACTGTTTGATTCTGGAAAAATACTTTTTTCCTGTTCCTCGTCTACTGATTTGACAATATGGCAGCACTTTGAAACAGGCTTCATGTATAATAAGAGCGTACACACCGGGCAGGTTCGGAGCATAGGGACAGGAGGGGAGAAGATGTAGCTTTACGTCAGAGCTGCCGACTTTGGATTTGAAAAATCAGGGTCAACATCCTGTGATCCTGGGCAATTCCACGTAATCTCTCCCTGCCTAAAAAAAGGAATATGTCCTTGTGAAATGTAATCGGTGCTCATATAAAGCACTCAAATACCTTTGTTGTGAGTTTGCTCTATCTAAAAACTGAAGGGGGAAAAAATGGGTTTAGTTTACTAATTCAGGGCTATTTTTATCAAAATAATGGAAGGTGCTTTTGACCCTGCATGGAGCACGACCCCCTCCTGTGCTGCAACGCCTTCCTTTCTGCCACTGACAAGGATCTCTTTCAGAGCTCATCAGCATCTGAAAGAGAGAGAGAGAGTTGCTTGTCTTTTCAAATGGTTAAACCAAAATGCAGGATAATGGGCATCACTTTTTGTCTTTGAGTGGGACGTGGAAGGTATCCCTAGTTGCAGGCCAAACCTGCCAAATGCGGACAGGTCTCACAGCTACGTCTGTGGCTGCAAGGCTGAAAGGCTCAGGGGAGAAGGGGCCCCTCCTCTGGGTTTTGCAACCATGGCCCAGAACTGCGAAGCACAGGGGTGGTGGGCCTCTCTTCCGTTATTCCTTGCAGCACTACACATGCTTTCAAGGCCCAGGAGAGAGGTGGACTCAGTGCTTAATTTGAGCCTCTTGTTTTCGGTGGTAGACACCGGCCCTTAATTGCCAACAACAGTTCCTATGACATCTGCCACATTGCGGCGCTGTTTGTGTAATTTAAAAATGAATACAAAAAACAGTTGTTTGCTAATTCAATTGTTGGTAGTGCACATGCTCTTTATGTGAGGGAAGATTGATCGTCTCCTAGCTTTGCAGATACAGCAAACTTGAAATACTTGACCCTGGATTGCACAAGGCAGTCTCCCAGGAAAGGTATAAGGGTGGTATCCATGCTACATACCTTTTCTGTAAGTGAAGGGAACTGGACTGTGGGCCCACAAGTTCTGCCTGTTCTTTCAGTGATGGAAGTTTCCATTGCTGTTGCTTATGATTCAAGAGACTTGTGTGAATGAAGTCTGCACTGCCTCTTTGCTTGTGCCTTGTAGTGATTATTTCCAGGGAGGGTATTCCAGACCCAGGTATGAAGCGGGGCGCTAGTTGGGTGTACATAGGGGAAACTTGAAGCCCAGCTCATGCTGACTATAATCTGTTAGTGATGGAAGCATCCAACGTGGTAACCTTGGGTTCGAGGCATGTGGGCTGCTAAATTCACATCTAGTGCATAGATCGCCGCCTAGTGTTGGGTCCGGATGATTGCACATTGTTGTCCTGGAAGAGTCTTCGAAGTATCACGAGATAGGTGGCTCCTCCCCTGGACTACAGTGCGCATGGGCATCGACTCCATCCCCAGATTGTTTTTTTTCCGCCATTGGGTTCGGATGTGATTTCGACGCCTCCTGTTCGGAATCGATATAAAACAGTTTTAAGGCCAAAAGGCTTTTAGTCACTCGTCGGTATTGTTCGCGTTCGGTCTCGTGTTCATTCCTACTCTTCAAGTGGGTTTTCGTGGAGTCGGTGACTCTTCGATCATCGAGGCCCTGTCGACGCAGCAAGACCCCGACGATACTGCGATGGAACGGAGTCCGTTCAAGTTCTGCCCAGTGTGTGGTTCCAAGTACCCACACATCGACGTGCACCCCGTGTGCAACAAGTGTCTTTCGCCGGACCACGACGAGGCCAACTGTATGGCCTGTTCCCGATTCCGATCGAAGAAGACCATCAAGTCTCGGCGCGTGGCACGTCTTGAGGCCCACCGATCGGCTCCGGCGCCAGAGGACATCTTTGGAGACCCTGATGCAGAGGAGCAGGAGCTTAATCTGCAGATTTCGCCGGCATCGGCCGAGGTCGAGGCCGACTACGGAAAGGAAGTCGGGTACCACGTCCTCGGAGAAAACATCGAGGAGGTGGGGGACGACGAAGAACCGTTTGGGGCCGTGGAAGATAGCTCGGAGGTTGAGCTATGCCCCGAAAAGACTTTTATTCCGGCTCCGGTCACGGGATCGCCTCAAGGCCTTACCCACGACCATATGCCTCGTCCCTCCGCCCCGCCTGTCGGCCCGGCTACGGACGCCCCTACGGGACCGTTGTTACCGAAACTGAAACCGAAAGTGGTGGACACCTCTACGGAGCCTCCATCGAAGAAACCGAAAGTGAAACCTTCCGGACCGGTCACGCCCAAGGGGGACGATGCTTCATCGACACAAAAGACGGCGGCTGCGTCATCGGCGCCGTCGTCTTCGAAGACGTCAGCTACGTCATCGACACCGTCGTCTTCGCACGCCTCCAAGCCGCGAAAGACTGTGGATGCGGCTAAGGGCCCTAAGGTGTCTGTGCCCTCGGGCTCGGGAAGGGCCTCGGTGCCGACTACTGTCAAGCGGGCCGCGTCGGCGACGTTGGAGGCCCCAGTGCCGAAGAAGTCGATGGCCGACCCGAAGACCTCGGGTGGCGCTGGGGACGGTTTGACAACTCCCAAGCCCAAGAAGGTGTCGACCGCGCTCCAGTCTTCGCCGGGGGGCGGATCGAGGGCGTCAGTCGGATCGACGAAGCCGTCCGCTTCCTTTACGAAGCAGGTGCAGGACTCCCTCAAGCGGATTCGTAGTAGGGAGTCGGTGTCGACCCCGGGAGCCCCCTCTGAATCTACTCCGGTGGTGTCGAAGAAGCAGGCCTCGATGCCGATTCACTTCACCCTGCCTCCGAAGGTGGTGCCTAAGGCTTTTGCGCCCAGGTCGGTGCCCGCGGACTCGATGGAAGGCGGGCACACTCAACTGAGTGGCGATTCGGGTCGACGGGCTCCCTCGGATGACGAGTCGGAGCATTACATCGATGCCGACACGGGGAGGTTGACGCTCAAGAAGAGGAAGATCACTTCTCAGCCTCTGGAGCCGTTTGTGATCCCATTAAAGAAGAAGAAGCCGCTCTCAGGGTCTCCTCAACTGGTGGAGCCTCTTTACCAACCAGTCGCGAGCCCGGAGCCTTCACCCACTGGTTCAGATGTTGCAGAGGGTGAGCAGGAGGAACAGTATACCTTTCCTGAAGGCAATGACCCTGATGAACTGCGAGACTCCTGGGGGCCATCTGGGGATCAGGGGGACGACCAGAATATCCCTGACCCGCAAGCCTATGGGCCTAAGACTTCTCCCACAGAGGATTCAACGGCGTTCAATGCCCTGATTGAAAGGGCTGCTGCTAATCACAGTGTACCTATGCATGCAGACCCAGTAGAGGTGGACTTCCTGTTCGACACTTTCTCTACTGCCGAAAAGTCTGTCAAGATTCTCCCTATGCTTAAGGGTATGCTGAAACATGCCACTGACATTTTCAAGGACACTACTAGGGCACGAGTGGTGAACCCTAGGATTGAGAAGAAGTACAGGCCGGCACCTGGGGACCCTGCTTTCATTCGGGGCCAGTTGCCTCTGGACTCTTTGGTGGTCTCCAATGCTCGCAAGAGGGCGAACTCTCAGACGGGTGAAGCTCCTCCCCCAGACAAAGAGTCTAAAGTGCTAGAGGCATCGGGGAAAAGGGTGGCAGCGCAGGCAGCCAACATATGGCGCATCTCCAACACACAGGCCCTGTTGGCCAGATACGACAGAGCACACTACGACACATTAGAGCAGCTTCTGCAACACCTCCCTGATGAGTTCAAAGAGGGCGCGGAGATGCTCATCCAGGAGGGCAAGCTCATCTCCAACGCTGCTATTAAGTGTGCACTGGACGTTGCTGATACCGCGGCAAGGTCCATCAACACTAGTGTGATGCTGAGACGCCAGGCCTGGCTCCGCATCTCTGGTTTCAAGCCTGACATACAAACAACTATCCTTAACCAGCCTGTCAATCCGGACAGTCTGTTTGGACCAGAGGTGGACTCCACTCTTGAGAAGATTAAGATGGATACTGAGACGGTGAAATCCATGGGTGCGCTTCAGTCTCAGCCATTTCGGAGCAGCACTTTTCGTCGCTCAGGCAATCGGGGTGTTGCCAGAGGACACTTGGCACAGCAGACGCAATTTACCAGGGGTGGTGCACAATCCTCGTACTCACCGCAAAAGAGAGGTGGTTACAGAGGAAACAACTCCAAGGGCAGAGGCAGAGGCAACAACAGCGGCCGTTCCTCTGCCGCTAACAAACAGTGACTCCCTGTCACTGCCCCCCGACCATCTGACACCTGTCGGGGGGAGACTCCAGCAGTTCCTGCCCGTCTGGAAGTCCATCACCACAGACAGGTGGGTGCGGCAACTTATCCAATTCGGTTATTATCTGGAGCTCACATCACCTCCTCCCAATATTCCCCCAAGACACCGTCCTATGTCGGCAGAGCACTTGCACTTATTGCAGCAGGAGGTTCTGGTTATGCTGCAAAAAGGCGCTATAGAGCTCGTGCCGGAAGAAGAACAAGGCACAGGGGTCTATTCCCTGTACTTCTTGGTACCAAAGAAGGACGGTTCGCTCAGGCCCATCCTCGACCTACGCCCGCTCAACATGTACATTCTTTCAGAACACTTCCACATGTTGACACTGCAGCAGGTCCTTCCACTGTTAGAACAGGGAGACTTCCTCGTGACCTTGGATCTCAAGGACTCTTACTTTCACATACCACTCCATCCATCCCACAAAAAATACCTCCGGTTCACCATTCAAAACAGGCATTACCAGTTCAAAGTACTGCCCTTCGGAGTGACCACTGCCCCCAGGGTGTTCACGAAGTGTCTGGCGACCGTGGCGGCGCATCTCAGGAGACAGAACATACATGTCTACCCATATCTGGACGACTGGCTGGTTCAGGCCAAGTCGGCTCAGCAGTGCGCCGCAGATATGTCCAGCACTATTCACCTTCTTCACAGTCTGGGGTTCTCGCTCAATTATCCAAAGTCGCACCTTCAGCCAGCCCTTGTGCGGCAGTACTTGGGCGCGACAATCAATACTCAGACTGCTACAGCTCAGCCGAATCCAGTGAGGATCAACAGCATCCAGTCACTGATTCAGAGGTTCAGACCACGACACTCGCTTCCGGCGAGAGTGTTTCTGCAGTTGATAGGCATGATGGCCTCCTGCATCTTCATTGTCCCGCACGCGAGGTTGCACATGCGTCCTCTCCAGGAGTGCTTGGCGCACCAGTGGACTCAGGCTCAAGGACAGTTGAAAGACCTAGTGTTGGTCACCGGTCGGGCATACAACTCTCTGCATTGGTGGACTCCACACAACCTTTGCAAGGGCCGACCGTTCCAAGAGCCTGTACCACAGATTATCCTGACGACGGACGCGTCTCTGCAGGGGTGGGGAGCGCATGTGCTCCATTACACGGTGCAGGGACTGTGGTCGGCACAACGGAGGAGGATGCACATCAACTACTTGGAACTGATGGCGATCTTCATGGCACTGAAGTCCTTCAAGGTGCATCTGTGCAACAAGGTTGTGTTGATCCGGACGGACAACATGACTGCAATGTACTATATCCAGAAACAGGGAGGAACACACTCTCCGCAGCTGTCTCATCTGGCTCAGAGCATGTGGAAGTGGGCCATTCAGAGGAACATCTTCCTCATGGTGGAGCACCTCCCGGGCAAGGACAATCAGATGGCGGATCTGCTCAGCAGGCACAGCCACCAACTGCACGAGTGGGAGTTACATCCATCAGTACTCCACCCGTACTTCGAAGAGTGGGGTCATCCAGAGATAGACCTGTTCGCGACAAAGGAGAACGCAAAATGCCAAAGCTTCGCCGCCAGGTTCCCACACCCGCAGTCGCAGGGCAATGCGATATGGATGAACTGGTCAGGCAGATTTGCGTACGCTTTTCCCCCAGCCCCTCTCATACCGCTGGTGGCGAGAAAGCTGAAGCAGCACTCGATGACGCTCGTCCTGGTTGCTCCAACGTGGGCGCGCCAGCCGTGGTACACCACGTTTCTGGAGCACTCCGTGGTACCGCATCGAAGACTGCGCCTCACGCCCAGGCTCTTGACGCAGAACCATGGCGACATTCAGCATCCAGATCCGCAACAGCTCAACCTGGCGATCTGGCTCCTGAAGTCCTAGAGTTTGGCTATCTTGGTTTGCCCCCGGAATGCATGGACATTATCCGAGAAGCAAGAAAGCCCACTACCAGAGCTTGCTATGCAGCTAAATGGAAGCGGTTTGTCGTTTACTGTACAAAACATCATATCAACCCGCTGGATGCATCCATTCCTGATATTATTTGCTATTTGTTGCATCTTTACAAATGCAATTTGGCGTATGCTTCCATTCGGATACACTTATCCGCCATAGCGGCCTATCTCCAAAACAGGCAGCACCTCTCTGTTTTCAGGGTGCCTGCCATTAAGGCTTTCCATTAGGGGCTGAAGCGGGTTATTCCCCCCAGGTCCCCACCGGCTCCTGTGTGGAACCTCAACGTGGTCCTCACCAGATTGATGGGACCGCCGTTTGAGCCCCTACATTCCTGTGAGATTCAGTTCATGACATGGAAAGTCGCCTTTCTCATTGCCATCACGTCTCTACGGCGTGTTAGTGAGCTACAGGCGCTCACAATACAAGAGCCATTCATTCAGGTTCATCCTAATAGGGTGGTGCTGCGCACTAATCCTAAGTTTCTCCCTAAAGTGGTGTCACAGTTTCATGTCAATCAGACCATTGAACTGCCCACATTCTTTCAGAACCCTCAGACTGTGGCTGAAAGAATGCTTCACACGCTTGATGTCAAACGAGCGTTGATGTACTACATTGACAGGACCAAAGACTTTAGGAAAACACAACAATTGTTTGTTGCCTTCTCAGCTCAGCACAAAGGCAACCCCATTTCCAAGGCTGGAATTGCCAGGTGGATCGTTAAGTGTATACAGATTTGCTACCACAAGGCTAAGCGCACTTTGACGGTTCCCCCCAGGGCCCACTCAACGCGGAAGTTGTGGGCCTCCATGGCTTTCCTGGGTAATATCCCTTTGGAAGATATTTGTAGAGCAGCCACATGGATTACACCACATACGTTTACTAAACATTATTGTGTAGATGTACATTCCAAGCAGCAGGCAGCTGTAGGACAGGCTGTTCTTAGAACTCTTTTTCAAACTTCTGCAGCTGGCACGGGCGGCCGCCGTTAATGGAGGGACTGCTATGTATTCTATGCACTAGATGTGAATTTAGCAGCCCACATGCCTCGAACTGAATATGCTACTTACCAGTATGCATCTGTTCTTGGCATGTAGGGCTGCTAACATTCACATCGCCCGCCCTCCTCCCCGGCGCCCGTAGCGGCTGCAGAGCATTATTGCATTCAATCATTAGCATGGACATCATTTACACTATTTCACTCCATCTCTGACACAATGGTTAAAAACAATCTGGGGATGGAGTCGATGCCCATGCGCACTGTAGTCCAGGGGAGGAGCCACCTATCTCGTGATACTTCGAAGACTCTTCCAGGACAACAATGTGCAATCATCCGGACCCAACACTAGGCGGCGATCTATGCACTAGATGTGAATGTTAGCAGCCCTACATGCCAAGAACAGATGCATACTGGTAAGTAGCATATTCAATTTTCATTTTGAATGGAAGTCTTTGACAGTGGTGAATGGCTGCGCTTGCGTTATATTGCCATTCTGTCGATCACCACTCTTCATGCAGCTCTTAAGCACGCTGTCTCGCTACCGCTTGTACTGTCTGCTAATGAATTCAGCAGCTCTCGCTCATCTGCGGTTTATCTCCGCGCGGCAACGCAGGTCACGCGGATTGAATGGCTTGCCACTGATACATAGCTGCCAAGGTTTAAGATTGCTAAGTGTGACATGTTCATAATTTTTGTGTAAATAGGAGTGACATTTCAACAACTGAGTGGCACTTTCTCATGAGCAATATTCAAGCAGTGAAGGAAGACTAGGGAAACAAATATGAGAAATTACACACATCTGACCTACAAGCAACTATTTAAACTAAATTCAAGGCCACTGACCTAGTGGCCTTTTTACCTGATCGCACTGTTGGGGGGGTGGGGGTTGGGGGGGGGGGCGGCATAGCCTCAGGAGAAGTTGTCTCAGGCACACAATAGTCTAGGTCACAGCCTGGCCGACTGAACACTATTTGGAAAAGACACTCAGAGCTGTAGGATAAAGATCAATAATAGCTCAGCAGCCGATCGAACCGGGGTCTGTTGCGCCATGCACTATAACAAGAGAGTCAGTTGCGCACTGCCTCATGACAGATGATCAGAAACCTCAAAAGGATGACGAGACAGAGCAGCCATGAAGTTGGGATTTTACTGAAATAATGTTCAGATCTACAGACTGCGTGTGTGCTGCTGTACTGTGACATGAAGGTATTGGAACAACATGACTACTATAAAGTTAGTGGCAGGCTGCTACTGACCATAAAGTACTTGCTGTAAACTTCAGTCTTGCTGCAGGGGGTACCGGGTTGCGGGCGCACAACAAAACCGCGTGCAATCTCCTGCAGCGCCCATGCCTCTCATGCTGATCGTACCGTGCAGCCATGCATCTGTCTGACTGATTGACCCTGAGTGAGAGAGTCACTCTGTCAGGCGAGGGTCATTGATTTTTTTTGCCAAATGGAATACATGTCATAACTTTCCTGCGTGTTACTTCACAAAATAGCCCTCGTAGGCTGCTCCTAGTATTTTAAAGTTTTTCTTACCTGCCCATGGCGCTGAAGACACAATAACACACTCGGCATAACCCTGCTACCACTATGGGTGCCGCTTTCTGTTGTACCTCCTCAATCCAGGAGGCGCTAAGTGCGTAGCCCCGCCCTGACCTCGTCGGTGGACGCGCTTCCTTCCTTCTCGCGCTTCTTCTGTGGGCTGATGAGTGATGACGTCTTTGGTGCTCCGGCCGGTTTAAATGTCCCGCGCACTTCAAACGGGGCCGCGGGCGCGGCACTGGTGGCCCGTTGCGGTGGCGTTTATAATTTAATCGGAGACACTGACACTACTGTCATTGACAGTAGTTTCAGTGAGTGTCCAAAAATAAATTATAAACCCCGCCGCAACGGGCCACCAGTGCCGCGCGGCCGCCGCCCCAAATATGATGCCCCCCGCGCACTCTCCTAGCTACGCGCCTGTCTGTGACCTAGGTCTGAGGTTGCTGATTGACATATCACGAGTAGGATGGCACATAGCGGGAAGACAAACTCGCTAACAGGAAACTCAGGTAAATACCCCAGAGAAGCTCAGGGACACCACAATGATTTAGGGAGATTGGCCCCAAAATAACACACACGGCCAGAGGAGTGCGCTAATTCCCAAAACATCTTAGTCTGATGGCACACGAAGTTAGGAACACATAGCGAATCAGGATACAGCACACAAAGTGCACGCTGTTATCACACGCCCCTCATGCCGGACATGTTACTCACTGGCCGCCATTGTGACCATGCAATGTCGAAGTCCACTTGCAGTTGATATCAGGGGTTTTATTTATGACTCCACAGACAAGACCAGCAATCTTTTTCCAAAAAAGGATTGTCGGAAGCACTTTGACATCCCAAAACTGTATACATTCTCATTCAGAGTGATTGTACTTTTGAGACAGTCCTCAGACCCGTTTCTGTAATTGTTTTCGAGCAAAGTATAAGCACATGAGTGACATCTAATGGATTCAATCCTTAATGAGCTAATTGACAATCACCGAGGACCTCTGTGTTCCAATCATTCTGTGTTCTGAGCGCGCCAGGTGGTGATAGAGGTTTCTTGAGCTGCCACATCAAGGCTATCTTGTGCTGCCGCATCCTGGAGTAGACACAAAAAGGTGGTTGGGCCCAATGGGAGGGAGGGTAGGTAGGGCCACACTAGAGTACAAAAAAATATTCACCTATGCCTCCAGACTCTGAGTTAAACAACACTTTGATGTGGATAAACAATAGTTTATTAGTTTACCCTTGACATTGGTTTATGTCTTTGACTTCTGCTTTAGTTAGCAACAATTCTTTTCATTGTTTCTTAAACGACAGACATGAGATCACCATCAACCTCATATCCAGCCATATACAATTCAAACAGTGATTTGTGCATATATACAGTGCAAAAAGAATAATAATAATCACAATCAAACACAATTAAGGAAGAATATTCAAAATCATGACATGGACAAAGATTGTCATAAACAAAAATCGGAGAATAAACAGTTCACAAGAACCAATCACAATTAGGAAGCGAGCGAGAGTAAGCAGTTTTGTGTGAAAGTTCTACTCTCCACTCATCTCAAACACAATCAATATGTGCTATTCACGAGAGAAAGTTCAATTTGTGCAACAGTCGTATTGTCCCTTAGTGATAGCGAAAATGCCGACACGTTTCAAATCCTGGAATTTGTTTGCAGAGTTTTCATCAGGGCGCTGTGATTGTGGTCCATGGGAAACTATTTATGGGAAAAGAGAAGGACGATTTTAATGAAGTTGTTACCTCTAGCCATTTTTGACGGAAAAGGGCACGCGTGGACTTGCGGGTTACCTTATTATTTTGGTGCCATGGGTCCTGGTGGAATTGAAGGATCGTCTATGCCACGTGGAGTTTGGGCTGCAACAGAGTACACCGTGTAAGGGTCATGCGGTAAAAGAAAATTGTTGGATGGCGGGGAACTACAGGGAAGTAGAAAATTACCTTTAGATGAAGCCGTCCTTCGGCGGGTGTGCCGGAAACGGAGCTTTTAATTCTCCATGCTAGCGTAGTATATCTGGAAATGGGAAAATTTAAAAGGAGGATTGGGGTAAGTCAATGTGGCCGTGGCCGCATATAAAAAAGACTGAGTATATCGCCGGGGAACTTACTTGTGTGCGGGAGCGCATTGGCAGGCTCGCCGGTAATGGATGCTTTTTCGATGTGGATCTACGGAGCAAAGAGGGAACGGGTATCAATTATCTCATTAGATTCAACAGACATTGCGTCCTGTGGACGGGTTGCGGGGCTTGAATCTTACTGTTAAGTAGCGCGAAGGGCTCTGCTGTTTGACCTTGCTTGGAACCGGCACACTGTTAGTGTTTGAGGCTGTCCTGTGCCGAGCCGAGTTCCTGTAGCAAGAACCATGTGGTGTCCGCTCGTCCAATCAGGGACAAGGCCACTTCTGGTGCATTGTGGGAGTTGAAGTGCAGAATCGGATTTAGGCCCGATTGATTTCACTAAGGGAGTTGAGGCCCGTATTGACGCTATCGAATTTTAGAATTAAATATGCCTCTTTGCGGAGTAGCATGGTTTCTACATCTGGATAGCGCTTTGGGTCAATCCAGACCAGTGCTGTCCATTTGATGTCATTTTCAGTATGGTTGTTGTTCAGAAAGTGTTCCACCATTGGCGCGGATATGACTTTTTTCTTGATGCGAGAACGGTGTTGGGTAATTCTCGCATTGATGGGTTGATTTGTTTTCCCAATGTAAACTCTGTTGCATGGACAAACCACTGCATAGACGATATTTCGGGTTTTGCAATTTGTGAACACCTCGTGTTTCCACTTGGTGCCATGATTGATAAAGGTGTCGCCCTCTAATGTGGTGGAGCATGATACACAGTTACCACATTTGTGGTGCCCACGAAGAGGTTTCAGGTTCCACTGAGCTATGAGGTCACTTCTCGGTGGAGGAATGTAGCTATCTGCTTTGATGAGATGTTGACCAATGCTCATATTTTTCCGCATTGCAAAGATGGGTTTTGGAAGGGGGTACTCAAGGGATTCCAATGAGTGCCAATTATTACGGATGATATTTTTGAATTGGTTTGTGTGTTGACCAAACGTGGTCACACACACCAGTTTGTCCAATTCCTTCTTTTGTTTTGGCTGTAGAAGTGTATTCCTAGCGGTGTATTGTGCCCTATTCTTGGAATGTTTGAGCAATTTTTTGGGGTACCCTCTTTCAACCATCTCATTGCAAAATCTGGTTGCGTGTGAATCAAAGTCTTTAAGGTCGCTACAATTGCGTCGAATCCGTAATAGTTGGCCGTAGGGCAAATTGTCCTTAAGGCATTGCGGATGCAAGCTGGTATAATGAAGGATCGTATTCCTATCAGTTTTTTTCTTGTGCAAAGAGGTCGTCAACTTAGACTCACTGGTGCCTACTGTGACGTCAAGGAAGATCATTTCTTTTGGACTTGAGTTCAACGTGAATTGGATGTCAGTGTGCCTAGAGTTGAGCCATACGTGGAATTGGTCAAGTTCCGTCTGGCTCCCCTGCCACAGGAGCCAGACGTCATCAATGTATCTCAGCCATTGAGTGATGTGGTGTGAAAAGGGATTATTGCTGTAAATAAATCTCTCCTCATATTGGGCCATGTACAACACCGCCAGCTCCGGCGCATATGGACAGCCCATGGCCGTCCCTTTGATTTGTGTGAAAAAATTGTTCTCAAACTTGAAGTAGTTGCTCCGTAGAGTAATTTCAGCCAATGTGAGGATGAACGAAGAAGGCACCCGGTGGGGTCTTTCTCGTTGTTCAAGATACAAGTCATTGAGTTGTATCTTGAACAACGAGAAAGACCCCTTCAAGTTTGAGAACAATTTTTTCACACAACTCATTGAGATACATTGATGACGTCTGGCTCCTGTGGCAGGGGAGCCAGACGGAACTTGACCAATTCCACGTATGGCTCAACTCTAGGCACCCTGACATCCAATTCACGTTGAACTCAAGTCCAAAAGAAATGATCTTCCTTGACGTCACAGTAGGCACCAGTGAGTCTAAGTTGACGACCTCTTTGCACAAGAAAAAAACTGATAGGAATACGATCCTTCATTATACCAGCTCGCATCCGCAATGCCTTAAGGACAATTTGCCCTACGGCCAACTATTACGGATTCGACGCAATTGTAGCGACCTTAAAGACTTTGATTCACACGCAACCAGATTTTGCAATGAGATGGTTGAAAGAGGGTACCCCAAAAAATTGCTCAAACATTCCAAGAATAGGGCACAATACACCCCTAGGAATACACTTCTACAGCCAAAACAAAAGAAGGAATTGGACAAACTGGTGTGTGTGACCACGTTTGGTCAACACACAAACCAATTCAAAAATATCATCCGTAATAATTGGCACTTATTGGAATCCCTTGAGTACCCCCTTCCAAAACCCATCTTTGCAATGCGGAAAAATATGAGCATTGGTCAACATCTCATCAAAGCAGATAGCTACATTCCTCCACCGAGAAGTGACCTCATAGCTCAGTGGAACCTGAAACCTCTTCGTGGGCACCACAAATGTGGTAACTGTGTATCATGCTCCACCACATTAGAGGGCGACACCTTTATCAATCATGGCACCAAGTGGAAACACGAGGTGTTCACAAATTGCAAAACCCGAAATATCGTCTATGCAGTGGTTTGTCCATGCAACAGAGTTTACATTGGGAAAACAAATCAACCCATCAATGCGAGAATTACCCAACACCGTTCTCGCATCAAGAAAAGAGTCATATCCGCGCCAATGGTGGAACACTTTCTGAACAACCATACTGAAAATGACATCAAATGGACAGCACTGGTCTGGATTGACCCAAAGCGCTATCCAGATGTAGAAACCATGCTACTCCGCAAAGAGGCATATTTAATTCTAAAATTCGATAGCGTCAATACGGGCCTCAACTCCCTTAGTGAAATCAATCGGGCCTAAATCCGATTCTGCACTTCAACTCCCACAATGCACCAGAAGTGGCCTTGTCCCTGATTGGACGAGCGGACACCACATGGTTCTTGCTACAGGAACTCGGCTCGGCACAGGACAGCCGCAAACACTAACAGTGTGCCGTTTCCAAGCAAGGTCAAACAGCAGAGCCCTTCGCGCTACTTAACGGTAAGATTCAAGCCCCGCAACCCGTCCACAGGACGCAATGTCTGTTGAATCTAATGAGATAATTGATATCCGTTCCCTCTTTGCTCCGTAGATCCACATCGAAAAAGCATCCATTACCGGCGAGCCTGCCAATGCGCTCCCGCACACAAGTAAGTCCCCCGGCGATATACTCAGTCTTTTTTATATGCGGCCACGGCCACATTGACTCTCCCCAATCCTCCTTTTAAATTTTCCCATTTCCAGATATACTACGCTAGCATGGAGAATTAAAAGCTCAGTTTCCGGCACACCCGCCGAAGGACGGCTTCATCTAAAGGTAATTTTCTACTTCCCTGTAGTTCCCCGCCATCCAACAATTTTCTTTTACCGCATGACCCTTACACGGTGTACTCTGTTGCAGCCCAAACTCCACGTGGCATAGACGATCCTTCAATTCCACCAGGACCCATGGCACCAAAATAATAAGGTAACCCGCAAGTCCACGCGTGCCCTTTTCCGTCAAAAATGGCTAGAGGTAACAACTTCATTAAAATCGTCCTTCTCTTTTCCCATAAATAGTTTCCTATGGACCACAATCACAGCGCCCTGATGAAAACTCTGCAAACAAATTCCAGGATTTGAAACGTGTCGGCATTTTCGCTATCACTAAGGGACAATACGACTGTTGCACAAATTGAACTTTCTCTCGTGAATAGCACATATTGATTGTGTTTGAGATGAGTGGAGAGCAGAACTTTCACACAAAACTGCTTACTCTCGCTCGCTTCCTAATTGTGATTGGTTCTTGTGAACTGTTTATTCTCCGATTTTTGTTTATGACAATCTTTGTCCATGTCATGATTTTGAATATTCTTCCTTAATTGTGTTTGATTGTGATTATTATTATTCTTTTTGCACTGTATATATGCACAAATCACTGTTTGAATTGTATATGGCTGGATATGAGGTTGATGGTGATCTCATGTCTGTCGTTTAAGAAACAATGAAAAGAATTGTTGCTAACTAAAGCAGAAGTCAAAGACATAAACCAATGTCAAGGGTAAACTAATAAACTATTGTTTATCCACATCAAAGTGTTGTTTAACTCAGAGTCTGGAGGCATAGGTGAATATTTTTTTGCATCCTGGAGTAGGGCACAATTCAGCTGTAGTGTCCTCCGGTCACAAAATTTCCCTGGGGTGGTCGTCCCGCCCCTGCGCTAAACCCTTTAAAGCCATGATTGAAACGAGCAATAGGAAAGCCAATAGGTTTCGCCTATACGAAATGTATTGTCTTTGTCATCGTTAAATTTTGCAGGCTAGTGCCACTTTGCAAACACAATGACCATAATGAATGCATTGTTATGTTTATTGAGAGGCGCAGAAAAAATATCCACTGGGCCTGTTAGATCTGTATACACTCCTAGAAGTTGTGCATTTACCAAAAGGAAGAGTTTGTGGCTTACCCGCAAAAAGAGGGTCAGTTTGGAAGCCTGCTCTATTATCCACGGCCCTCACCCACCCCCAGGAATGTCAGTCACTCCATGAATTTGGTATTCTAAAGCGAGATTTGGGCAAATGCAAAGAGGGAAGAGGGCCACACTCCCGTTTGCTGCAAGCGATCAAGGGGGGTGGGGCTAGACTACCTACATCTCAAGACACTTCAACACACTGGTTTGGGTCGGTATGGAGGCGCTTTACATTTTTTGGGCACATAAACTGACCTAAACTGCCTGGGCTTATATTTGTGAATGGAGTACGTGGCTGTATTTACACACTTAAAACTTGGACTAAATGCTGGAGAGTAGGTCACCTTCTACAGGCAACTTAGTCTGGGAAGATCGTGCCCAGCTATACGCACATTTTCAGGCACAAAGTCGAAAAAAATAATAACCAAATGTCTATACAACTAATTCTAACCGCTTTAGTACTCCACGTCAATATCCGGTTTTACAGACACGGTAAAAACACGTTTTGCTATAAACAGGCATATAAAACAGTCACAGGATTCAACAAGGGAAATTGAAACATTAAACACTTGTTTCTGCCCCTATTTCCTCCTCCTTGCTTTACACCACCAGGGCTACAAATGTACTGTTTGCTGATTCTAATACTTTCCAACCAGGAAGCAGAAGATCTCGGGCGGTAAAAATAAAAGAAAGAAACAAACTAAAACCCAGACTACATTGCAGTATTTACACCGTGAGTACTCCTGATAGAGTGGCAAAAAGTTCCGGTGTGAATCAGGATCTGCTGTACCATGTGCCTGACAGTGATTGCCCCATCAGTGACCCTGTGATCATTAAATTCATAACCAATTAAAAGAAGTATTAACAAGCTCTAAACAGATCTGGCAGGAACAATGTGGGAAGAGCGCGGACGAGGAGAGACAACAGCTTACAGATGCACTCACTTGGAGTACTTGATGGCAAATTAAAAAGGAAATTTAAAAAGTGCCTTCAGGGTGTGTAGACAGGGGAAGGATACTGGCCACTAGCCAGTGACCGTAAGCTGTACTTTGGCTAAACTCCATGGCATGGACAAGCTAGGTAGGAAGTGATGACATGCTGAACAATGAGAAGCATGTAAATTTAGAGTGACTTTGGAATGAGCCAATGGTAAGTTCAGGTAAGTACTGGGTGTGTTCTAATGAATTGGTTTTTATCCCCTTTTATTGGTTCTAATCCCCTTTTAAGATTTTGTTTTTTTAATAAATTAGATTTTGCAAGCACTGTGCAGGTGAAGCCTAAAAACAGCCCTTTAAGCTGGACTACGTGCTGCTGCTCAACATTTTTTTGTCTCCCTTCCTTTGTGTGTTTATGGGTTTTGGATGTGAAGGTTTTAGGAGCTGAAAAGGGAGTCATGAAGTGAGTATTCAAATTTAAAATTTTTAGTCTGATGGACAACGCAGCTTTAGAAACTATCATTTTAAAATGCGTGCTGAATTAAAACTGATCCACTGTCGGCTCCTGCTAGATCATACATTATGGATGCTGTTCATATTACTGAAACAAACACTAAGTTCCCTTCTACTCTGAGAACAAGAGGATTGGATCCTCTAATTTGATTAGTTAGTTTGATTAAGGACCCTTAGGTCAACGCCATCAGAGACTTCTTGGCCGACCATGACCTTACCCAAGCCTGATCACTCCCAACTCACTCGAAAGACGCCACTCTAGACTGGATCATCGCTAAGGAATCCACATACAAACTTATCTCTATAGACCCCTGTGACTGGTCTGACCACCACGGCATCACATCCCTCCGGCCAGGCTCCATCCAGACCTGGACACCAGAACCCGTGATTCCCAAACGTTGGGTTAGAGACACCAAGAACCTTGATCACTAGAAATTAGCTGTCCGCTGCGAGACTGACCGCCCCCCTTCTTGCTCCTCTAAAACTAAAAAGAATTCAGATCAAAGACAGAAACCCCTGGTTCAACGGATCCCTCAACAATGTGAGGAGATCCCTCCGGCAGACAGAACGTAACTGGAAACAGCACCCGTCGGCAGCCCATCTAAAACTTCTCTGCCATGCCAGAAATGCTTACAACGGGAAAATCCTTGACTCAAAAAAAGACTTTTTCAGAAAAGAACTGGTGAAAGCCAAGAACAGACCTCGTTAGCTTTTCAATTTGGTCAAACACCAATCCAACAAACTGGCTAAAACCTCTAAAGAAAACCCTAAATCGCTAATATCATGTGAGGAATTTTCCTCCTCCTCCTTCTTCTGTGACAGTCATGGCCTTAGGAAACTAACTTAATTCTGCAACGCATTCTCAAATACCGGCTCTACCACGCCTTTCCACGCTGCCCTCCCAGCCTTCACCTAAAAATCTAGCGCACTGGTCCATCTTTAAAGTCTATGATGAACACTCTATCTCGAAATTCCTATCCTCCTTAAACCCGAACAATCACTACAGTGATCCTCTCCCCTCCAACTGCCTAGCCGCCATCTCGCAAGCGATCATCCCCTCTTGGACTGCTATAATTAACGCATCCCTTCTACAGGGTTCCATACCTGATTTGCTTAAAGTGGGCCAAGTTATCCCCATCTTTAAAAAAAGTACGCTCGATCCCGCTTCCCGGAACAACTATAGACCAATATCCTACATCCCACTACTATCGAAAGTCCTGGAGAAATATGTACAACAGGAGTTGAGCCAACACATCACCAACTTGCACCTACTTGATGACTTCCAATCCGGGTTCAGACCTGGACACAGCAGGGAAACCACCATCCTCCACATCGTGGATAATGCCCTCCAAGCCCTTGACCAAGGTAAAACCTGTCTTCTAATCCTCCTGGACCTATCCTCAGCCTTCGATATGGTCAACTACGAAACTCTCCTTGAACGCCTCAAATTCAGGTTGGAACTGGACATCATCGTTTTTGAATGGTTTAAGTCCTTCCTCCAGAATAGCTCACAGACCATCCTAATCAACGGTAACTTATCCGCTCCCTCTCCGATTACGGTTGGTGTCCCCCCCCCCCCCCCCCCCCCCCCTTAGGATTAACCTTGTCCCCAACCATCTTCAATCTCTACCTTGAACCTCTCACAGTTGTGCTACGCACCGCCAACATCGCCTACCACATGTATGCTGACGACATCCAAATCTGCATTAAAATCTCTTCTCCTGATGACATTTGCTCCCTGAATGAGGCCTAGACTGACCGTTCACTGGCTCACCTCTAACCAGCTCAAACTAAATGCTAAAAACACAGAATTTCTTCTCATCTCCCCACCAAAAACCAATCCAGACATTCAGGAATGGATTAAGGCTATCGCAGCGCTAAACTGCCCTCCTACCATTGTGGACTCTGCTAAATCCCTTGGAATATCCCTAAACTGTAGCTTTAATATGCGTTCCCATATCAACTCGATGGCCAAAACTGCAAGATTTCACCTGAACTACCCAAGACACCTGAGACCTTTCTTTGACACCCGACCTAAAAATTGGCAACCCAGGCATTAGTCATCTCCAGACTCTAATATGGTTGCTCTACCCTCGCAGGTCTACTCAAGAACTCTCTGGCACCATTGAAAGCCTGCCTTAACGCCACCGCCAGACTCCTAACCGGCTCAAAGAAATTAAACATCTCTCCACACCTCAAAGCTCTAAACTGGCTCCCTCTCGAAGCCAGAATCAAACTTAAGCTAGCTTGCATCACACACAAGGCTCTTTACACCAATTCCCCAGCCTATCTTGCCCAGAAAGGTTTTATCCACGTTGTCCCGGATGATACTAGCCTGACACTACTGGACATCCTACCCTGGATTTGAGACTACATTATTGTATTATTGCTCTATCTTTTTTATCCCTAGTGTGTCCTGATGTGCTATTGATTACTCTTTTTATTTTTGTCAAAATATTAATCTCAAAATAAAATCTTGTTTGTTAAATCCACCCTCTTTTTCCTTATTTAGGGGTGCTGGTTCCAGTTAATTTTAATTCTGGTCCAGAGTTTCTTCAGGTGTAGAGCTAAAAAATCAAGCGCCCGTCTTGCTGGCCTGCAAATTCGAGTCTCGATGGATTTAACAAACAAGATTTTATTTTGAGATAAATATTTTGATTCAAGATGGACCTGACAGTATAAAAGTTATTTGCGAATGGTCCTATCAAAGTATGATTGATGAAGGTATCGCATTAATCCTTGAAGGAATTCATAAATATAGGAGGGTGAGAGATAAAATAAAATCAAGGCCTACTAAAGAAAATTATAGTGTATAATCCGGCTCTTTTGAGACTGAGAAAACCAGAAGAGAAACCTGTCCAAAAAAAGTAAATAAAAGTTTCTACATATATCAATAGATTTATAAATATTGAACTATTGTCCTGAAGGTGACGACCCACCTTAGCACTGAAACGCTATGTCGACAGTTCTTCATGTATTCATTGCACATAGTGTTTTTCTTTTAAAAAACATGATTAGTATATGATTTTAATGGTTTTTAACTTTGTCAATATTAATTGTATAAAACATGTTTTTGAATAAAATATAATTGATTAGTACATTCCTTTGAATCTGTTTATTTGGAAATTCATTTTTCATGTATGATTTTGTATATTTGTCTGTAAATCTAGCAACCTGGTAAATTTTGTCTTATTATATTCTAGTGTATGGCTGTGTTTAATCAAACTAACTAACCTAATTAGAGGATCCAATCCTCTTGTTCTCAGAGTAGAAGGAGAAGGGAACTTTGTGTTTGTTTCAGTATCTATACCTATCCCTTTTCCAAGTACTAGGGTATCTCCCAAACCTTTTTTGAGTTGCTGTTCACAATACAGATAAAATTAAAGTGTTTTTTCAATCTATAAAATATTTTAAATATGTGATATTGAGAAAGCAGATTGTAACAGCAATCACAAGTTGAAACATATTGTGTTTTAAAGGAAAAGATCTTCTTTCATCTGTTTCATGAACCATGCATAGCTTTTTCCTGGTGGTCTTAACGTTTGTCAAGTTATGAATGTGGAACTAAAATTTGGGACACAGTGCCTGGTGACATGAAAAGTTATCAAACCATACAGTCTTTATATGTTAATGGATGTGTAAGCACGCACTGGAATATTATTTTCTTGTGTTTGCAATCCCCCCCCCCCCCCTCGCCCCCCACTTCCCCTACCCCCTTTAACTGTTCACTGAAATATAAATGAACATCATTTAACTTGGCGCAAGCTGTGTAAATTAAGTGTGGCGTAGAGACGGCTTGAGCTGACTCTTCATTCTCATGAATTTTAAAGAAGTATAAATAAAAATATATATATGCACTTGCATATGAAGTCTCTCTTTGTAGTCCGTTTCACTGTCCTTGACGTTGTTCTTCCTCCCACCACAGCATACACAATGGAGCAGTGGTGGTTCAGCCTGCTTCAGCTATTTTCTATTGTTCACTGTGAGTGAGTGGCGTTTTACCTAATCAAATGCACATCCACCCAAAGCGGGTCACTACAGTGCCATGAAGCTAATAAAATGTTTCTGTCAATGTGTTTTTTTTCTCCTTTTTCATTTTAGTCATCTTTATATGTTTACTCCATATCTAGGTTATGGCGATTCAAAGCCTGTAGCACATTTTCTTTGCACCAACAAGCATCCTATTTTTCTGTTATGTACTCTAAAACTTAAAAGGGTTTCTATATCTGTTCAAAGAATGTTAACCTGCTTCAAAATACCCACGTATTTTTCTAATAAAATAGAATGCAGTGGGTTTTTCTATTATCCCAGTTTTTAAGCAAAGGATTGCACTCCTTCGTTCAAGTATAGCCTTTCACCAGTTGCATTACTTTTTTTCAGTGATCTTTATAATTAGTTAACTTTCATTGTTCCACGAAACACGCAATTGAGAAGAGTTTGATAGCCACTTCTATTTGTGGTCGAAGACACCAGGTGAAGAAAAGCGCAGTGACCCTGTTTGAAAACCCTGCACAGATTTGTGCAGCTTTGATTTTGTAGATTTGTTAAAAGATTGGGCAAAGGTTGAAAAAGGTGGTATTCCATAATTTGTGATTACTCCTTGTGGTCCAATAGACTAGACGAGAATTAATTGCTGTGAACTTGCCCGAAAGAATTACTAGGTCCAATCTGGAAAGACTTTGTAGATTGGTGTCTGTGCAGTGATTTTTTTAAAAGTATTATAACTAACCATATATTGCAGTTTTGTAGATGAACTGGTTAACATTTGGATTTAAAAGACAATATCAAATCTGATTGTCTTTGTGTACTACAGGGTTCTCTCAGTTTGCAAATCACAAAGGTAAAAAAACAGCAACAGTCCTTTTAACTCTAACTCCGGGCTGAAACAAAATGTGAATGGATTAATTCAACTTGAGGAGAAAAAACTGTGTGTGCTTGCTGTTGGAGGAAAATTCTCTTGGTTCCTACTAAACTCTTGCATGCAGTACTTGTTGCCAGCCCTCCCACAAACTGCTGGCTATGAAGGGTGCAGAAAATAGGGTGCCATCCCTTTCTGCCCAAAGGAGGGTTACTGCCCTAATTCGTTGACCAGGGGAGGCTTCATCCACTCAGCAAGCTTAGAGACTGCTGATGGCATTGAGCTTCAAGGATAGCATTGAGCCACCCTGTGCTTTTTCCTCCTGGCAGAAAGCATGTAGGGTTGGATTTGATCTGCTGTCACCCGCATGTCACAGCGGGCGTAGAGAGTTTTTTGGAGGCGGCTGAAGCCTTTTCCTATTGAGAATTAACAAGCATTTGCAATGCAAGAGGTCTCGCATGACTAAAATGTTGAGCTATTGGTGTTGTTAATAATAATGCAACAGCAATAGCGCAAACATTCAGCAATGCGGGACCATTTGCATTTCAAATGTTTTTTTTTGTCATGCAAGATTTTAAAAAACAAAACGGACCAAGCTAATTACCATGTCACGCGCCCTAGGCAGAAATACCATTCCTGCGAGTAGCAGGGTCTTTTAGTGAGTTGTACGAGTCATTTTCTTTTATAAAGCTTTTGATTGTTTGTCCACAGGTGAATAATTCCTCACACATGAGCCTCTGGCTGAACTTGGTGTAATTGAGCCACAGTTTAATCGCTAAAATACAAGAAATTCTGATTTGTGGATTAGAAAAAAAGACTGCAGTACTTTTTCCATTAAAACGTGTGTTTTAGGGCAGAGTACATAAATCGTGCGGGTAGTACTCCATTACGAACTGGTATTACCCTATTACATACATTTAATTGCATTTATATAGCACTTACTACTTCCAAGGAGAGGTTATATGTGGAAGGGTGCGCTGTTTTCCTGCATTTCTTTTTGAAATAGCAATTTCATTTTAATGGAAAAGGCATTTATATTTGCTGGTGCAAAAAAGAACGTAGTGGTGCAATAATAATTGAAACTATATAAAATCCTGCCTTTACAACACACACGTAGTGCTAAATAGTATCTTGATGTAAATAAGCACCTTAGTGGTTGATATGATGGCAGCTTGGTGCTTAAGAGCGCTCACCTGCAGATGCCTTATTTTATGTTTTTTTCAACACTTTATTATAAGAGCTTTCTCTGCAATGCAACAGGAGCGGGAATGCATCAAAGTTGCAGTTAACATCTCGCATCTAAGAGTCTTGCATTCTAGAGTTAACACCTCTTTATTCTGTCGCATTTAAATATACGCTGCATCCTTCACGGAATTGGTTTGCACACATAAGACCGGCTGATTTGAAACAAAACCTGTTCAATACAGAAGTTCCGCAGATATTTATAAAAGAAAAACTAAGCCATACACACACAGACAGACAGACAATAAGGTGGAAGAGACTGGGATTAGTGACTTGCCCAGAATCACAGCAAAGTGAGCAAACTCCGAGACTGCTGACACTGTGCAGGGTCCCTGGGAGCTTCCAAAATGATCTGGAACCGACGGGGAGAGGGAAGGAAAGTGAAAGCACACCATGCGTGCGTTGTGCTGAAACGCCGCGAGCTGTACGCGTGCACATCTCCTGTCCGTGCAGGCACGGCGCGCAGGAGACAGGGAAGCAACAAAACATGCCTCCCTTCCAATGAAAATCATGGATTTTGGACCCTCACCAACCAGAAGCATGGGTGGACTTCCACCCCGCTTCAGAAGCGAAGACGACGACAATAGATCTTGCAAGTGACGCAGCGCATGCGCTGCGTCGCTAGGCGAG
The DNA here is from genome assembly GCF_964263255.1 of Lissotriton vulgaris. NCBI lineage: Eukaryota > Metazoa > Chordata > Amphibia > Caudata > Salamandridae > Lissotriton > Lissotriton vulgaris. The sequence goes on from NC_141697.1 coordinate 1,062,121,302, forward strand.
ACCTAAAAACGAGGCTGCAAATAATCAGTTTTGTATGTTCCTATAGCGAGCAGTCAAAGTATGTTTTTATTTTTCTGTGTCCCCATTGCTGGGATGTATGTATGTTGAAAGTGGTACTGCTGCCAGCCTACAACGCATAAGTCTTTAACCATAAAGGGCAGCACTTCTGAAATGCAATAGTATTGCTCTAGAATTTAAATAAAGGACTTACAATTCGTCATTCTTCAATTATTCTACGTTTCACAAAGGTTCACAGCAGACTTTTTAAATGAACAATAGTTGCCTTGTTAAAGGCTTTATTCATAGAAAGAAGCATGTCAGCTGTGCATTTTCTGATCAAAGAAATGCTCCGAAATGATGTGAAATGCTCAATCAAAAGGAGATTTAAGATGGACTTGGAATATTCTTGAAGTGCCCTAATTGTGTGCATCCTACCCTGTTAGTTTCAGTATTTATGTAAGATTGTCCCATTTGCTGAGACAGTATTTCAACTTGACACAAGTTAGTGGCAAGACGTTCTGGACAGGCACCACTGCCTGACTGATGACAAGTTGGGAAAATTTTAAATACGGGAATTTTGAAAGACGTTCTTTTAAATCTACCACTGCTTTCCGCCTCGGAGTAGAGACTATTAGTGCCTATGAGGATAAGCATTGTTATTGAGTGGAGCAGCCTTTATTATCTATATTTGCAAATGACCGCATAAATGATCTTCATGGCATCCTGGCTGTTTCCCAAGATTTAGTTGGCTGTTTGCTTCGGACACTCGTTTATACTGTACTCTGAGTCTGCTAGCGCCAGGATGCCTGTTAGCTGACAGTGCGCTTTACAAATAAAGTAAATAAATAAATGACATTATACTGTTTACATCCAGAATTACATCGCTGAAAACACAAGTGCTTCATTGCTTTATAGTAGACCAAGGCATGGAAACCTGTTCTTCTTATCCATTCACAGCTTTCAAGAGTTCTCTTTATTCCTTTACTTTGTTTGTGTTCAGACATTTTAAAAAGATACAAGATTTTGATGATACCTTTTATCGGCGTAAGTACAGCCATAGATTATGTGGTGGTATTTATTTTTAATTCAAGAAAAACATTGCTGCTGTAAAATCACAGATGGTAACATAAATGTTATAAAAGCTATTTATCTCTTTTAGAATTTCATATTATCGTATGTGGGCTGGATTCCATAATTGCAAGAAGATGGATAAATGGCATGTTGGTAAGTTATATATTGTTATAACAAGGAGAGTGATTGTAAATCATTTGAATATGCCGATGACTTGTTTTACAGCAAAAAATATACTTTTCTAAAGATGCCTCAGTCTGATTGAAGGGTACGTTGCACATTTGTATATTTTTGTAGATTACAATACTTGCATTGTTATCGTAGGAGCTATTCTAGTCTGTTGTCCAGTTAAATCGGCACATACGAGGATTTTGCATTAATTTTTTTCATGCTTTCTGCAATTGATATTAATTGGTGATGATGCTCACCAATGTAATTTTGCCTGGAAAATAAGTGTATTTGGAGTTTGCCATTTTTCTCTGCAGAATGGTCAGAGGAATCTCAACCAAAAACTAGCCTTCATAATTGCTCACTTTCCTGTTGGGTATATTTTGAAACAATAAGTTCTGTTTACTTGCTTACTGCTCATACAATATCTAAATGCAATACCTTCTGTACAGCTTTCCACTTTGACACCAGAGAGGTGATGTACTGTTTTCCTATGAAACGTCTATCAATTATTTTGCAATCCAGATTGTCCCTATGTATTGCTTAGTTCTTGTTTTGCTCTAATTAGGAGAACAGCATGTCGCCAGAGTTATATGATGTGCTCAGTTTCTGACATTCATTTTCAGTCTGATTTTTCAATGATTAATTTGCTCTTCATTATGAGAATTTGATTGACAATCATAAACGTTCAGTTGATCAGAGTGCAGCACAATTTTAAAAAGTGGAACCCTTCTTTCATCCTCAAAGCTTTGTTTATGCATATGTATGAATATATTTTCATGTGAACTAGCCTCCAATAAAAGCTGGGGGGGGGGGGGTTGTATTATTAAATGGGAACTTTTCTTGCTCTGGCAAGGGCAATGATGGGGCTGGGTACTGACTTAGAATTACAGGTTTAGCCAGTGCTTAACATTAGATTTAGAGTGAGGTAGGTTGTGCGAGGCTTTCTAACCAGAGACAGACTGGTCTAATGTTGCACTGAAGGCAAGGCCACATAATTGTCAGTCTGCAGAGTTGTGACAATAACTGGTTTCGTTCTAAATGCCTCACAAGGTGCTGTTCCATCCAGTTATCATAGGTTTTATAGTTAGACTGGCTCGCCATGTGCAGTGCACGGATGCATTGCCACTGCATTGTTAGTTTGTTATTTGGTATTGACTACTACTTTTCTTCAATAATGTACTTTATCGAAATTCTGCACCTAACACTACCTGTGGCATGAGAATCCCCTTTACCTATGAATACCATAGACTGGGTTTAATCTGTTTTGTAGCTCTGTTTGTTTGCTACCTTGATTAATTAAATCCTGTTTCTATGAACTTTTCAAGGTTGAGCTCTAAGTGGGAAGCCACCAGTTGGGTTACCTTGTGGCCTGGATATTCTTTTGAGTTACGCTGTCTCTAATAAATTCTAATGAATAAAACACAAGTACAGTGTAGGAGATAAGAGATAAAAACGGGTAATAGTAAACTAGCCATAGTTAACAGAATGTCGTTAGTTTGGGATTTTTGTTTACTGATTGGCTGACCGTGACCTTGCTGAATCGAAAGAGGTCTTGCTCTTGATTTTATCCCATACCCTGTAGTGTAGTTCCTATATTCCCAATAGGCTCTGCGCATTGGAATAACCTATCCTATAGATTTGACGTAGGACTTTGTCGACTAGGTCTCTATCGAATATATTAGACTTAATTGTGAGTGCCAGCTAGCTCAGAGGTCACTAGAAACTTTCTCGAATACTCAAGAAGGGATTCGTTTCTGACAACTGCATAAACATGACAACTTTGTTTCCCCAAGAATAAAACTGATCTTCAGAGTCGTGGAAACAATAGATAGATAGATATTTTACTCAGTCAATCGTGCATGCTTCGTTTCAACAGAGGTGCAGAGAAATAGAAAGACTGGCATTTTCAATAAAAGGTTTATTGAACAGTCTTCTTTCTCGGACAGGTTAAATGAACTTCTACAATCGTAATACTGGTTGCAAAGTTAATGCGTACAGTAAGAAGAGTATTATGAAATAATACTGTAAAAGCATTGTATGGTTCCTAGACCACAGATAAATACATACATAAATAACAAAGGCAAAAAAGTACTCAACAGGTGCTTCTAAAATACGCCTACCGCAAATGTACCTAACCTAAGTCTAGTACGAAGGAAGAAGTAAGTGTGGTGTAGCATAGGTTTAATTCTTTGCCAAGAATCTAACCAAGATTTCTCTTAGGGTCTAATCAGCTCCGTACCTTGGTTTTAGATTGGAGGAGGTCTGATATTTCTGTCTCCGGACTCGATTTCCCAACACCCCGCAAAGAGAGTTTGGAAACACTAGAGCTGGATTCTCAGCGAGAGAAAGGCAGCTTCTCTGTCAGTGCGTCAGCTAGAGGGTCGGCTTTCTTCAGCACTTGCTGTAGCAAGCTGCGTCGGGCAAGTAGATAGTCAAGCTGCTCCGAACCACTGTGTCTTTGCTAGGGCAAGTGTAGGAATATTTATACCTTGAAGGTGCCTAATTTGACGTAAAGTCGGATATAATGTTACCAAAGAACCCCAAGGGAATGGTAGTTCTTTGAAAACGCCATGATTTCTAGGACAAATCAATATTCAAGTAAGGGGATGTCCCTGACTGCTGAAGCAGAGTTTTCCAAGAAATCGTTGTGGCTTTTTGGAACTAGTGGAAGTAGCCATGTCTGTATTTGGACTGGATGGATTATGTCTAAATATGGGCTGGATTTCTATGCCTAAATAAGGGCAATGTGAATTATACCTATATAAGGTCATAAATCGGAAAATTACGCTTGGATCCTAAAATGCTCCACAACACCCACTCCACTTTATTATGTTCGATATTACTAAATTCTAAGCATTTTTAAACATACCTAAAGCATGATGTGTGAAAAATCCCTCCCAAAATACATAAAATGCATTTGAAATAGTTGTACACGAAAGATGAGCATATGTGCTGTACGCATTTAAAAAATCAATATTTTCATTCAAAGCATGTATTGTGACATTGGAATATGCTTATCAGAATGAGTCATGAAATAACATTTATGAAATGGCTCTTAAATACAGAAGAAAAGTCGAGACTATTCCATGACGGAGTATAAACTGTTTAGGATGTAGACAAGGTGAAATATTGTCATTTGGAAGTGTTTCAAAGAATTCTTGTTCTCTAAAAATAATTCTACTTTAAGCAGATTACTTTGTGCCAAAAAGTTGAATTTTGAAAAAGTCAAATCGTAGAAAAATAGAGTTCTATAAGTTGGAAGTTTTGTTTTGAAAAGTGAAGGTCGATTACAGTCCTATAGAAAGCTGTGTGCTAACTACAAAAATCATTCTCGATGTTTGGAGAAAACATCAAATCTTCTAAGCTGGCAAAGAAGTAGTCTACCACAGTAGGTGAAAGTTGGACCACTTCATTAAGTAAACTGATAGCACAAAAATGTGAAACATCGCCGTCCGCGTTAGTCACGTTAGCAATGTTTTTCCGAGATGGAGATGAAGGTGGTACCTGTGTGCCTGTCGATCCACGCATCTCACCGTCAGCAGATTGCGTCTGTGAGATCTCACTGAACGCCGTCATCGGGATTGGTAGCCGCTAGGGACAACACTATGCATGGGCCGTTACCGAACCAAGCAGGGTATCAACATCCGTTGGCAGTGCTGATGGAAATGTTAGACAAATGTCCAACACGCATTCTTCTCCACTTAGCAGGCATCGTAGAATAGGTAAGATGAAATCTTGCCAGATTGGTCGAAATGATAGGAACCACGTGGTATTCAGGTCTCTTAAACGAGCCAGGCCCAGGATCTGTATCATGCGCTCACAACACTTCATTGCCAGGAGAGTGTTCTCGATGGTAATCTGGGTGTCGTTGCTGACCGGACTTGCCATATCGATGCAGAAGGAACAAGAATAGTATTCCTGCTAGGAGTCCCAAAATGAGAGGCAGGTCGCCGAAAAAAGAGTGCAGGAAGTTTGGAAAAATGCAGAGAACTGCTTCAAAAGGTGCTAACAGTCCCGAAAAATCTGTCTTAAATACATGTACAATACCGCTGGTATCAGACATGTTTAAAATACGACCCAACATTTCTACGAAATGTATTGGACAGTTTGTGGATAAAAGGGCATGTATCTCTGCAGAGGACCTTGCAACTTGCAGTTCATACGTCTCTTTGGACGAGGTCAGTGGCACAGTTTTTTGTAAAAGAAAGGCTTTCATTCTGCTTAAAGTATCAATTCGAATAGAAGAGATGTTCAGTGAAGGCCATAGCGAAAACTCCCAGTCTGTCTTGGCTTTAGGAAACAATACTTCACGTCACCCTGGCTGACACAGTTACGAGATAGGCTATTCCTGGCATCATTCCACAACAGCTGTGATTATTCAACATTATGTAGCTCCCGTTAGAAAGCGGCCTAAAAATTGGATCTATCACTGCTGCCGGAGAACCTTGCAGGTGGCAGGATAAATTGTTTGAAGAACCTTCACAGGCCCGTGTAAATTAATACCCTGGCATAAGAGTGTACCACTTGGTGCACTTTTGCATTGTGTACCACTAAGAAATACCTCTTTTTCCCCACTCCAACATCTGTGTGTGTATGGTAATTCCCAGGTTGACTTTATGTATTCCTTACCCAACCTTTCATACACGGCAACGGGTATCTGTTTCAAACAGTTTCGAAAGTTGAAAATTCTGACGGGCAGAGTGATTATCCTGTGGATTATCCATTCTGTTTCAGGCTTTTCTGAAACAGTGAATGGTAATCTTTCCAGTTTTTCAATGCTCAGCACCGTATAGTCTGCTCCTTTCTGTGCCAAAGTGATTTGTTTATCTGTAAGGTTAAATACAGAAAATAATGACGTGGTGTTGATTAGACGCCATGGCACATATCCAGAACGAAGATTATGCAACGTCCAGCCTAATAGCATTATAGAACGCAATTGTGACTGTCCATGCTGTAGCATGAGCAAGTCCTGTTCCATTATGTCAATGGCAGAGGATACTATGCTGTCCAAAGAATAAATTCTGGATGACAGGGTCGTTAACCCATTGTCAACTACAGAGAGTGCTTTCTCTAAATTAATACGATCAATTTCTCGTATTCTTTCAGTAGTCCCTGCCTGTGTCTCTTTCCAAGCTTCCTTATAAATGGCATATATGCCTGCGTATATGAAACGTTTTTGACGTTGTTTCGCAGGACCTAGTAAGAAATTCCTTAAATCAACGCCATCTTTAAGTGAAGATAAGTGTTGTTTAACCTCTGTGAGTGTAGATTTTTGTAGCCACTCAAGGCATAGGTTTCCTACACTGTATGTTGTTACTATCCCTGGATGTTGTCTCTGTACATATCTTGGATCTGGCCTAGTTACTGTAAACCCTTCTGTCTTGTTCAGGATTCTATCTTGACAGTTATTCGTTTCTGTGGGCCAGATTAACCATTTTTTCCACTCAGGATCAGTTCTGTTTTTAAGAAAAATTGATTTTACGTCGACCCCCTCCCTCTGAAGAGTTTTACTATCAGGTGTAGGTATAGACGGTTTAAGTCTTTTATCTTGGCTAGGCCAAGGCAGGATGTCTGTTGAACAGTGTCATTCAAAAACATTATTTGCTCAGGAATAATGCAGGCTCGAAATAAAGCTTCTATTCCCTGCACTTGCCAGTCTTTTGAGCCCCAGACAGTTTTCGTTTCTATGCTGTCACTCCAAAAGTCAAAACCTAATGAGGACAGCTGGGCATAAAAGGCTGCTGAATAAATTTGCTTTGTATTTTTTAACATTCTTTTCATTCCTGTCTTAACATTTTTAAAGAAAAACGTTTCTGGATTTGTGGTATTGAAACCTGAGAAGTATTTATTTTTTTTTTTTATTTTTTGAAAACCATTATTTGTGTAAATGGATGCATACAAATACGGGCCTACAACCCGGGGGCCGGCCACGGAACAAACTGGATAGCACCATTATCTATTAAAAGCACGGAGTGGTTAAGCGATACTACCTAACGCTGCGAGTCCATGATACTGACTAAGTGGAACCACTCGACATAGGATCAGAGAAGGTTAATTTTTATATATTGAGAGAATAAAGGATCAGTTGTATAAGAAGCGACCTGGTGTACATGGCGGGGAACAAAACCAACTACATCATAATAGTAAATCCACAGATCAGTAATCAGAAAGGTCCAAAGCATGCAAACCATAGATGCCCTTGCAGTTCTTCATTGGTAGTGTCCACTCGCAACCCCATGTGCCCAGAGACAAACAGAACAGCACTCCCATAACAGTAAAAACCATCAGGGAGACAGATAAAGTTGCAATCACTATACAACCCAACCCGGAAAATAAGAAAACAAAAATACTAGAAAAAGGGAATAGGGGGACTCCACGTTACTGTACCCGCCCCACGGCGGTAATGGCGATCAATAATGCAAATAGCAAACGTGCTTAGGGGCGGGGCAGCTAAGTCAGGATAAACAGAGCCGAAAGTACCATATTATATATAATACCAAACCCTCCCCCCCAGTAACTCACCCCGCGGGAATCACGCTCAGTCATGGAGACCCAAGAAAAGGACACAAAAGAGCCATAGAAACAAACAACTATCTAATAGACCCTAATCCACCCACCCCACCCTGCACCCCTGCAGCAGGCTACGGCCTACCCCCAGCAGCGTGCCTGTCGCCCTAATTATGAACCCGAAATATAGAATAAGACAATATAGGGAAAAAGAAAGAGAAAGAAAAAAAAGGAAGGCTTGGGGAGAGGATACCATGTAACAGGGAGCACGGCCCCCGCCCCCGCCCTCACAAACCATTAGCGTGGCCCAAAACGAAACTGGCAAATTTTCGGGTATCCATACATATTAAGGAATCGACAAATTATCACAATTTGGTGCAGTCCATAACTCCGTGCACCGAATAGTAGTCCTCCGGAATAAGAACCGGGCTAACCCCAGTCCTTTCTTAGCTAACGCCACGATGTACGTCGATGTAGTGGGCATAAAACAAGGCGATGAGACAAGGCGGTGGAGAAGTCGCTGGACAGTCAATGGAAGCAACCCATGGGACCTCCTCCGCCGATGGCAATGCAGAAGCTGTTTACGGCAGTCATGTATACCAGTGTCAACGATCACCAGCAGTTCCACCCGCTTACGCATCGGAACATCGCTACCCCCACCAGAAAGCGGGGAACAATCAGCGACCACCTCGGGCCCATCCACGTCCCCAAGGGACGACCCGAGAGCAATGGCGGCCATCACATTGTCTTGTACACAAGAATCCTGGGCCAAGGTCAGTTGCCAAATCTTCAGCGCTTGCAGGACATCGCCAATCGTGGGTTCGCGCTCACCAGTGCAGGCCCCAGCGTAGTACAGAGGCAAGGAATCAACATCCCGGGGCGTTCCACAGGACATGGCGTCAGCCGCCATTTTGCGAATACAGCGCCATCCCTTCGAAACCAACTCCAGGGGTGGGCTCACCTGCAGGGCTCCCACGGGATCCCCCTCAAGCGCACAAACAGCACCCGCGGTGCAGAAATGAGAACCACCAAAAGAGGGGGATCCGCCAGCGCCACCGCTCCGCTAGAATCACTCTCCGCCACCGAGCGATGAAGTCCGGAATGGCCGGACAAGGCAGCAAGGGGGGAGCTACCAACACGGCGTCCCCCAAACACAACTTGCCGCACACCACCTCTGGAACACCGGACGGTAGTCCCAGGCGCGTTCAGTTGCCTCCGGGCTCTTCGCACATCTGCATCTTCCGGCCGGCCCCAATCCTCCACCCGAGGCCGCCGCCGACACAGTCTCGCCGGCAACTCGCTGAAGGCGAGCCCCGGTCTCCACCCCAAGGAGGCCGCACTTCCCGGGAGGACGCCGCTGCGGACCCACGGAGCGCCGGGTCCACCAAGATGGATGGTAGGTGTCAGCAGAACTTCGTATAAAAATTGTTATCCTTTTTGGGCAGGATGTGTGGCAGGATAGTCGAGTTTGGGCAGGGAGGCCGACGGAGCCGAGCTACCGTGCGGCCATCACGATGTCGAGCTTGGCCTACCATCGAAACCTGAGAAGTATTGACATTTTTCATAGAATGTTTTTGAGCTGCCTTTTGGTGGTGTTGGACAATGTTCCCATTGATTTAAAGTGTAAACATTTCTAGGGTTTGCAGATTTGTGCAAATAATGGTGACCATAATGATTATAACAACACATTTGTGCATAATCTGATGAACCTTCTAAGTATTCATGTTTTGTAAATTGTGCAGACATCTCTAAATCTGACATCATATTATTAACAGTCTCAAAGTCCCAATCATCAGAAAACGTGCTGGGTGAAACAAACATCATTGTAGACAGGAGTGTCTTGACGAACTGTAATTTGGGTCTCAAGAGGCACAAGTTCCATTGCTTTATTGCTTAGTCCTTAGTTTTGTGCTGCAGAGTCTTCAAATGTTATTAGTCTCTGTCTGAACCTCTTGGATAGTAGCAAGGTTTGGTCTTCTGCTAAATCTTTGTAGTCCACTGGGCCTACTACTTATTATCGGCCACATGATGTTGTTTGACCAGGTCGATGGATACAAACCTGTTCTCTTTTCTTCCAGCAAGGGGCGGCAGTAACACTGTTTTTGATCCGTGGATTGCTAGTACAGGTACTGATTTTCTGTAAGAAGGCCCAAATTCCTTCTTTTCTCTGACTAGATCCCCAATCTTTGGAATCCAGACAGGCCTTGCTGGGACGGGTGATTCTCCTTCAGTGGTCGTTGACTTTTGTATTGTGTTGCTTTGATTTCTTCTTTTCTCGTTTAAGTCCTGCAAAACAGCCAAGCGGTCTTAGATATCAATGGGTTTTTGTTCCACCACTGAAGTGTGACGATCGAGGTCCTGGACAAGCATTCTGGTACCACAAAGGATTTCATATGGAGGGATTCCACCCAGAGAATTTCTAGGCAGATTGTTTAAACTACGTTGGACACTTATTAGATGTTTGACCCACCTGTCACCCGAGCCTAATACCCTAGCTGTTATAGATTGCTTTATGTCCCTGTTTTTTCTTTCCACAACCGAATTCCGCCCAGGATGGAATGGACTCGAATACCGCAATGCAACGCCCAAATTGGCCATGGCCTCCTTGTAAGCTCGAGAGCTAAACGCAGGGCCCTGGTCAGAATGTAGCGTGCCAATTGCGTATGTGCCCATAAAGACTCGCAAATCTTTTATAACAGTTCGGGCGTCAGCCGAGCACTGAGGCCACATCTAAATGAATCTGTCCTAATAGTTGTGGGACCGCATTCGTCCGTAGCGACGTCTGCGTGTAGCAAGCCTAATGCTGTCTAACAATGGTGTCTGAACTGGGTTGGCTACACTGTAGTCCAGTATCTGGTGGCGTTCTCTGCTGCGATCTCTGTTGCAGTCATGGCAATTAATTGCAAACTTGTGAATGTGAGCATTCATCCCTGGCCACCAGTACGTCTCTTTTAATTCCAGAATGGATTTCGAGATCCCTTGAAGTATCCGACCCTCTCCCATAAGTGCTTCTTGTATCAAAGCTCCTCTACGTCTCCTGTTTGGTATTACTCTATCCCCCACTCCAGGGATTCGAGCAAAAGGGACGGAGTTGGCAACAATTATGTATGAATATTCGAGTGGATAGTTTTGAGGTAACGCTGCACCGCTGCCTTTGCTTGTGGCATTGACAGCTAGCGTTGTTTCGCCGTCTATTTTTGTTTTGGAATGAGTGATCGCAGCTAAGGCAGCTGTTTGCACAGCTGCCTTCGCTGCTTCATCAGCCAATGAATTCCCTTCAACGTGAACGCCATCACGCTGATGACTCAGTGTATGGATCATTTGAGTCTTTTGTAGTTCTTTCTGTAATTGAACTACTTGTTCCCAAAGCAACTTATGCTTGATTGTGCAACCTTTTGCATCTTTGAAACCGTTTTGAACCCAGTTCTGTAAGTATTCATTGTAAGATTGAACGCAGTAATACAAACACAGGTGTATACGGTAAATCATAAGCGTTATGAAGGCCTCGCATAGGAGCAATGCTGTCCGGATCCCGGCCACAAGCTAAGATATGGTATACATGCGTCATATAGTAAATACAGCATGACTTACAGTATAAATGTACAAACCATACATCCAGTCAGGTAACAACTCCAATATGTGGTGTCATGTGCCGTACCCTTTTCACCTCCACCCTCAATAACCCTCCCCAAACTATACCCCAACAAACAAGTAACTTAAGTGCTGCAATACAGAGTACACACCTCACTGATGTTCTTGCGTCCAGTGCGTATCAGGCCTGAGAACCCCAGAAAGGGGCGAGCACTGAGGGGGGAGGGGAAAGGGGGGAGGGGTGGAAGGAGAAGGGGCGGGGAGAGAAACCGAGGAGAGCAAGGAGAGGGTGAAACCCAAGTGGGGGAGGGGGGGCAAGGAACAGGGCCGGGGATAAAGGAGCAGAAGGGAGACCCCCAGGTAGAGCATGGATAAGCATGAATCCGCCAGCTCCTATAAGACTACACCACTGCCCCTCCTACTGTGTTGCGAACCCAAAGGCTCATCATCCTCCATAAATTTAAAGAATTTGAATTTAAAGAATTTGTAGAGCGTACGTACACTATGCAGTTTCTTGGCGCTAGGGGTTATTTTACTGGGCAAGAAAGGCACAGCAGGCTAGGAGCTGAAAGCTTGCTGAAACAAAAAAGTTTTAAGGGCCTCGCAAAACTCCATATAGGAGGATGAAAGTCTAACAGGGGATGGGAGTGCGTTCCAGAAGGTAGGAGGAAGGACCGAAAATTTCTGACCTCCCGATCTTTGTTTCTTAAAAAGAGCGATTACCAAAAGAGATTTGGTGGATGAGCGCAGGTCTCTAGAAGGGCAGTAGTTAGTAATGGCCGAATTTATAAAGGCGGGAGCCGTGCCCACACGGGCCTGAAAAGTAGGGCATCCCAGTTTGAAAAGGGCCCGTTGTTTGATAGGGAGCCAGTGTAGAGCAATAAGCAAGGGAGAGGAATGGTGGGATTTGGATAGGCCATATACCATGGCGTGCTGCCTGGTTCTGCACCAGTTGGAGGCGTTGGAGTGCGTAAGCGGGGACACCGTTATAAATGAAATTTCCATTATCGAATAGATAGGACCATAGCCAATGGGAATAGTTTAAGTGCAGGGGGAGAAAAAACCCGAGATATTTTCCTAATGATACGCAGGGTAAAGAAACAGGAGGAAACAACAGAACTAATGTGGGAGTGAAGTGTCAAATGATGATTGAGTGTAATGCCAAGGGTTTTAACTGAGTGTGATGGGGTGGGGGGTAAACCTAGAGAAGGGGGCCAAAACGAGGGGGACCAAGGGTTACCACTGATACCAGTCAAAACCAACTCTGTTTTATCCGGATTGAGTTTAAGGTGGTTCGCATTCCAAAGCCTTGAATTGTTCCACTAGGTGTGCCCAGTCCAGCGAAATCGGCTGCTTTCGCCATCCCTTGTATTCCTCACGGTGTAAGGCCTCCCTTACTGCCACCGCCCATCTGCCCACTTCTTCACGCCAATCACCCACTCGCTGCGCTAAAGTAGACTTCCAACGTCGTGTAATCATACGTTTCGCCAACATCAGAGCCAACCCTGCAAATCTGCGCAGCAATTTAGCCTTCTTAGGGAGGGAGAATAATCCTAAAAGGCAGACCTTGATTGTGTCCCACGGCGCGCCCTCTGTCAACTCCTCCAACCCCCGGACTACCACGGACCAAAACCCCTGCAACACCGACAGGACCATATCATATGATTAAAATCAGCTTCATGCATCCTACACCGTGGACCTACCGCGCCCGCCATGGGAAACATTTTTCGTGTTGTAGCTGGGGCAAAATACGCTTTATGTAGTGCAAATAACTGAATCGTTTTTAAACCGCAATTCCGAGAGACTCACCGGGGATGCTCTAGCATTTGGGCCCATTCTCTATCTTCCAGCTCCCAAAACAAGGTCATGTCCCACTTCTGCCCGAAGATGTAATAGTGGAAAATGCAAATGTTCTCTCAAGCCTCAGTAAAGCCAGCGCACCAAGTGTCGGCCATGCCCCATAATATGTAGTGATCTCAGTAATTGAAAAGTTGTGAGTGTTTGATCTGTATACCAAGTACGAATGAAATGCACTGTCGCCGCGTGAGTGAGAAACAAGGTGTCAGGCAGCGAGTTGGTGCGTACAAACTCGTCATGGGGCATCAAATGGCCCTCAAGAAATAAGTCCCCGACTGCCCCCACCCCCTCCCGAGTGGAATTGTGAGACCAGTTGACCAGTGGCGACCGGACCTGCACTGTACTTCACCCATCAGCTCCCACCCCTTCCCCATTGGAGACTGAGAGGTGAGGCCAGAGAGACCCCTGACGCCCCTGGATACCAGGGTGGCCCCAGGAACACTCATTGCAACTCTGCAATATTAAAGCATCCTGCATCCCTGCATTAGAACTGCTTTTTTGAGTGGACCGTGTTAAAAAGAGTAAAGCGCACTGAGGGCCCTAAGACTGCTGAGAGGGATAGTTAAGAGGGCCCCAGGACCCGAGTGGTCCTTGTGACTAGCAACTAATTGTGGATAATCAAAGAGTTCTAAGAGGCATTTTAGCCATATAGCTACCAACGATTTTAGTTAAAGTAATTTTACTTGCGTTTGAAAAATAAGATCTCTTTATTTCCCTTGATAGATTTTTGTACTCTTTTATAAATTGGTCCTTGTTCCTTTGATTAAGCCTAACAGTTGTGCCACAGCTACCCATGCCTGAGCTAAGGGGTAACTTAATGAAACCTAACTGGACCTGATATAGATTGTGACATTATTACATGGTGAGGTCTCGCAACCACACTACCTAATGATCCACTTACCTACACTGACCCTTTTGGCTGAATGGTGTTGCACTGGTTCTCTTGTGGGGCTTTAGTAACATTGTACAGATGGATACTGGATTTGGTTCTTTATCCAGACGAAACCACAATGCTCAGCAAACATGATGTTGTGATGGGCTCCATCTCCCATTTAATAATTATGCAGGGCCACGGGGATGGGACCCCCGGGGGCCGTAATATGCTTGAGCGGGGTCCATGCCCCACTTCCCTTTCATAGTTATGCTGAGGGATGGGGTCCTCAAGGCCACAATCTGCTCAGGGGGAGGGGAGGGGGTTTGTGTGCTTGCTCTCTTTGATAATTATGCTGGGTCACCAGAGGATGGGGTTCCCTAGGCCATAATCTGCTCCAGGAGGGGGATACCCACACTCTTTCCACCTCAAGAAATTCACCGGGCCCTGTGGGATGGGGTACCCAGGGCCAAAAATGGCTCCGGAAGTGGCGCCCCATTCACACCCAATATACACTTAAATCAAACCCTGGAGTCATTTTATTAAAGAACAAATAGCGCTGCCATTTTGTCATTGTTTTCCCCTTGATCTGCAGGAGTACCGCCCTGCCCCCCTATATTTAAATTAAAAAAAAAACATTTTCAGGACAGAGGAGTAAGTCACAGAGTCCTGTAATGGCCGCCGCAACATTTGCTTTGATCGTCTCCCAAGTAATATAAAACAATGTGGTGTAATGGCCAGAACTTTTAACTTTAAAGCTTGAGAACCAGGTTCAAGTCTTGGTATTTGCTCAACATCCTGTGATTCTGGCCAAATTATCGAATCTCCCCATGCCTACAAAAAATAAGTATGTCCTGTGTAATGTAACTGGGCTCATATAAAGCGCTCCCAAAACTTTGGGTCGAGTTTGTGATGTATAAAAAACACAAAAAAAGTTGCACCCAGCCAGTAAGAGAGCTCACTCCCACAGAAGCGAGGTGGCCCAAGGGCAAAAAGCCCACTAGGCCAATCGTAACGCTTAATTTTTTTAAGTTGTGCTCGTGGGACTCTAGTGAAAGTCCCGCAAACCCAACTGTCCAGATATATAATTATTTTGAACCTTAATTTCTCAAACTACTGAACGAATTTACTCCCAATCATAAAGAGCATGTTTTCGGAACCAACATCTAGCTTCTTGCCAAATTTGATGTAATTCAGTCAAGCCGTTTTGTGCGATTGCGTTCCAAAAAAGTGTATAAATAATATATGGAGATTTCGCGATTTTTACGCCCCCTCCCCCCTCACAACACCCCCCCCCCCACCACACACACACACATTTTCTCGCTCCTGCTTGACGGATCACCCTAAAACTTTCCAGGAAGGAGCTGATCATAAGAGTTCGAGCTTATTGTGCACACTAAGTAACAGTTGAGCTGTTAAGTATGTGCTGATGTATTGGGGCAAATGCACTCTTACCCCAAACTCAATAAAGATGTATATTATGTTTAAAAGAAAGTTAGTAGTGGAAAATGGTCATGGTACCTTTAAAGAAAAAGATTTATTTTTTTCCGTTTTTAACAGATGTCACTTTTAAACTATGAAGATGGCGTTTTGGATCCTAGTAGCATAGTCCCTTTGATTGACGGTGGAACTGAAGGATTTAAGGGAAATTCCAGAGTTATTCTACCTGGCATGACAGCTTGTGTAGAATGCACGCTTGAACTCTATCCACCTCAGGTAAATTGGTACGCTGATATTCACCAGCCTTACATTCTAACTCATGTATTTCATTTACTAAACATTTTTCTTTTACAGATTAATTTTCCTATGTGTACTATAGCATCTATGCCAAGGCTGCCTGAACATTGTATTGAGTATGTCAGGATATTACAGTGGCCAAAAGAACAACCTTTTGGAGGTGAGATACGAATATGTTCTGAAACTTTATTAAAGAACACAAATATATAAAAATTGTATGTATTCTTCTTATCAACCTTATTGATTAAGAACAGTTTATTTAATGTCCCTGCTAACTAAATACTCAGCACTTGTTTTCGATACATTCACCTCAAATTAATATTTATACAGTACATAGTAAACAACTCAACCTAAGGCAAGGGATTCAATGGGGTAATTAAATTCTGCGGTGTCATCCACCACTATACAGCATTTACTGTTTTAAAGCAGTACTTATAAAAAATTACATTTGAGATGACCCAATTAAATTAGGTAATGTGTAAGGATTTGTTTTGTTTCCTATTTACAAGGAGACATATCCTGCAGTTAGATCACTTCCATTAACAAAGCTAGCTATGCATCGGGCCAGCAATCACTTCCAAATAAAAGCTTAACTTGTTGGATTCGACATTTAAGTGTATTGTGTATGAGAGCAAACATTTCAATTACCGGTTCTGATCTTTCTTAAAGGCTGATCAACAGCCAGATTAGGAGCAACAGGTGGGGCTGAGACTGAGGTGACCGAGAAAAGGGGAAATTATTACTGTAAGGTGACGAATGTTCTAGGATGGGTGATGGAAGATGCTGTTGGTTGAATGATTGTATGGATGATTGCATGTACTAGACCTCGCTTCATACTCTTAATTCACATCACACATGTGGCAGAAGGGCAGGTTATTTTGTTGACCGTGCAGTGAGGGTTTGATCATATACTTGAATAATACGGAATAATAGGGATAATTTCCATCCCACAAATGATTTCTTTTTAGGTTCAGGTGTTTTTTTAGAAAAGGCAATTGTCTTGCGTTGTCTTGTAGAAATTCTTTATTAGTTACATCTCTATTATTCCAGAAGTAGTTGAATATTGTACTCTGAGGGTGCAACAGCCGACACGTGTTTCACCCTGGGTGGTCAACAGGACCAGGGCTTTCTCAAAGCTTATTGATTATTCAGGAGATCAAAGAACAGTTTCCTTCTGATATAAGGCATTGGTCCTCAATCAGAATGTATTAACCCTTTCGATGCTGATGACGAGCTCAGCTCGTCATCACCCACGGGTGTCGTGTGCTGATGACGAGCTGAGCTCGTCATGAACAATGGGAAATGAGAGGATCCAGCACAGGGGAAAAATAACCACAGCAGCGATGTGGTTAAAAGCTGAAATTTTGGCAGCAGGGTAAATATCCCGGGTCAATCCCTCGTTCTGAACTTTCCTGAAGTTACAATATTGGACACCGCTACCAGCTTTACATGCAGCCCACCCAGACACGCTCTAACGAACAAATGAAATGGCTGTACCACCCCACTATGTAAATCTCTCTGCCTTTTTACTTTTGATTTTCTTCATGGAAGTGCCCTGGAAAGTTTTCTGGAATGGACTTTCAGACTTACCTCTCTCCCCCAGTATGCGGTCCCTTTATATGAGTTTACTTTCTTCACAGTGCTGTCAACCATGGAGGCCCTGATTAATACCTTGTTTTAAGCATTAATTCAGTTGATAATTTTCACACATTACGTAAAGGATTTACAGCTCTCTTTCAGGGTATCCCTCTTTGCACCAGTTTTTCTCGTACAAACCCATAGCTACAGAAATCCTTTGAAGACGTGTCCTGTGGCTATCAGATGTAGGTTTCTGGGCTGGTTTGTAGCTTTCCTATTGAATCAGATTGTTGGTGACTGGTGGAAACTTTCAAAACTTTTTTGTTATTTTGAATAACATAACCATTACAATTGTGACAAAGACCATGTATGCATATTCGAAGAGTGTAATATTTTATTTATCATAATTTTTGGCTTTATCTCTCATGAGTGTTGACCCCTGGCCAGTTCCAGCAGTGGTAATGGGATATTACTCTATGCACATCTGCGTATAAACAAAATCTGTATCAACTTGTAATAAGTTTCAAACTTATCATACAGTTTGTAATTTTTAATCTCAGCTTTTTTGTCTGTCTCTTTGTTAAAATAATGAGGACATTACTGGTCTATATTTACTGCCTTCATCCACGGACTCCAGCAAATCACTCCGTAAATACACGTAAGACATCTTCGTTGCTGATGTCTTCAATAAATGGCTCTGAAAGACTGGTCGTTACTTATTCAGTCTAAGGGATGACTGGTTATCTATTTCCAGAGGTGTTATTTAGTGGATGCTAATCCGTAATAATCATTGTAATGTCACAGCTCAAATATAGTGAGGGTATTAGGTACAGGTTTTTATGCTGGAATTATTGGCTTCTATATAATGTATTTAAATGTCCTAGCTCATGTAAGATGCATTTTCTTATTTAGAAAATCTTCAGTCCTAAAATTCATTAAATATAAAAAAAAATAAGTTGCAGGGAGATACAGTTCTAAAGGTGTGATCAGGTTGTGTTTAATTCCCCATTAGAGGCTGTGCCCCTGGATGGCGATGATCCTGAACACATACAGTGGATTTTCCAGAAGTCATTAGAACGTGCATCTCAGTTTAATATTCGAGGAGTCACATACAGACTTACACAAGGTAAGATCTATGTGTTGCAGTACTGTTGTAGTGCACTCTATTCATAAACTCAGAAATTAAACACGGTGTCTGTCGTAAATCACTTGAAAGTTGACCAACAAGCATTGGCAAAGCCAATAGATCTTGCCTATGTGAGCTTTATTGGCTTTGCTAATGTTTTTTTTAGCTATGTTGCAAATGGCTGAAATTAATGTAAAAAACACTGCCAGCTTTGTCCGCGTTATGGCGCTTTTTGAAAAGAATTGTTATGCTGCACTGAAGCGAGCATTGCTGTATAATATGGCTATAAAAAATTGACAAAGCCAACGATATAGCATAGGCGAGACCTGTTGGCTTTGCCAAAGCTTGGTATTCAATGTCATATGCTAAGTATTTATATTGTGTTTACAGTGACTGAAGTGCTAATGTTATAGATCGGAGAATGCACTTGCCAAGGTGTTAGTGTTTCCACATTCATAAGCATTTTAGGACCATACAAAAACTGTGAAAATGTGCCATATAAATGTGCTGAATGTAACATAAGTTGTAGGTGGACAGAAAAGTCCAATAGGTAACAGCGTTTATTACCGTGATGATTTGATTTTGGCTATGTGTTTAAGTGCAATGGTTACAAAAGAACCAAAAAGCACTCCTGGCTGATTATTGTTATATTTTACAACTAAGCAAGCAGTGTTCAATTGGTTTCCTAGAGCTTTTGCCCCCTGTGCCACTGCACCTGCAGCACCATTTAAATCATGACCCTAGTGCCTGCAAGATAACTGTACTTGTGACTGCCTGTTTAGTAGTAAAATATAGCAATAATCGGTGTTCAGTAGGTTTCCTAGACCTTTTGGCCCCTGTGCCACTGCACCCGGCTTCACCATTCAAATCATCACCCTAGTGCCTGCATGTAGGAAAGTGCCCCTTTTTGACCTGGTCACCCCCACTTTTTGCCCGGTATTTGACGTGATTTTGACTGGAAGTGCACTGGGTTCCTTCTAACCAGGTCTCCAGTGCCAGATATCTTCCCCAAAACTGTACCATTGTTCCCCCAATGGGCAACACCTGTTGCATGCCCCTAGTAATTGGTAGCACTGGTACCTAGGGCCTGAGGTACTATAGAGGGCCCCTAAGGATTGCAGCACAGATTTGCCACCCTAAGGGACTCTTCACCAAATACATGGAAGGCTTCCATTGCAGGCTGCGTGTTTTGATACAGACAAAAGGGAAAACACAGCATGGCACACATCCTGGTGTGCCATGTTCCCCAGTACTGCATGTGGTATTTGTAAGTCACCCCTGCAGCAGGCATTACAGCCCTAAGGCAGGGTGCTTAATATTACATGTGAGGGCATACCTTCATGAGCAGATAAGCCACCTCTGCTGGTCAGTTCCATTACTACCAGTGCAAGTGATCGGGAAGCCCCTTTAAGATGTATGCTGGACACTGGTGAAAACTAGTTCCCCAGCTACATGATGGCTTCGCTGAAGTTCGGGATGTTTTGAATCAAGCCTCTCGTATTAATAAATCCACACTGATTCCAGTGTTGGATTTTGTAATACATACGCTCAGAGGGCACCTTAAAGGTGCCCCCTGAAAACATACCAGCCGCTGGTGTGTTGACTGACTGGTCTCTGCGGGTCTTCCACCAGAGACAAGTTTCTGATCTCCTAGAATGCAAGCCTCTGCTCTCAGGGGGTCAAAGACAAAAGCCGGGAGGGTGTCGCACACCCTTCCACAGGATGACCTGCTGATTAGCACTCCTAGGCCGGCAAGCTTAAAAGAGCTGCCACCTTTGAAATGCAAATCTGGCACCCCTCACAGGAAAGGAGGCCGTCCCCCTTTGGCACCTGGACAAGCAGGAAATTGAGCTGGTCAGGTTGCTGTGCCCGCCTCCAGGCTAGTACCACCTATGAGGTGGCCCAACCTGAGGTGGGTTACAACTTTTCACAAGTGGCCATCTTTGTGATGGAAAACGTTGGACCTCTGATACAAGGTAATGCCCACTTCCCAAAGGAAGTGATCATATAGGGGGCGTAGTGAGTATCTACAGCCACACACGCCTCAAACGGAAAATGTTTAGTACTCAATGAGCATCTGTTTGTGGCATGTAGTGGTGTAGGTTCACATGCGCCCACCCTCCTCCCTGGATACCTGTGTGGATTACAATTACAAGTATATACATATTACATTATTTTCTCACTAGGATGCATCATCCTTACACTCAATCCTCACCCGCCAAGCAGAAAACAATCTAACAGAGTCTAGGACCATGCGCATTTGCAAGCAAGAGGAGTCACCAAACCTCTTGTCTCAAAGAAAAACTATTTGCCCACTACCGAGCCCAACACTAGATGGCGGACTCATACTAAGCATGTGAATCTACAGTACAACACACCACAGACAGTAATATTTTCCTTTTGCTGATGGCACAGTGCAGTGGTTGTATGATGAAGGTGGAATGTGCATATATTACAGTATATTAAAAGCACAGGCCGATGCAAGTCACAAATATTACCCAGTATGGTCAAAAACGCATTTTCTTCAGTTTGTCTATTCAATGACATTTGACATTCTAGCCATACTGACAAACGTCCATGAATCCCATGACAACTAAGCAAGGTCAGTCAGACACCCTAGTAATTTGCTTCATCCATGCTAAAGCTGATCCAGTATGTCCATCATGCAGTGAACACAAGACTTGTAAGTTTGCTGCAAACACATTTATCACAGCTAATTACAACAGGGCCAGTGACCTCCGTTGATGAGCACACTGCACAGACATTATTTGAAGGTTCAAAGAGAAGTATGGCAGTCTATCCCAATGGGCGTCCTAGAGAAGGAAATGAAAGCAACTGTGAATAAGAGGTCTTTTAACATGTATTTCTGTGGAGTGAACCTCTTATGGAATCTAGTGTACTGCTTGCTATTCTGATTCAAGGATATCCTGCTAAAGGTGCTTTGCTGTAGAAACAAATACGTTACAATGCTGTAAATACAGTTCTCTAAGGCTGATAGCTTTCCTGGATGCCCATGTGGTGCTCACTTCTTCTTGGGCTAAGGATCATTTACCATCTATATCTTTAAAACTGTTGCATGAAATTTGAGAGATGGTGCCGATCTGAGGGACTGGTGTTCTGCACACTTTATAGCTGAGATTTGGATAGAATCCAGTGGTGTTTGTGCTAATTTACTTACTATGCTCATAACACTTCAGATACATTTAAAGTTCATACTGATATTTGAAAGAAATTATTGTGGGACTCCCAACTCAATGACTGAGCATGATTCAAATATGTAAAGTTAAACATGTACATTTTGACCCACAGATTAAATTGCTAGAAATTAAAATAATGAAAAATATAGTCCGTTTTAGAACGGACAGTGCGGAATGGCCATCAAGCCACATAGAATCCATTTGTGTGGCATGAAGTTGCCCAATTGCTTATGTTTGTGAGAGCATTTTGACTTTTCCAAAAAACTACCTACCTCTCTCTGCTGAGGCAGGATATACTTAATTTAGTTTGATTTTAGTTGTCTTTGTTTGAGTAGATCAGTTGGCTTATCTCCAGCAATGTTCAACATTTCCCTTTTCTCCATTTTTGGTTAGATTTCCAGTCTTTGACGCAACTTTTTGCAAGATTTGTTAGTAAATATTCGCATAGGACTGGTTGCATTGAGTGCACGGGTGCCTGGTTTATTGAAAATAGAGATGTATGCTGAGGCATACAGAATCTTTGACGAGGGTTACTTAAAGTCAAAAAGTATGTTTATTTAGATCGTAATCTTTAAACAAATACATAGCAATTAATTATTAATTTAAAATATTCTCCAATGATCTCTCAAGCCAGTTAAAAGTTAAAATCTTCTACCATTGGTTATAAAATGATCTCTCCTTAGATACACAAGTTAGAAAATGGGTGCTCATATAATTGATTACTTCATTTAGTTCCTATCCTATTAAAATTAATAAAAACAGCTAACTCTAGACAAGGTTCAAATTCCACAATATACAATCTTAAAATATTATTTCTGACTTATTATAAAACTTTGTACTGCCTTTATGAAATTCCCTAGGGCAATTGCAATGTCAATACTAGGTAATTCTGTGATCAGCTCGATTGCTTGCGCCCGAGTTTTTATACCATATTTTACAAATATAGGGCGCAGCCAGACTTTACGCTGTTCTAAGATGTTTATACAGTCTAGCAGAATGTGCAAGGCGTCCCCTTTTGTGCCCAGTCTACATTTACAACACCCGTTAGGATCCAACATTTTGGTTTTAACTTCTTTATTTGTTAGCCAAAGGTTAATCCCAATGCGCAGCCTTAGGATCTCTTTCCTAAACCACGGGTTTGGTAAGAAGTCCAGGTAGGGGAACCAGTTTTCCTTTGCCCATGAGTTCATCATGAACTCTACCGATATTTTCTTGCCGAGGTATTCCCTATCCACATTTCTAGTAGCTACTTGTCCATTGAGCTTTAACTCCTTCTTTGTACACTCTACTATTAGGGAGTCTCGGCATATGTCCACTTTCATGTTCTCGCAGGCCTGTACCATTTTCTTCCTGCACATCTTTGCCCAATTTAAGCTACTTAGTTGTATCTCTTTCCGACACCATTGTGCAACTTTTTGCTTTTTGTCCATTTTCATTTTCAAGGCGTTTCCAAAATCTAATCACTTCTGCTTGTGATTGTACCCCCCAAGCAGTTGTGCCTAGTTCTGTTCTTAGTGCTTGCACCATTGCTGATGAGGGCAGGGATAAAAGATTTTTCAGGCATTTTCCTTCCTCTAGGTCCCAGGCTCCCTTACCGCTCAAATAAAGGATTTCTGCACCACAGAGTACTTGCGGTGGAATCATTGCACTGAAAGTTTTTAGTAGTGGTCAATGGGACTTATCCCCATACTCGCGATTAAACATTTTTAAGCCAGCGATTGATCTTTGTGCCTTCGCTTTTAGGGCTTCTAGGTGTGTTTGCCAGTTTAATCTTTTGTCGAACCACACCCCTAGGCAGCGGTATTCATTTACAGATTCTAATTTAAGATCCCCTAAAAAACAATTAAACTTAATCGCTTTTTTCCCAAAGCATAGGATTTTTGCCTTGTCTAGATTTACCGTTAAAAATTTATTTTTACAATATTCATTAAAAGAATTCAGCTTCCTTTGAAGGCCTATTTCTGTTTGATCCACTATTACGAGATCATCCGCGTATAACAGACACGGCACCTTTTTGCCATTCATTCTTGAGCTGGCACTACCCTTCACCTCTAGCCAAGCTGGTAATTCTGATAGAAATATGGAAAATAGCTGTGGGGCCAGTACACAGCCTTGTCTCAGACCGTTTTCGATGGGTGTTTTTGGCGTCAATGAGCCCTCTGTGTCCCTAATTACTTGGGCCCAGTTACCTTGGTGTAATTCTTTTAGTATAGTCAGCAAATCTCTTGGGATATTTTCGTTAATTAATGTTTCCCAGAGACAGCCCCTATCAAATGCAGCGCGGAAGTCAACGCAGCAGCAGAACTTTCCGTTCTGCTCCGTTGACTTCCTTGCCATTGCCCATAAAGAGAAGCAGTGGTCTATTGTCAAATGTCCCTCTCTAAAACCTCCCTGTTCAATTGGTACTATTGAATATTCTTCGACCCAGTTGTTTAGTCTATTTAAGACTAGTTTTGAGAATACCTTTTCCCCTATGTCCAAGACGTTTATCAGTCTATAGTTTTGGGGTTCCCCCATACTGCCCTTTTTGTGGATAGGTCTAATTATTGCACACTTCCAGTTTAGTGGCATTTTACCTTCTGTTTTATTGCACCCTTCCAGTTTAGTGGCATTTTACCTTCTGTTCGAGGGTTACTGCTATAGATTGGCTTACACATCATGACAATTTTTTTCTGGTGTTATTATCAGGTCCAGTATTATCTTGCTTGCTT
Source organism: Lissotriton vulgaris (assembly GCF_964263255.1). Lineage (NCBI taxonomy): Eukaryota > Metazoa > Chordata > Amphibia > Caudata > Salamandridae > Lissotriton > Lissotriton vulgaris. The sequence goes on from NC_141697.1 coordinate 1,062,145,719, forward strand.
GAAGGATTAAAACAGCCTGAAAATCTGTGATGGCATAAGCTAGCAGGGCAAATACATACGCTGTTCTATTAATCCATAATCTCAACAAAAATAAAATACTTAGGATCAAGTGTTTAATTTGTATAATATTTGATTTGTGTAATCCCCTCCAAGTTTCTCAGTGCTTCTAGTAAATTGAGCTCTACCTCACATCCTTTAGCGACTTCCCATACGGTCTTTTGATACATTTATGTCTAGAACCTTTCTCAAGTGAAAATTTTGATTTTTATGTGCTGATTTGTAGTCTAATATAGATTTGCCTCCAGTGAGGGGTAACGCGGGACCAAAAAGGGCTAGCAAGTAATGGATGGAAAAATCAAGTAATTTTATGGTTTTGTTACCAGCCTCTTCTTTTTTTAAATGACAATTTGAATTTCTATTTCACGATTTGTGTTTTTATTATTTAATTTATTTGCAGGAGTGGTAAAACGAATTATCCCAGCTGTAGCATCAACAAATGCAGTAATAGCAGGTAAGAACCTTCCTATTAGATTAAAGAATTTAACTTTGTATTTCATCTAAAAACTATGCCTTTTTTCATACAAACTGAACAATGGTTTTTAGATTTGTTTTGCCCCAAGTGAATTGTGCTAGAGTATTTTAACAGTAGAATAATGGACCTGGTAACTTACATTAGTAACCCAATTCTTGATGTTTTTTTCGCTTTGGCTAAATATGGGTAATAGCTGTTTTTCTAAATCTGGAATTTTATTTTCCTATATTACATGGTTGCACTTAAAGCTAAAAGTAAACCACTATTTGATCATAATTAAAAACTTGAAAGTTGAAGCGTTCCAGATGGCAGAGCAAACACAAACCATTCTTATACATTTCAGGAAGTCTGCAAAAGCTTATTCAGAAAAACAAAATGCAAAATTGTGATCTTAGGCAGCAGCATGCTCGCCACCAGTGAGCATATAGTTCTAATTCCTCCCCAATTTGAATGACTGTTTTAGATTTTTTCATTCATTGCTTCAAATGAGGATACAGATGACAAAAACTGAAATTAAAATCAACAGGCTCCTCCTGAGAAGAGGGCAAGAACACCTTCAAAAGAGATACAAGAAATGTAGTCTTTCTAGACGCTGAGGTACTCCTCTGTGAATCCTTGCTTAACAGTGCCAAGCATGAAAGAGTCTGCCAGAATCGAGAGAACAGAATAGGTTATGTATAACATGGACATAAAATGCAAATTAAAATGGCAGTAGAAAAGTAACAATTTCATCAGCTATTATAATAATTTCAAAGTGGTTTTCATGCAATTCCGCACAGAGGACGCAACACTGAGATCATGTACAGGTTTTGTAGTTCTTTCATCATTAACGATATTACCCCACATTCTTGTCTGTATCATTTCCTTTTTTTTTTTTTTTTTTTCAGGCATAATAAGTAGGATATCATAGCAGTAATACATCAACTCAACTGAACTCAAATAATACAGCAGTATTAATACATCGCAGGTTTTGAAATTCAAAAAATGGTTACAGAGAGCAACATAAATAACATCGGGGAGATAAAATTATAATACATTGTAAATAAACTCAAAGATCAATTATAGATATATTCAACAATCATCCAATACCACTCGGCATAATACCATTTTTCCATTCAGTTATTGGTCGCCATAGTGTATCTCCTCGTAATTTAGATTGAAGCCCTCTTGTATTAAATATTGCGATTTCATATCTGTAAACTGCTAAAAAGCGTGCTAGCCACATCTGAAAACTTGGAGGATCTACGTCTTTCCATCTTGCAGATAGAAGTATTCTAAATACAGCCATGCCAATAAAAACTAATCTTTCTTCAGATTTTTTCAAATTTAAGGTATGGTCATGGCCAAGTAGAAATAAAGTTTCGGATTCTGGTATTTTATGTCCAAAAATTTCTTCCCAAAAAGAATTTATCATATTTTTAACTAAGATCAGATCAGGACAAGTATAGAACATATGGGTAAGGGTTGCCGGCCCTTGAGTGCATCTTGGGCATAAATCATTCTCCCATTTGCCCCATGTAAATAATTTAGCGGGGGTAAAATAAAGGTCAAAGACAGTTTTATATAGTTGTGCCTTAAGATTACTCGCCATCAATAACTTTTGGCTCATATTTAATACCTGGTTTAGATCTACATTTGGATTATTCAATTTTAGCACCCACTTTCTTTCGGTTTTGTCAAGATCATCATTCTTCATACTTAAAAGAATATTGTATAAGGTTCCAATTCTGGTGTTTGCTCTAAGTATTACTTCAATAATTTCATATTTATGTAAGCAGATTAGCGATTCCTTGGCTTTTAGTGTAGCAAATATCTGTGCAAACTTCAGAAAATCTCCGTTCGGTAATTTATATTTCATTTTTAAAGCTAGGAAAGTTGTATCATAGTCATTTATTAAAAAATCGCCTATTGTCTTAATTCCCAGCTTGGCCCATTGTTTTAGAAAGCCAACTGAATCCTGACCCTGAATAGCATTAGAATGTAAGAGTGGTGTATAACGATTAACTCACTCAACTTGAGTATATTTAGCGATTTTGTTCCAAGTTTTCCAAGCATTAGTCATAATTTCTCCTTTAAAATCTTTATAGTTTCTTGTCTCAGTTTTTCGCAATAGTAAACCTTTTGCCTCCTGGCCAACCAAAAGTTCATAAATTGAAGGTATTTCAGCACGGCCCTCTAGATTCTCTTCACTATATCCTTTGAGCATAGGTGTAAGCTGTTTTAACTGTGCTGCCCAGTAATATAATACCATGTTAGGTATGGCAAGGCCACCTTTATCAACAGGAAGAGACAATAGCTCAATGGATCTCCTAATCTTCCCATTCTGCCACACAAACTTAGATATAAATGAATTAATCAACATTAAAGTCTCTTGTTTAATGGCTAGTGGTATTGCTCGAAATAAATAGAGGCATCTAGGCAACGTATTCATTTTAACATAGCGGACTCTTCCTATAATGGATAGATGAAGACTATTAACCCTTTCAAAATCATTCTTAATTTTTTTCAGTAGTGAATCAAAATTGATTTGTGCGACTAACTTAGTATTTGCACAAAGTTCAATGCCCAAATATGTAGCTTTTTCGGTTCTTCGTGGATCCATACAAACTGTGTTTGCTGTGCTTATTATAATAGTCTTTCCTTTATTGAGAGAATATCCAGAATAAGGCCCAAATTCAGAAGTAATTGCCTCTATTTCATGAATAGCCTCTGTAGGTTCGATGTAACAATCGCAATGTCGTCAGCGTAGGCCAGTATTTTTGTTTCAAAATAATGGCTAGCAACAGGTTTAATATTAGTACTCTCAAATAGTTTCAAAATAAGGGGATTGATATATAATGCAAATAAAAGAGACGAGCATGGGCAACCTTGCCTAGTACCTCTTGTTATATTAATATATTCAGAAAAAAGTCCAGCCGCCAAAACTTTAGCTTTGGGGCGGTGATACATTGATTTAATTGAGTTAATAAATTTGGGGCCAAAATTATTACGTGTCATAACTTCCCAGAGAAATTTCCAGGTAACACGATCAAAAGCCTTCTCAGCATCAAGTAGGATCATCGACATTCGCTCCCCCCTGGCAGTCATGGCATCAAATAAGGCAATTGCCCTACGGATATGATCTGTAGTTCCCTTTCCAGGAATGAAGCCATGCTGCCATGGGGAAGCGAGCTGTTCAATGACCCCACTGAGTCTGAGTGCTAGAATTTTTGCATATAATTTAGAGTCCGAATTGATAAGAGATATAGGGCGATATGAGGTAAGGTGTTCAGGAGATTTTCCCTTTTTCGGAAAGACGATTATATTAGCTTCCTCCCAAGAAATTGGAGGTATACCATTAAATTGTATTCCAAGAAACAAGTCATGTAAAATCGGTAATAATTGATGGCTAAGTAACTTAAATAGCTCAATCGGTATCTTATCGGGACCTGCTGCTTTGCCAGATGCTAATAATGATAATGCGGCACTAACTTCCGTAATTGTGATTTCTTTTTCCAGATCCTCTCTTGTATCATCGTCCAATAATTTCATAGCCTCAGGGTTGCTAAGAAAATTGTTTAAAAAATGTTTTGTATCTACTTCAGACCTCTTAGCATCCTCTGTATACAACTTCTGATAATATCTCTGAAACTGAGAGTTAATTTCAGTTGCGTGAGTAAAAGTCTGCCCATTTTCTATTATCATAGCGATGTCTCTTCTTGTAGTTTTCTGACGTGTACTGAGCGCCAATTGTCTGCCCACTTTCTCTCCGCTTTCATATAGTTGTTTTCTATGCGACTGATATGTCTCGGCAGCTTTCTGACTTAATTTGGAGTTTAATTCTGATTTTAGTATTGCTACCTGCATCATCACCTGACTCGTATCTTGTTTTTGCCTAATATTACAAATATGTTCCTCCTCAGCTTTAGCTAAAGCAACTATTTTTATTTCGTATTCTTTCTTTTCCTCATTCCTAATTTTAGATTGGTAACTAATAGTTTCCCCCCTTAGAGCGGCTTTGTAAGTATCCCAAACAGTATTTCTTGAGGCACTAAATCGATTCATACTGAAATTCCTCAGTCCAAGTTTTAATGTAATTGATATATTCTTGATTGCATAGTAATTTCCTATCAAAGGACCATGTTGTTTTTTGAGTATAATTGGCATCATACTCAATTGATAATATTAGGGGATTATGATCTGATAATGTTTTTGGAAGTTTGTTTATATGGGAAGAAGATGTTAACTCTTTAGATGTAAAAATATAATCTATTCGTACGTACTTTTGAGGGGGATACGAGTAATACGTATAGCCAGGGTCTGTTAGATTATTTTGCATCCAAATATCAGTTAGCCCAAGGCTACATATTAGACTACTTACTGCACGGTAAACCTTTGGTTTCCGGCCTATATACTTAGATGTGGTTACATATGGTGATAAGGGAGGTGTTAGCGAGATGTTAAAATCGCCGCAAAAAATTAGCGGGCCTTGCCACATAGCTAATTCTGTTTCTAAAGTTTCAAAAATTTTAGGATCATCCTGATTTGAACCATAAACAGTACATATCGTGATTCCACTTACTAATTTAGCAATTGCCCATCTTCCATATGGATCAGATGTACAGCGTGTTCCTTGTCCATGGCAGTTCTTAACCAATATTGCAGCCCCTCTTATGTTTGTTGTTTGAGATGAAGCTACTATTAAATTATATCCCTTCAATCTTAATAACGCTCGTTTATTCCAAGGGATATGGGTTTCTTGTAGGCATAAAATGTCTACAGGATACAGTTTTAGTAATTCCTCAAGTCTTGCTCGCTTATCTCTGGCCAGTAAACCTCCTATATTCCAAGTTTGTATTTTAAGCTTACCCATTATTGATCTGGTAGTTTTGTCGATTAATATTGCTCAAATCATATTCCATGTACAAGTCCTGCTTTATATTTTCCATAGTTAAGTCTATACCTGCTATTACGCCTGATTTTTTTCCATTTTCTGCTTCCCCTTCCCCCTCCCTCCCCTTCCCTCTTCGTTGTCCCTCCCTCTGACCCACCCCTTCTCCCTGCCCTCCCCCCTTGCAGAGGCTATCAGACTCAACCAGAGTCTGTGTGATGATATTGCTGTACTTCTACTGAGCTACCTTGTCAAAAGAATAGAAAAGTCATAAAGCAAAAAGAAAAGAGAAGAAGGAAAAAAAGGGGGGATTCTACATCACATATCAAATCATATCTCATAACTATATTCAACCTATCATACATTCCCTATTCTATACCTAGGTCTGCTAATCCGCTAACTCATCCATCGCACATTCTTAAAACATCAAGAGGAATGGTGAAAGAAACATATCTCATTGTAGTGTGTAGGTTATTAATTCTAACCATCAAGCATTATGTCCCATCAAGCAAACATTATGTCCCAAATGAAGGAGATTTTATCTAAGATATTTCATCTAAGTATGCTTTAGCTTTTATCTCTGACTGGAAAAACTTTGTCTGGCCATGATGGACAATCTTAAGAGTAGCGGGGTTATTCAAAAAGGCCAGAGCGCCTTTGTCTTGGAAAGATTTAATCAACATTCGCAGCCTCCATCGTCTTTCAACAGTCGCATGGCAAAAGTCAGGTCTTGAGAAGAAAGAAAATCCATTACAAGCTATTTTACGATCTGGCCTCGCTTTCTCTGCCACTGCTTGTCTAAGTAAAAAATTGCCAAAGTACACTAAAACTGCTCTTGGATATAATCCTGGTTTGGCGGTGGATTAAAGGGGACTCGATGGGCCCGTTGAATTTCAACTTCCCAGTTCCAGTTCTGTAGCTCAGGCATAGCTTCGCTGAAAAGTTTAGTAATGAAAGCTCGTATATTTTCTCCCTCCACTTTCTCTGGTATCCCCAGGATGCGAAGATTATTGCGGCGCTGCCTATTTTCAAAATCTTCAAGCTTCCATTTAATATCCGTCAATTCTGTTTCCTGAAGCTTAATTTTCTCATGGTTTTCAGAGGAGTCCTTCTCTGCTGCCATTACCCTTGTTTCCATTTCAGTTACGCGCTCCCCAATACGTATGCACGTCTTAGATAGTTTTTTTACGACCCCCTGCATTTTCCGCAAGGCTGTGCGGGATCTTCTGCTATCCTGAGCAGTCTCTTCCCTGTGGGCTGCTATGGCTTGTAGAATAGTCTCTACTGCAGAGGGGGTTATCTCCGAGTCGTCTGGCATGTCTGAGGAAGCACCTTGATTGTAATCAAGATGACCTGTTGTTGTTTTCTTAAGTACAGTTCTTGTATTACCTTTAGGTTTAGTCTTAGTCTTTACAGTGTTCGGCTTCTGCCTCCCCTCACCATAACTATCTTCTGAGGAATATATATGTTTCTGATTCCTCATCCTCCGTTGACTCAAAACTTTCAGACCATTCCCCTAATATGTCGACTCCAACCTCTTCAGTTTCATCAGAAAAAGAGTAAAACTCAGTGAGATCTTTTTCCCCCTCTGGTAGTTGTCCAGGTTGTGCAGGTTGTTGTGGAGCGGAATTTGAAAGAGGATTGTTAACCTCCTTAATTGTTGTAATTTGTTTAGAAATTAAATGTAGGGACGTCTCGGGCCCTTCTGGTACCTCCTCCGAAACCGTTGATTCCACTAAGCCTGAAGGTATTACAGTTATGCTAGACTCACTGTGATTAGTGATTATCATAGGCAATGCTCCTGGTGTAGGATTAATCTGCTCATTTTGTACACCTAGTATATTGCCTCCAGGACCTGAAGAAGACATTGCCCGCCCCTCCTCAAGTTGCTTCTCCTTGTTTACCACTCCTTCTATAGGTACATTAATTAAGCTGCTATTGGAAACCTCAACAATTGTAATGTTATTGATAGCGGGAGTTCCCATATGCAAAAAGTCTGTTGTGGCAATTGTTAAGTTTTCAGGGGTAATAAGGAGGTTGGATACTCCCTCTTCTGGGGCAGGAGTAGCATTTAACTGTTCCACAGCTGAATTACTCTGCTCCCCATTCATTATTGGGGTAGATACAGGCTCAAGCTCAGGCTCATTCTCAGTCTCGTGCTCGGTCTCAGGTTGTATAATATTTTGATTTGGGGTCTTTTTAAGCAATAAATCAAGCACAGTCCTCCCCCCTGTACTGCTTAATCTCCTGCGAGTCGCTAAAATTTCCTGCCTTGAAGTACCCTGGGGAGAAGCAGTTGCAGCTACTTGTTTTTTGGCTCTTGCTGTCTTTACCTGTAGCTGGTCTTCGCCGTCCATTAATCCCTCGCGTTGCTGTCTCTCTGCCTCTTTGCGAAGCACCCTTGCTGCCTTTGCAATCCTGGCTCTGGTCGCAGCAGCTGAAGTACTTTTTGGCGGCATCACGGTGTCTTTTTCCCTCGGCGCTTCCCTCAGCAACAGTTTCCCTGAACGCCAGACCGAACCACACAGAGTTGAGCTGGCGTTTTGCCGCGCTGTTTCTCGTAGCTGACACACCCTCCGTAGTGCTGCTGATTGTGTTGTTACAGTTTCCTTGGAGACGCCGCGTAGAGGAGCCGGATTCCACCAGAGGGTGAGTGTATCCAAGTGCCGGAAGATTTTCAACACATTGTAGCAGTATCTCATTATCGCATTGTCTCAGGAGCCTGCCACTGTATCTTTTTCGGCGTTTCAGAAGTGTCAGTTTCAGTTTAGAAAAAAAAGCCGCGTAGCCGTAGTCAGTCTCATTCAGTGCTTTTTCCCCATGGCGCCCGGGGTTTCAGCGTGTCGGCAATCGGCGTATTCTTCCTAAAAAGCTCTACCAAGCAGTCAAGAGTCTTCAGGAATCTCCTTTCGTCATTATTTGCTCTTCTTAACACACGCTAGGAAGGAACGTAACAATGTAGCCTTCAGTGTAGAATCCGTCAGTAAAAGCAGTCCGATAGTTCACATCATCGGAGCTCAGTAGAGTGCTGCAATCAGCCTAGCGTCTAGGCCGCCATCTTGCAGAGACCCGTCTGTATCATTTCCAAGTTCAGTAACATCTGGCATACACAACGGATGTCTTGGATGAAAGCACAAGGAGATTCAGCTTCCTGCAACGCGGGCACATCGAGTTGTCTTTTTTTATTTTGTTGTATTTCCACAAACATTGTGAAGACTTATGTTTTTGAGTGGGTCGATTTACCACAGATCACTCCTGTGATCAATATTCTTTGTGCTCTTTCTGTGCCCCTCACTTTCATAAACATGTTGGCTAATCCACATGCAGGTTCACACACAGACTACATATCCACCGTAGAGTCATATAGAAATAAATTACTGTTAAAACCTCTGCCATATAGAATTGAATACATGTTAACATTTCTGTAGATTGTACTTATCCATTTCTGTTCCATATGACCACATATATAGATGTTCACAGAGAATCCATATTATAATGTATACCCATTGTATATTGATAAACTGCTCAATGGATTTACTAAGGAAAATGTTTCAGAGGCTGGTAGTCCTCTATTATTCCTGCTCTTTCAGTGCCACAGATTTCCTCTTAACTTTATCATGACAACTTTTTAAAAACCACTAACTTATTTTAATTCATTTTCACAAAAGAATTGGAGGCATGCCACTGGTATGTCAGAAAATCTGACTGTTACTGCATACATTGAGCAGTTTGTTCAGTAAGCTTAGCCTAAAAAATTGTATTAACGAATAACTTTAAAGTGTTCATATTTGAAGTAATTTTGTACATGAATATCATACCATTGAAAAGAGGAAACGATGAAAATAGTACATCATGACTAATAAAATGTGGGTGAGCATAGCGTCAGTGCTGCTGCTGAGTAAGTGGAGATGACAAGTTTGAATCTGTCACTCTGGGTATGAAAAACAATAGGAATACATTGGATGCCTCTCTTTAGTGGGGTTCCCTGTTTGAACAGTGCATCTATATTATCCAAACAGCAGCTGTGCTACCAATCTAAATATAACTTGAAATCAAGTTAGTGCATCTGTAACCACTGCAAGGTATTACCCAACCCCCCACTAGATTAAGTCCTTAACATCAGAGAGCACTAGATAATGCATCACTAGATAGTTAGTCACTACTTTGCAGGTAAGTTTATTTTTTATTTTTTAAACTCTTTATTCACGACCGTACAGTGATATTCTCATCATGTTCGAGGCATGTGGGCTGCTGAATTCATATCTGTGCATAGATCGCCGCCTAGTGTTGGGTCCGGATGATTGCACATTGTTGTCCTGGAAGAGTCTTCGAAGTATCACAAGATAGGTGGCTCCTCCCCTGGACTACAGTGCGCATGGGCATCGACTCCATCCCCAGATTGTTTTTTTCCGCCATTGGGTTCGGATGTGTCTCGGTTCCCTCTGTCGGAATCGATAGTTGTTTAACTTTCCTTATTTGAGACCAAAAGGTCTTTAGGACTCGCGTCGGTATTGTTTATCGTTCGGGTTGGTTTATTCATCGGCTCCGAACACTTGCTGCCCTTCCGCGTGCTGTCGGCGCGGAATGGCCTACACGACGCTCCAGACTACTTCAACATGGAACGAACTCAGTTTAAGAGGTGCCCAGTGTGTGCCTCAAAGTATTCACACCTCGACGTGCACCCAGTGTGCAACAGATGCTTGTCGCCGGACCACGACGAGGCCAGGTGCATGGCCTGCTCCAAGTTCCGGTCAAAGAAGACTCTCAAGCTACGTCGGGCTGCAAGACTGCAGGCCCAGTTATCGGCACCCCCACCAGCCAACATCTTTGAAGAAGATGTTGAGGACGACACCGTCCTACAGGTTTCGGACTCTACCCCGGCGTCGGAGGATGAAAACTACGACGCGGGAGACGAAGAGTTCGAAGAAGTCGTCGAGGAGGTAGGGGACGACGACGGGGCCATTGCCACCGTGGAGGATAGCTCAGAGGAGGAGCATCCTCAGACTGACTCCGGGGTCAATCCCCATCATAAGGCCCAGGTCGAGGTATCGCCTTCGGGCCTTACCCAAGACCTCAATACTCGTCCCACGGCCCCGCCTCCTGGCCCAGCCACGGACATTGGTGATGCGCCACTCCCGGTCCAGAAACCGAAAGTGAAGCCATCGGGGTCAACACCATCAGGATCGAAACCGAAAGTGCAAGTCGCACTGGTTGGGTCAAAGGCGCCGGAGACCTCGGCGCCGAAGAAATCCAAGATGGCTGTCGAGCCTCAGAGCCACGCCAAAATGGCCGATCCGAAGGCCACGGTGCCGAAGCCTAAGGCTAAGACCCCCGACGCCGAAGCTGGTCGACGCTTTAAAGAGTCGCGTCGACCCCAAGAAGGTCGATGACCATAAGAAGGCCCCGAAGAAGCATCAGGACGACCCCAAGCCTGTGACTGCACCAATCCCAGTCGATAAGGCGAAGGCAGGTGCCGCGTCGGCTCCGAGGACGGCTGCGTTTGTCGCCGACCCAGATCAGGACTCTGAGGACTCGCTCGAGCCGATCCGGCCCTCCCCATCCCTCACCAAAAAGGTCTCGGAGTCCCTGCAACGGATTCGGGACGAAGCCGCGGCCATCGAGCCAAAGGACGCTGTGCCGCACAAGCCTCCACAGAAGCCGGCAAAAGCGCAGAAGCCGATTCACTTCACGCTACCGCCGAAAACGGCGCCGAAGGCCTTCGCTCCGAAACAGGGGGCCGGGGTGCCTTTAAAGCTGGTTTCAACGCTGAAGGCATCATTGGTGGTGCCGGAGACACGGCATCAACCACTGGCAGACGAGGAGCGTCGAGAGGTCATCATCGACGCCAACACAGGCAAGCTCTCTCTCCTCAAGAGGAAAATCACTCCGGAGCCTGCGTTGGAACATTTCCATATTCCCCTTAAAAAGAAGTTGGACTCTGCCGGTGCATCTGCCCCTATGGAGCCGACATCTCCACAGGGTCTGGACCTCTCACCCACTCACTCTAACGCTGGGGAGGGTGACGGAGACGAGGAGGACGAGTATAATTATCCAGCATACTCTGACCCGGAGGATGTCCATGAGCCATGGTCTGCGGGAGGCGACCCCGAGGACCCTCAGTCTGGACACGAGCCGCAGCTTTTTGCTGCAAAAACTTCGCCAACGGAGGACTCTGCAGCCTTCAACGCTTTGAAAGAGCTGCGGCCAACCATGATGTCGACCTCCACGCCGACCCAGTGGATGTCGATTTTCTTTTAACACTTTCTCAGTGGCTGAAAAGACTGTCAAGACATTGCCAATGCTCAAAGGTGTGCTAAAGCATGCGCCAGAGGTTTTCAAGGAGCCCACCCGGGCAAGAGTCATCAATCCTCGCATTGATAAAAAATACAAGGCAGCGCCCACTGACCCAACATACATCAAGGGACAGTTGCCACTGGACTCTTTGGTTGTCTCCAACGCACGAAAACGAGCCAATTCACAGACCACGGGTGATGCTCCTCCCCCTGACAAGGAATCAAAGGTGTTTGAGGCATCAGGGAAACGTATTGCTGCACAGGCAGCCAACATATGGCGCATATCAAACACGCAGGCGCTACTTGCACGCTACGATAGGGCACACTATGACACCCTAGAAACACTTCTACAGCACTTGCCAGATCGGTATAAGGAGGGTGCGGAGATGCTGATTCAGGAGGGTAAACTCATTACCAATGCCTCCATCAAGTGTGCTCTAGATGTGGCTGATACCGCCTCGCGAGCCATCAATACTAGCGTTCTGCTGCGCAGGCATGCATGGCTCAGAATATCAGGCTTTAAACCAGACATTCAGACCACCATCCTCAACCAAACAGTGAATCCAGACCACCTGTTTGGACCTGAAGTAGATGCCACACTCGAAAAGATGAAGAAGGACACTGACACCGCTAAATCTATGGGTGCCCTTCAGTCCCAGCAGTTTCGGGGTGGTTCCTTTCGCCGCTCCAATAACAGAGGCACCTCAAGGGGTCAAGCGTCACAATCCACACAATTCTATAAGACTAACATCCAAACCTCATATACCAACAAAGGTAGGGGTGGATACCGTGGCAACAACGTTAAGGGCAGAGGACGTGGAAATAACAACTCCAGGTCCTCCACCGCCAGCAAACAGTGACGCCTTGTCACTGCCCCCCGACCACACAACACCGGTCGGGGAGAGACTCCAGCAGTTCCTGCCTGTGTGGAGGTCCATCACCACGGACAGGTGGGTCAAATCTCTTATTCAGTACGGTTATTGTCTGGAACTCACTTCCATCCCACCAAACATACCTCCAAAAAACCGTCCTATGTCCGGCGAGCACTTGCACTTGTTGCAGCAAGAAGTTCAGGTCATGCTGCAAAAAGGGGCAATAGAGCTCGTTCCACTGCAGGAAAGGGGAACAGGGGTTTACTCCCTGTACTTTCTAATCCCAAAAAAGGACGGATCTCTCAGGCCCATCCTGGACCTCAGACCTCTCAACATGTACATTCTGTCAGAGCATTTTCACATGCTTACCCTACAACAGGTTCTCCCACTGCTTCAGCAAGGGGACTTCCTGGCAACTCTGGACCTCAAGGATGCATATTTTCACATTCCCCTGCATCCTTCACACAGAAAGTATCTAAGGTTCACCATTCAAAGCCAGCACTACCAGTTCAAGGTTCTGCCCTTTGGGGTCACCACGGCGCCAAGGGTCTTCACAAAGTGCCTGGCGACAGTGGCGGCGCATCTAAGACGTCAGAACATCCACGTATACCCCTATCTGGACGACTGGCTCATTCAGGCAAAGTCGCACAGACAGTGCGCCGACCACATGTCCCAAACCATTCACCTTCTGCACGATCTGGGATTCTCACTGAATTACCCGAAGTCCCATCTCCAGCCCGCTCACATATGGCAGTATCTGGGCGCGACCATAAATACTCTGTTGGCTACAGCACAGCCAAATTCAGTGAGGATCAACAGCATTTAATCGCTGATTCAGAAATTCAGACCTCAACACTCACTTCCAGCACGAGTGTTCATGCAGTTGATCGGCATGATGGCCTCCTGCATCTCCATTGTCCCGCACGCGAGACTACATATGCGCCCGCTTCAGGAGTGCTTAGCACGTCAGTGGACTCAGGCTCATGGGCAATTAAAAGACCTAGTGTTGGTGAGCGGTCGGGCATACAACTCTCTGCATTGGTGGAATCCACAAAACCTTTGCAAGGGCCGACCGTTCCAGGAGCCTGTACCACAGATTGTCCTGACGACGGACGCTTCTCTCCAGGGTTGGGGAGCGCATGTACTCCACTACACAGTGCAGGGACTATGGACAATACAGCAAAAGAAGATGCACATCAATGTGTTGGAACTGATGGCAATCTTCATGGCCTTGAAGGCGTTCAAAGTACATCTGTGCAACAAGGTCATGTTGATCCGGACGGACAACATGACAGCCATGTACTACATTCAGAAACAGGGGGGCACACACTCTCCGCAGCTGTCTCATCTGGCTCAGAGCATGTGGAAGTGGGCCATTCAGAGGAACATTTTCCTCATGGCAGAACATCTCCCAGGCAAGGACAATCAAATGGCGGACCTGCTCAGCAGGCACAGACATCAAATGCACGAGTGGGAGATACATCCATCAGTACTCCAACCGTACTTCCAAAGGTGGGGTCATCCAGAGATAGACCTGTTCGCCACAAAGGAGAACGCAAAATGCCAAAGCTTTGCCGCCAGGTTCCCACACCCGCAATCGCAGGGCAATGCGATGTGGATGAACTGGTCAGGCAGATTTGCGTACGCTTTTCCCCCAGCACCTCTGATTCCGCTGGTGGCACGCAAACTCAGGCAGCACTCGATGACTCTCATCCTGGTTGCTCCAACGTGGGCTCGCCAACCATGGTACACCACGTTTCTGGAACTCTCCGTGGTACCGCATCAAAGGCTTCATCTCACTCCCAGCCTTCTGACGCAGAGCCATGGCGACATTCAGCACCCAGATCCGCAACAGCTCAACCTGGCGATCTGGCTCCTGAAGTCCTAGAGTTCGGCTACCTCAATCTTCCCCCCGATTGCATGGACATCATTCGGGAGGCAAGGAAGCCCACTACTAGAGCTTGTTATGCGGCTAAATGGAAGCGGTTTGTCATTTACTGTGTAAACCACGACATTGACCCGCTTGATGCTTCCATTCAAAACATCATTTGCTACCTGTTCCACCTGTACCAATGCAATTTGGCGTATTCTTCCATCCGCATTCATATGTCTGCGATGGCAGCATACCTCCAGAATAGGCAACACCTATCACTCTTTAAGGTCCCTGCTATCAAGGCTTTTCTGGAAGGAATCAAAAGGGTCATTCCACCACGGACACCACCAGCTCCGGAATGGAACCTCAATGTGGTTCTTACAAGGCTGATGGGTCCTCCCTTTGAGCCACTGCACTCTTGTGAGCTTCAGTTTCTGACTTGGAAGGTAGCTTTCTTAGTAGCAATTACATCGCTACTAGTGAGTTGCAGGCGCTCACCATCCAAGAACCTTTCTTCCAAGTACACGCTAACAGGGTGGTGCTCCGCACTAACCCTAAATTCTTACCCAAGGTTGTATCTCAATTCCATATGAACCAGACAATTGAGTTGCCAGTGTTTTTTCAAAACCCAGAATCGCTGGCGGAGCGGATGCTCCACACCCTTGATGTTAAAAGGGCCTTAATGTACTACGTTGACAGGACAAAAGATTTTCGTAAGACCAAGCAACTTTTCGTTGCATTTGCCTCACACCACAAGGGAAACGCTATCTCCAAAGCGGGGATCGCTAGGTGGATTGTGAAATGCATTCAGATCTGTTACGCTAAAGCTAAACGCACTCTCACAGTTCCGCCCAGAGCCCACTCCACCAGAAAGTTGGGGGCCTCTATGGCTTTCCTAGGTAACATTCCCTTAGAAGATATTTGTAGAGCAGCCACATGGTCTACCACACATACTTTCACTAAACATTACTGTGTAGACGTGCACTCCAAACAGCAGGCTGCTGTTGGTCAGGCTGTTCTCAAGACACTTTTTCAGACTGCTGCAGCTGGCACGGGCGGCCGCCAATAACGGGAGGACTGCTATGTATTCTATGCACAGATATGAATTCAGCAGCCCACATGCCTCGAACTGCAAATGCTACTTACCAGTATGCATCTGTTCTTGGCATGTAGGGCTGCTGACATTCATATCGCCCACCCTCCTCCCGGCGCCTGTAGCAGCTGCAGTCTTCACACATGTATATATATTCATATATCTGCTCGCAGCATAGGCATCATTCACATAATTCACTCCATCTCTGCCAATGGCTAAAAACAATCTGGGGATGGAGGCGATGCCCATGCGCACTGTAGTCCAGGGGAGGAGCCACCTATCTCGTGATACTTCGAAGACTCTTCCAGGACAACAATGTGCAATCATCCGGACCCAACACTAGGCGGCGATCTATGCACAGATATGAATGTCAGCAGCCCTACATGCCAAGAACAGATGCATACTGGTAAGTAGCATTTGCATTCCTTGTCTAGGAAGAAAAGAGGAGCTCATGGGGAAAGGCCAAGCAAACGCTGGCAGAATTGATTCTCCTCTTCCTGTAACTTGTCAACTTCAGGGTAGCACCAAACTTCAACACCATACATTAAGATCGGTAGGCATTTTTGCAAAAAGACTTCTAGAAGAGGCTGGATCGGTTTGTTGACCACTCTTTTTACAAAGTCAGACAGAGCTTTAACAGAGTGTTTAAAACATTTACACCTATTAGATATAAAGGGCATCCACGAACATTTGAAAACAAACATTCCTAAGTATGGAAAGCTAGCAACCTGCTCAATACACCTTCCCTTAGCACAGAAAGGGCCAGTTTTAGCTACTCTAGGACCACATATCAAATATTTGGTTTTGGAAATGTTGGCTTCATGGAGGACTTAGATCTTGAAACTAACAAAATTATCAGTTAGAATCTTCAAGCCATTTGGGGTGCATGTGTGATATTAAGAGAGCATTGTCTGGAAAATGCAGGGCCGATACGGACGTGGAATTTATTTTGGGCATATCCTTCCCTGGAGATTGCAGACTGGTGTTCAAACCATCTTTTTATTAAGAAAAGCAAAATGGGTGCCGGGACACAACAATAGACACACCTTGTTGCAAATCAAAGGGGTCGGTGCATTCGCCCTCCTGGTCCATACCTTACGAGGCACAATGTAGAGCCGTTAAAAAGTCAACCCCATCATCAAGCGCCAGGTCTAACTGGGTTTTTCATAATTTACTTCAGTTTACTCTGTCGAAAGCACTGCTTAGATCCAACTTTTTCTTCTGATGGATACTTCTAACCACAGATTCTTCAACTTGTGAATAGCTACCAAACCAGTACCTCCCACGTTGGTGTGTCTGTGGAATGGCTCCGACCAAAACGTCCTGCGAGACTGAATGGGCAAAGTGTCTCTACCGATGGACTTAGCTATTGAGGCAGTGCTATGTGAATACTGGCACCCACTCTTTATCCTGACTGATGTCGAAGGCAGACACCCCTTATGCCAGGGCAGTAGTAGCAGCCATGGCCCTGGTGAAAGAAGCCCTCAAGCCCTCTGGGAGCAGCTTCTTGCCAGTGCATAGCAGATTATGATGCAGAGCACTATACACCTTGAAATAGTTACTTTCTGCATTGCCTTACCCTTCTTTGCTCCTGTTATCCCCATAGAGAGCTTGTAATCCACCCAGTGGTCCTGCAGAGTGCATCCCACCACGCTGTTCAGGCTGCAGAATTGCCATGGAGACCGAATCTGCTACTGAAAATGGTGGGGAAGATGCATCATTCCAACATACAGTAACTTACATTTGCTGCATGGCTCACACCGTCCTGCAATATAGACATCTAGGTTTACGTCAGATATACATGAACATTCTCAAGGAAGTGAAGTGGCCTTCCATAAGAGCATCTTAGAGTTAAGTGGAAACGTCGTCATTTGTTGCCTGCAGAATCCCCTTCATTGCTAAATAACCATACCCTATCTTCGCATCTGGAAAAATCGTGCCGACCCAAAAGGCATCTTTATAGCATCTTTTCTGGAAGAGTTTTGTTTCTGGTCGCTATTACTTCTGCTAGAAAAGTTATTGAGCTGTCTGCTCGATCAGCGATAAACCATATACTGTTTTTCATCACACTAGGGTAGTGTTAAGAACTCCCCCATATTTTCTTCCAGAAGTGGTTTCTGACTTTCATTTAAATCAGTCTCTCTCTCTGCCAGGACTTTCCAGCTACTATTCTACCCAAGCTGAAAGAACACTACGCTAATTAGATGAAAGAACATTGTTAAAATTGTATTTAGAAAGCAGTAAATACATACAGAAGTCTACACATTTGTCAATTATGGACCCCTCTGTACAGGAATGGTGTCCACTATTCCTTGTTATATTCAATCAATCAGGAGTTTGTTAAAGCGCAACTACTCACCCGTAAGAGTCTCAAGGCGCTAGGGGTCGGGGGGGGGGGTTGCAGGTTCCATTCCATCAAGGAGGGGGTCTGTTGAAGAGCCAGGTTTGGAGGTTTCTTGCGAAGATGGGGAGCGATGTCTGTCTGACCTGCCTTGCTAAATTCTTGGCCTGGGCATGGCGTACCCGATCATTGAAGCTACTCATAGTACCCCAATAGCTAGCTGGTTACTTCGTATCTGTGCACCATATCGTCTCCATGTACATAATGAAATGAAACGTTTTTACATTTTACTGTGTTTTTAATATATATGTGTTTTTGTAATGCTTTTTAAGATATGTGTTATATATCGAAATAAAGCTTGTTTCAATCAATCAGTCTGTCTGAGGTGGAGCGGAAAGGCGTTCCATGCTTTGGCCGCGAGGAAGGAGAAAGAGCGGCCTCCCGATCTGGTCTTTCTGGTGCGGGGAACCTCTGCCAATTGGCTAACAAGCCTTTCCTTGTAGACCAAAAGCGCATTCTACAAGAGAAGCAGCTTGGTTGAGCAACATTTCTCTTTCCGAAATCTGGAAGGCTGCTGCATGAAGACTGGTTCACATTTACTAAATATTGTTGTTTGAATCACAACACCAAAGCTGACTCTGTTGTAGGTCAGGCAGCTTTAAATCTATGCTGTTTATGATTGTTCAGCCTGCACCCTATCTTGGAGAGATTTACTATAACATACTGGTATTCGCTATGAGGGATAAGAAAATGATTAATTCACTGCCCTCTTGTGACAGCCTCTTACACATAGAAGAGAACTGCGTGTTCATTCATCAGGCTATAAATATGATTTCGAAATTATTGTTAGTTTATACGCTTATTTTCCAGGTGTTCTCTTAGTAGCATGTAAACTTTGAAAAGAGAAGAATCCTCATTATTCTAATTGATACTGTAAACTGATGCTTGGCTACCACTGCTTTTTAATTTGTGGTAAAATTTGGCATACATTCTGCTTACAAAAATATGCAGTAAAGTAATCAAAGTGCAAAAAAACTCTAGTAGAGAATCGTGCAAAGACCCAGTCACAAAAATATTTAATCGGTATTGCTTAGGATAAAGAGTAAAAACATGATGGTAAGAAGTTTGCTAATAGTTTCCTTTCTTTGGTAGAATGACTTCATTAAATAAAAAACAGTGTTCTTATGCTAAACACTTGTGATGCATAGTATTTAAGGACATTGTTCATGAACTTCATTTTTTCTTTGCAGCTGCATGTGCCACAGAAGTATTTAAAATAGCTACAAGGTAACACCTTAACTTTTCCACAATTCTACTTTTACCCTTTTCATTTGTGACAAAACTAATGAACTTCTTCTTTGCAGTGCGTATATTCCCCTCAACAACTACTTTGTTTTCAATGATGTAGATGGATTGTATACATACACGTTTGAAGCAGAAAGAAAGGTTAGTAAAGGAAATGTATACATTTACTTTTTAGTAACTCAGCCACATTGCTGTACATTTTGTTGTAACAAAATATCCATTGTGTATTTTCAATGCCAGTCCAATGAGATCCTATTCAGTTCTCTTACTGTGGGAAACCTAATCAGCAATTTAATCATTTTGCACAGGCATTCTGTAATTGTGAGGTCAAGATGCAGCCTAATACTTAATTTGGGCTGACTGGACACTACCGATTGCTTGGGGCAAACTAGTGTGATGCCCATCGTCCTGCATTAATGCAATCTACAGGCTTTTATGGAGATGTGCAGCCATCTCTCCTGGGTATGCCTTTTGATAGGTCCCATTTGTTTGACGAAAGGCTGATTCTGCCTTTGAACACTTTAAGGAAAGCAGGGTTACAACATGTTCATTTCCATCCGCCAGACCGGTCCCTGATCAGTTTCGACTCTTCCAGGGCTACTTCAGATGGTTGGCATATAAACCATGCCAGGATCTACCACAACATTCACCCCCCCCCCCCCCCCCCCCAGACTTTTTGTGGTTGTCAACAAGGTCCAAGTAGACATTGTGCAGTTCACCAGGGACAGCATTCTTCTTATCTCCCTTCCCCTGTGACGTCCGCCCCCAAACCCCTTTTGTTTGCCCTCGGCGGCATGCCACCTCTCTATGGGTAGGCAGGAACAGACATTTCCTGCAGCATGGCAGTCCATCATATCTGACAGATGGGTCTTCCAGAGCATCCAGCAGGTTTATGCCCTCCCATTTCTTTTCATCCAACCAACCACTTCCCCACCACATCAGAGTGACTTTCAGAGGTGCATCTATCCATCTTGCTGTAAGAGTTGTAAGCTTTACTGGACAACGGAGGCCATCAAGTGGGTGTCGGCTTTAGAAGTAGGATGGGGTGTCACTGTTTCCCTGTACTGAATAAGGACCAAATCCTTTGCCCCTTTAAAAATAAAAAAATAAAAAAAAATATTTGCCCTTTGAATGCCTTTTTGTGGAAGGACAAATTCAAAATGTGCACTCTTGCCCAATTTCTGTCTTCCCTGGGTTCAGGTGACTACATGGTAGCCTTAGACCTGCTAAACGTGTACTTTAATGTGTTTGTAATGCAGTTCCACTGATAATACCTGCAGTTCAAAGGCGGCTAGGAGCATTATAATTTTGACTTTCTCACCTTAATCCTTACCAGCACCCTTTGGGTGTCCTGAAAGTGATGGGGGTAGTCATTTCACATCTTCGGAGTTTAGGATACCAGATTTCTCTACCTCAACAACTGGATGTTGATGTCGGGCTTGCCACAATTAGTCATTGACCATCTTCAGACGCCTGCAAACCTTGTGTTATCATTGGAGGTTTTCGGTCAGTGTGTCAAAGTCACACATTACTCCTTCACAAAGGCTTTACTTATTAGGAGCTGTAGTTCAGGGTCTTTCCTTGCTGCAAGAGTCCAGGACATTTAGGCTGTGATCACAAAGTTTCATCTCAGTGAGTGCAGCTCATCCATCCTGCTTGCCCACTTTGTTAGTAACATAAGCAAACTTTGCTGTAGGATTTGAAGTTGCGGTAGGTCCAGAACTAACAAAACTTGTTAGATGTCAGCCATGGTTCTGAATTGGAGGCTGCTGGACCTCAACCCAGCCAATGGCTGAGAACTTTCCCTTCCCCACTCAGAGCTGACTTTGGTGACGCATGCTTCTCAGCTGGGTTAGTACAGTCATCTGAAAAAAGGTGAGATCCGAGGACTCGACTCAAAATCAACTTGTTGGAGTAGTGAGCAATTTACCCTGGCATTGAAAGCCTTCCCGCTGTCCAAGGCTATTCCAGCTTCTCGTGGATAAATCGACTCTTCAGCCCTTGTGGAATAAATACTTCATTCAGAAGAACCATGTAATGAGTTTATGCATTGCTTAGATCCTTCTCACAAGGTAAAGGATTGTAAAATCAGCCATACTTATTAGTCTCAGACTCTTTAAGATAGAGCGGGAGGTTTCTTTTATGGCTTCAAAAATTATAAACTAAGAAAGCTGTGTTATCTGAGGAGGATAGTGCAAATTCCTCACATACTGAAGTGAGGTCACGGAACAGGGAAATGTTGCTTGACCAGAGGTCATCAGTCACCAAAAAAGGTCTTAAAAATGGCTCATCATGAGTTTTCAAAAACAGGACCTCAGGGGAGCACTCTCTCAAGGAGAAAAAGGAAAACATCTCAGAAAAGGTGAGATCTGAACCTACTGCTCGATCCTCCAGTTGGGCGTATCATTGGAAAGGGATGGTTGAAAGCCAAGGTTACACCCTTCCCATCCCACCAACCACTTTGGGCAAAATCTAGAAATTTTGACACCAGTGGAAACATATAACATCGGACAAGTAGGTGTTAGACTTAATCACCTACGGTCACGGTCATACCTTATAATTCACACTGAGACCACCAAAACACTCCACAAGGGGAGTACCTCCACCAACGAAAAGTACGTACTATGCTACCTAATGGAGCAACAGAGACGGTGGCCCACTCCCAGAAAGGAATGGACTTTGCTACCTGATTCTTCGTAATAAGAAAGGAAACCAGATTGGCAACCCTTTTTGGGTCTTCGGAAGCTAAACAAGTTCCTTAGAATACAATCTTTTTGCATGGTAAAGGATGCCTACGGTCATATCCCCAGTCAACCAGAACTTCACAAGTTCTTGAGATTCGGGGTGTTCGGCACTCGTTACTCTGAGTTCTCCCTTTTGCGCTCAAATCAGCTTCCTGTATTTTTACAAAATGTTTTGCTCCGGTGACAGTTCATTTAAGACAGATAGGTTTCCCTGTATTTCCATACTTCGATAACTAGATGATAAAAGCACAAACTGCTTCTCCTGCAGTAAAAGCAACAAGAGCTTATCTACCACTGTTCAACAACTTGGGTCTTGACATCAATCATCAGAAATCCTCACAAAATCCTTTATCGAAAATAACTTTCCTGGTAGCAGTTCTGGATACAATTCGAGATCAGGCATTCTTATCACAGGAATGGCGAATAAGACTCCAACTGCTGGTGCAAAGGCTGCTGAAATGAAAGTTTATTTCGGTATGCATGTACAAATCCCTTCTAGGAATGATGTCCTCTGCCATTCCCCAAGTGCCGTTTTGCAGCCTCATAATGCAGCCTTTACAGGAAGAGTTAAACAAACAATGGACCCAAATGCAGAGGTCTTTTGGCGAGATACTCTGAATCACTCCGAACATGACAGCGGCTCTACCTTGGTGGACATAGGCTGGTAAACGGTCGACAGAACTAATATTCCTACCTCGGATACCTGAATTTATTATTACCATAGATGCTTCCTAGAGGGAAGGGGCACCCACCTACAGGACTTAAGAATAAGTGGGAAATGGTCTCCCCAACAAATGAAAATCCATATAAATTTGCTAGAACTCAAAGCCATTTCACTAAGTCTCCAGGAATTTTTGCCAAGGATAAAAGGCTCGTCCGTGTTGATCCACATAGGCACTATCAGCATGCACTATATAAACAAACAAGGGGGCACAAGATCTCTGACTCGGTCGCAGTAAGCTCAAGAAATCAGAAAATGGGCACTACAACAGCAAATAACAATAAGCGTGGACCACCTTCCAGGGACAAGCAGTGTTCTGGTAGGTACTTTGAGCAGAAGCTGATAGGAATGGGAACTCAACCAGAGATTTTCGAACAAGATCTTCCATTGATGGGGCAAGCTGGCACTAGATCTTTTTGCCATGCAAGAGAATAGAAAATGTCAATTTTGCCCAGGTTGACATCCACAATAGGGTAGTGGGGGAATGCGTTTTTCGATGAGATGGTCAGGGATCTTTGCCTATACTTTTCCACTGATACCCTTGATTCCAAGACTTATCAGCAAAATGAAGAAGGAACCGTGCCAAATAATACTGATTGCTCCAAGATGGCCCAGACAGCACTGTATTACAGAGCTGGTGCTCCTATTGAAAGGACTCTCATCCAGCTGAAACCTCAACTTAACAGTGAACCACAACCAGGTACTTCATCTGGAAACGACCTACTTAAACTTATCGGGTGGGCTTCTGAATACAAAGAGTTTGCGAGCATGAGCATCCCTCAAGACTGTAGTGAAATTCTTGCAAAAGCCAGAGCTGATACCACTATTAAGCCGTATAAACTGAAATGGAAGCGTTTCTGTTTATGGTGCCAGAAATCAAATATTCACCCTATATCAGCACTGCCAGTGCAAATTCCCACATCTCTTTTTTTTGGCAAAGTCTGGTTTGATCCATGCTTCCATTATGGTGCATTCAGCAGTAATCTCAAGAAATAGAAGTCAGTCTGGTTCATCGTCTTTGTAGTCTAATAGGGTGATTAAACATCTTTGTACATGCCTTTTCAGACTCTCTCCTCAAATTAAGGTCAAATTAATGCTCCTCCTCCATCTTGGCAGCGCAACACAGCTTGCCCAATTGATGAAGGCAACATTCAAACCTCTGAAGTTTTTAACATGGAAAATAGCAATTGTTGTTGGCCCATACATTACCAAGGATAGTTATCAGGATGCAAGCCTTCACAATTAAATAATCTTTTCTAAAGTTCAAGGAAAATTGTGTGGTTCTCAAAACCAATTCGAGAATAATATCCATAGGATTTGCATCTAAACAAGCCTATTGTCCTGACGACGTTCTTTACAAATCCACAAACAGCAGCATTCTCCTATCTTGACTGGCTCCTGAAGGCGATCTTGCCCCAGGCTGTCGTCTCCAGACTACAGTGGACCTCTTGCATTAGCTGGGGTTCACTATCAATATGCCGAAGGCACACCTGACTCCCTCTCGGATGCTCCCTTTCATCAGAGCTGTTCTGTATATTCAGGAAATGATACTGATGTTTCAACCTCGATCCTGGGTTTCGCTGAGACTGACTCTGGGGCTGGTGGGCCTCACAGTCCCCTGCATCCTGCTAGTGACACATGCCAGGCTCTGCAGTGGGACCTGAAGTTCCAGTGGGCACAGCATCAGAAAAATCTCTCCGTCGTGGTCTCCTGATCTCTGAGGGAACTGCAAAGGACCTGCAGTGGTGGCTAACGAACCGTGATTGAATCAGAAGCAGACCCCTCTCCCTTCCCCAACCAGATCTCGCAGTAGTGACAGATGCATCACTCCTGGGACGTGGTGTCTATCTGGGAGAGGAGGAGTTCAGAGGACTCTGGTCTCCGGCGGAATCCAAACTCCACATCTATATGCTGGAGTCAGACTGCCATTGAAAGCCTTTCTACCATCCATCAATGGAAGGCTAGTGCAGGTGTTCACGGACAACACCACTGCCATGTGATACTGCAACAAACAGGGTGGGGTTGTGGACCCATTGTCAAGAGGCCCGGTCTCTCTGGACATGGCTGGAATAATAGGGCTTATCCCTGATGGAGCAACATCTGGCAGGCTCCCTGAACGCCAGGGCAAACAAACTCAGCTGTTGATGCCTAGCGGTTCCCGAATTGCGTCTTCATCCAGAGGTGGCACAAGGTCTCTTTCAGCAGTGGGGAGAGCCTCTGTTGAAAACGCGCTAGGTCGCCAGTTTTGCACGCTGGCGTTTCCAAAGCGGCTCTCGCTTGGAGATGCTTTTTGCCTTGACTGGAGCTCAAGCCTCCTAAACGCCTTTCTGCCCATACCAGTCCTGCCCAGAGTTATCAAGCTCGGAACGACCGGGCACAAGTTATCCTTGTGGCTCTGGACTGGGCAAGAAGAGTCTGATACCCTAGCTTCTGAACATGAGCATCAATCCTCTGATCAGCCTGCCCCTTTGGGAGGATCGTCTGTCACAGCAGCAGGAGAGGGTCCTCCACCCAAACCGAATAACTCTTCGCCTTCTTGCACAGAGATTGAGCTGCGGCAGTTGATAGCTTCGACCTTCCTCCCAAAGTTTGTAATGTTATTCTGGCAGCCATGCGTCCCTCCACCAAGACAGTATACGCCTAGTGACAGAAACTGTATCACATTGTACAGAAAAGTCTGTTGATCCTTTTTCCGCCTCCCTTTCTGATAATTTTACTTTTTATTTTCACCCTTGCCCAATCTGCCTTTTTGCGGCTGCCTGACAAATCCTCCTTATTTAAATCTCCCATTGTAAATGGATTTCTAAAATGTCTTGTATATAGGTTTCTACCTTTCCCTTTTATTATGCCTCAGTGGGACCTTAATTCGGTTCTCACATTCTGATGTGTGCTCCCTTCAAGCAGTCACACAATTGTTCCCTCAGGCTGCTCTCCATCAAAACAGCCTTTCTTGTGGCAGTTACGTTGGCCTGGACGGTGAGTGAGTTGCAGGCTTTATCATCCAAGCATCCATTCCTGACACACTTGTGCTTCACATTAGGGCCTCCTTCCTGCCAAAAGTGGTAACACCATTTAATGTGCCCACTTTCTACGTTCCTCCATCTCCCTCTAAAGAAGAGGAGCAACTCCAACATCTGGACCCAAAAAGAGCATTGTTTTACTATGCTAACCGCACACTAAAGTTCTGGGTGAACGACCAACTCTTCGTGGGGTATGTTGGTGCAAAGAAAGGTCAGGTGGTGCAGAAACGGACCATCTCTCGATGGGTCATTCTCTGCATCAAGATCTGCTACACACTGGCTCCTGAAGGCTTATGAGCTCATTCCACCAAAGCTAAGGTTACAACCACTATGTTAGCCCTTGGAGTTCCAGTCAAGGACATCATTCAAGCAGCAACATGGGCGCCCCTGGACACGTTTATGAAGCATTACTGCCTGGACCGTCGGGTCTGCAGGGGCGGGCATTCCTGCAGGACTTCTTACTCGAATTTGTCCTCAGACCGACCTCCAGGTATGTTATTGTCTCTATCTATTCAGAGGTAAGTAATTTGCGGCTAGATGTCTCTATCTGGTAGAGACGATATCTAGTTGCAGATTCTTTACCGATCCACTCATCCTCCCCACTCTGCGGACAGATGTTTAGGGTTTGGACACACCAGTGTCAGTGCACTTAATGACTCCTCGCTTCTGGCATGTAAAGTCGTGAAAAGTAACTGATGTCAGCACGCAAAACTGGCGCCTATATAGGTGACATGGATGTCACTTCCAGTGCGGACGATCCCACGTGGAGCTTACTGACGCCACCTACCATCGTGCAGGGGTACGGCTCACCAAAAATCTTCCAGAATCAGTCTCACGCCTGGGGAAATTCAAAGTTAAGGAATCTGCAGCTAGATATAGTCCCTACTAGATAAGGCGTAACCGAAGGTAAGTAACATGTTCGATTAGGCAAGAGGTGCGGAATATGCATAAGCAAATGGTTTCAAATTGTGTGATCGTACCTGTTGAGGCTTCTAAGTGACTGTCCCCTCTTGTATTAAAAGAGAAAAACAGAAAGGAGTTTGAGATTCTGCTGGGACCTTACACTGCATAAATAAAAATATTGTTCTGATGGAGACTTCCAACTGCAAATTCCTCACTTTATGAATGATCCTAAGGCATCAGACTGGATCCCGAAACCTTTTGAACAGTTCTCCTGTACTATGGATATATAGACACCATCCATGCTTGCTGACAGTTTGGTTTTATCGTTACCTTTAGATGCAGATCTGGAGCTTCTCCCTGGTCCCATTTATTTAGTGTAAATTTCTCCAGTGTGGAAAACCAAAGGCTTCAAACCTTGCAGGGAAACCTGTAAACAGATGTCCATCTTGATGATCAATAGGCTGCATGTCATCCAGAATGTGGCAGCCCGTTTGTTACTGAGTGTACCTAGATCCCAGTCCACTCTTCCAGCACTTCCCACCCCGCACTGGCTGTCGATAGGTTAGAGTCCAATTCAACATGTAATGCATAGCACACTGTGCTAAACATAATTCAAGCCCACAGATTCTTCAGCATTTTATAAAACCTTACAAGGTAAGCAGAGAACTGTGGTCAACCAAGCAAGGCCTTCTCACTGTTCCAAGGATCAAGAGCTAGAAGTGGTGGTTGGTCCTTCGCCTACTTGGCCCCCAAAAT
The DNA here is from genome assembly GCF_964263255.1 of Lissotriton vulgaris. NCBI lineage: Eukaryota > Metazoa > Chordata > Amphibia > Caudata > Salamandridae > Lissotriton > Lissotriton vulgaris. Next base: position 1,062,173,042 of record NC_141697.1, read on the forward strand.
ATGGAACTCTCTGCCAGTCCGTCTTAGATTTGATATCAATCTTTCCAGTTTCAGAAAGCAATTGACGCCTATTTGTTCAAAATGTAATGGGGATAGTTTCAGCAGGGATCGCTAGCTCTGGGAAGCCTGATTTGGGTGGCCATGCACTTAACAAATGCTGCTAATAGTAATAATTATGTCTTTCAAGGCCCTCACAAAGTTTGTGTGCCTACGGTCGCATCACAGCTTCAATGCCTAAAGTGATTCCACCCAGATAACAGGTCATATGAGACCATGAGGAATAACTTTACACCGCAAAACTGAAGAAGCCTACACCTCCAAACTCAAAACGCCTCCTCGCTGCAACTGGTCAAATTCAAAAGTAAGGTCCCAAAGTAGTTTCCACAGCAGATCATCATTGCTGTCAAAATCTTTGGGTAGGTTAAAGAAAAAAAAATCCAAACAGGAAACGGTTCACTCCTGCCAGTCTCATACTTCAGAAAGGGTGAACAATGCCTCCTGGTCTCACTTCCGATCTCCATCGGAGCCATTTCAGACTTTAATCCTAATGCACCCCGAGTTTTCAGAACCATTGGCAACAATGCAGCAAGTAGAAGCCTTTGTGGAGGTAATTTTGCATATATTTGGTACTAAATCGGTCTCCATCTGACATACCTTCCTGAGTCAGGAATTTGCAGGGGCTTCCAGTCGAAGTTTCACGGTCCGGTCCACTCTTTGCAGTGAGTGTCTTTTGGACCCGTATCTTGTCTAGCACCAACTCTGGTACCTGTATCGGTTCTGGCACCGTTCACTTTGTCAGTTCAGCTCATATTGATGTCGGAAGAGGATGTACAGCTTATAGCGCTTTCTTACTCCAAGCTGAAGCTGCTACAACCTCGACCGATGTCACACCCGGTGCCCACTGGTACACAGCCACTTGGCAAACCCTTTGATTCAGTTACCTTGCCATTGCCACACGCCAGGACCCAGACCTTGTACTATCTTTTTGGCACAGCTTAAAATAACAATATGACTGGGACACTTATGTTCCCCAATATGAGAGAAACTGGTTTGAGGAGCTTCAGGATACCAATGAGCTTTACACCCCACTTATTACTGACCTTGTCTCTCCCCCAGGTCCTGCCACATAGGGAAGCACCTTTATTTGCTGTTGTGATACCATGGACAGCTGAAGTGCTGGATTTACAATTGGCAACCATGGAAGTGAAAACTGATGGAAGCTTACCAACCTGGCCAGGCTCCCACAAAGCCATTATTTTCCATTCAGCGAAGCACTTACTGACACTCTTGTGAGCACCTGGTCTACCCCCTGTTCAGGGTTACCTGTTAATAGTTCGCTTAGCACCCTCGCCTTGCCCCTGACGACCATGCCTTCTTAAAACAGCACCTGACTCCAGAAATACTGGCGGTACAAGCTTCCAACAGCAGAGTGAAGCTCAATGCATTCTCTACCACTCCACCAGATTAGTAGTCAAAACGAATAGACCTATTTGCCAAGCGTATTTTTTCTTCTGTGAGCCTTGCTCTAAGATCAGTAAATGCCATCTGTCTCCTTAGCCATTACTTCCATGCCTTTTGGGACACCATGGCTCAAGTTTTTCCAGACAACCTTGTGGCATCCCTTACTATTCACGACAGCCACAATGTGGCTAGATTTGAGATAAGATGAGGACTGCATACAGCTAATTGCTTGGGATGTGCAATGGATAACAGTGTGGCCCTATGGCTCCATGACTAAAGTACACAGGCAGCGGTGGCTGCTGCTAGTCTAAGGTTGGGGAGGGGGCAGCAGGGGGGGGATGCCTTACCTTTTCCTGCCATCTGCTGCGTTCTTCTGCTCCACCACTGTGCCTCGCGGCTCCTCTGCTCCCCGCACTGCAGTCCTCATGAGCACAGGCTTCCCACGCAATCCCATTGCTTCTCTCATGCTTTTACTCCCAGCATGTAAGAAGCAATGGGATTGGGCAGAGCGGGCCGGGTTAACGCTCCAGCAGGGACGGGCAGCCTGTGCCCCTGAGCACTGTAGATATCTCCAAGAACAGCCTGGAGATATTGAAGTACGCATGTCGGTTTGGTAGTCCTAAGACAGCCGGCCAAACAGACTTTCAGTGCCTACCACGCCTCCTCCCCATACTGTTGACGCTGCCTCAAGGCCCTGCCCCACCCTAGACTACGCGACACTGGAAATAAAAAATATAATGACAATAACATAGTTTTATTGTCATTTTATTTTTCTTCTTTCTGCTGCATTTCAGCAGTGGGGTGACACTCCTCTGCCATTGCAGAGGAGCCGCCCCAGTCTACAGGCTTCTCTGGGGATGTCTAGGAATTTGTAATGGATTTACCATTGACAGCTCTCGCCTTTTTGGTGATAAACAGTACTGTGCCCTGAACCGTTTCAAAGAGCGCCGAGCACCAGCCTTTTTCTTATTTCTCTGCTCCCTCAAAGTGATTCCATCAACAATTTTCACCCTCTCTATAGGTACAGTAGAGGTTTCACAATTTGTCAGTGCCAGGCTCCTCCTCCAGACCAATAGACTTTTCAGACCTATCGTAGCAAAGGAATCGGTTCTCAGAGATGAGGACAGCAGGGAAAACATGCAGCTCAGTCCCTCCCCTCTTCAGCTGCCCCAGCCGGAAAACCACTTTAGTGTGTTCTTGCCCATAGCCATCCTGTCGGAGGCAGGATCCTGTATTTCCGCCATGGGTGACGGCCATCAAAAGTGGGTCCTCCAAATTGTCCACCCGGGCGATGCTTTTCAATTGCTTTCTACCGTGGCGCACTTTTTCCGCCTTCAGGGCAGCTGACAGAGGACCATCGGTCTGTCTTAAGCTAGGAAGTGCAGGCCCTTTTGACCAAATTGTTCATAGAAAGGGTTCTGGCCTCAGAAGTAGGAAATGGATGTTACTCCCTCCACTTCCTTGTGACAAAGAAAGACAACGGCCTTTGTTCTATTTTAAATCTTTGCCCTCTGTCTCCCCTCCTGCATTAGGACAAATTCAAGATGTTCATGCTAGCCCATGTACTGCTGCCCTAGACCCTGGAGATTGGATAGTGACATTGGACGTGCAGGATGCTTAATTTCACATGTCCATCCTGCAGTCCCACAGACACTACTTCCTGTTAACAGTTGGTCAGGAGCATTTTCTTTTCGCAGCGCTCCTGTTTGGCCTCTCCAGTGCCCCTCAGGGATTCATGAAGGTGGTGACGATGGCAGTGGTCATAGCACATTTTCGGAACTCAAGGGTACCAGTCTTCCCCTACCTTGACGACTGACTGTTGAAGGCAAGCTTGCCTCCGCCAGTCGTCATCCACCACCAGAAAGCGGTGAACCTCCAAACATTGTTGGGGTTCACTATCATTAAGCAGAAGTTACACCTGACTCCTTCATAGAAGTACTCTTTCATCTGATGTTTGTGGGTTTGTTCTGGCCCTACCCCAGCTAGGACTTGCTTTGGGCACAGTTAAGGGCTATATATCCGCTCTCTCAGCTATCTTGCTGTTGCCGGATCAGCATTTGTGATTACATTTTTGAAAGGTTTGCAAAATGTATATCTACCATAACCCTTTGTGATGCCCCAGTGGGACTTGAACTGAATCTTCACTTCCTTGAGGTGCACCCATTTTGAGCTGTTGCACACTTGTCCCCTTGAGACTTCTGACATTAAAGACCGTCAATTTCATTGCTCGGCTAAATGAGTAAGCAAACTTCAGTCCTTCTGTTTCAATCCTCCTTAAACTACCTTCTTTCCCGATAAGATGGTTCTGAGGTCCAGAGCTTCATTTCTGTTGAAAACAGGCACTCCTTTTCATATCTACCATGTTTTCAGCATTCTTTGCTCTGCCTCATCACTCTAAGGAGGAAGAGAGACTTCAGATTTTGGACCCTAAAAGAGCATTACGTTTCTGTATTCTTCATAACAAGGAAAATTGAGTTAAGTCATCTCTTCGGGTTTCTAGAGCAAAAAAGGGCAAAGCGGTGCAAAAACAAACCCTCTCCGGATGGATTTTCTCTGCTTAAAGAGCTGATACCCACTGCCAAAGAAAAAGCCCCCAGTAGGCTTACGGACTTTTCCCACTAGGGCTAAAGCTGCTTCCACTGAGTTGGCAGATGTCAAGGTCAGGCCCATAGGGCCTGACCTTGAGATCTGTTAAGCAGCTACGTGGGTGTCGGTACACAAGTTCACAAAAAACTACTGTCTTGAAAGTTCTGTCATTTGAGACGGGTGTTTTGCCTAATCAATCCTTCAGCACTTTGTGGTATGAGCCAGTTCACAGAGCCATCACCTTGGGAGGTACTACTGTGGTATTTATTCACGAGGTGAGGAATCTGCAGTTCGAAGTATTCATCAGAAGAATTAGTTACTTACCTTCGGTAACTAACGTTCTAGTGTATACTTTTTCTAATTCTAATTGCATGTTCCTCACCAACCTTACCCACCTCCCTGTTCTGTGAACTAGACACTTTTTCCATCTAAAAAGAGTCCCAAGGGGGCGTGGCCAAGATGGCGGAGTGAGTGGTCGCACTTGCCGCTATCTCCTCCGAGCCTGGGCCCCTAAGCTGCTGAAATTTCGCTGATCTCCCCCCCACGCTGCTATCAAGCGGCAGCGGAAGGTGAGGGGGACCCCTGTGTCTCGGTCTCGAGAGACAAAGAAGCTTGGGGCCGCGATCGGAGGGCCCCGGACGCCGTGTCGAGAACGGAGGTGGCCTTAGGCACAGGCCGGAGGTGGAGTCGTGTTCACCCTGTGGCGTTGGCCGAGCCTGGAGAGGTGTCCTGCAGCTGCGGAACCCACCCGGAGACGAGAGAGACGCGTGCCGGATCTAGCTGATGTTCCCGAATGGCCCGACTGGCTGATCCCTGGAAACGGAGGTGCGGAGGGCAGGAGGTGCAGGCCCGGGACCGGGCGCTACGTGAGGCCGGGGTCGCGGCCCGCGCGGCGGACCCAGGTGACGCTAGAAGGAACCCTCGGTCTGCATCACCCCGCTGGAGGTGCTGGGGTGGAATCATATTACGCCCCGGTGGAAGCGAGTGGTCCCGACGGGGAAGAAGAGGCCTCTAGAAGGCAGCCGCATACTGGGCCGCCGTTGGGAAGGTGGAATCACGCGACGCCGCGGCTGCGGCCAATGCCCCCGGCCTCACCCCGAGGTGGGCTTGAAGCGGTGCGGATGCGGGTCGAATACGCAGTGAAGACTGCACTGCCCCCCTGCGTGCTTGTGCCGAGTATTGAGGTGGATTGCTCGGGCCTGGCCTGGAGGTTTGGAGGATCCCGGGAAGTGAGGACTGGTTCGGTGGCGGCCCTCGCCCTAGGGAAGGAAGCACCAGAGACGAGTTCCCTGCTCAGTGGGTGCCTGGGAGGCCGGAGGCGCTGGGAGACGCACTCGACCGACGGAGGCTGCTGGTGGACCCAGGAAGGGATTGCGGCTCTGTCCCCTTGCTCATACGCGACCGAGGCAGCGAAGAGACAGGCCGATCGGACAGCTGGGAACCGAGTTGCATACCGGCTGGGGGAACCTACGCGACGCAACGGCTGCGGCCTGCAGGTCCGGAGTTGCCTGTGGACAGCGGGCTTCGAGGGCTGGGGTGGAGAAGGCCCCATCCGGCTCTCCCTCAACATTGCCTAGGAGGGGCTGGGTGCCTGCTGGCCCAGACTGACGAGTGGCCCTCCGGGCCCATTAGAGGTGCGGTGGCACGGTGAGAAGGCGGCTGGCCTAGCCTGACCCCCAGGACACGACTGCACCGGGAACGAGGGCGCCCTGTTCCCGCTCACACCGAGGGGTTGTGGACGGTATTGGTGCGGCCCAGGAAGTGATCGGCGATTTTAGGTGGTGGTGCGGAGGGGTGAAAGAGTTGCGCATTGAGCTGTGTGGAACGCCACGCCTTCATTGCCCACAGTTGAGACGGTCAGGTCCGGGACAGGCCTGGAACATGGAACAAGACACTCAGGAGATAGCCGGATTGTGGGGTGTGCAGACTGCAGACGACGGCATAGGAGCACAGGGGACTCTAGAGAACGGTGCAGGTCGGCTGGCTAGTGGCCCGGGAGAGTGGCAAGGGGCTGCGGCCACCCAGTGTTTCTGCTGGCAGCCGAGGAGTCCAGTATACCGCTCAGAATGGCCGGCAATAAAGGAAATAAGAAGGGCGATCGTACCCTACCGGATATGCTGAGCAGGGGCACTGCGAGGCAGGATCGGGGACAGCATTCCCCAGGACAATCGAGCAGCTCCCAGGGGGCGAGTGGAGGAGAGCCGCCAGTCACCAGGTCCTTTCTTGAATCACTCTTCAGCTCCATACGAGAGGACTTTCAGACATTGAAGCAAGAGGTAGCGGGGGAGGTTCGAGAAGTGCGGAGGGAGGTCGATGGCCTGGGTGAGAGGGTGACATCCGTAGAGGAGGCCGGACACGCCCGAGATGAAGAAATCACGCAACTCCAGCAAGAGTTAATACGGCTTCGGGACCAACAAATCGATCTTCAATCGCACGCAGAGGACCTTGAGAACCGGTCCCGGAGGAACAACATTCGGGTCTTGTGTGTGCCTCTCGGAGAAGAAGGGGAGGATGCTGCGGGCTACCTACGAGACCTGTTCAAGGAGATATTGGGTGAGCCAACCGACTTTCTTGTCAGAATAGACAGGGCGCATAGAGTGGGCCTGCGGCGCAGATCCTCCCCCCCCCCCCCCCCCCCCCCCCCGACCTCTTGGCTTACTTGCCGGATTACCCCTTAAAGGAGAGGATCCTCCGCGAGGCCCGAACCAAGCCCTCTCTGGAGTTTAGGGGTCATCGCGTGGCCCTCTTCTAAGATCTTTCTGTGGTCACGCTGCAGAAACGCAAGTCCTTTAAAATAGCAACTGACTTCCTACGGGAGCATGACACTCAGTATTCGTGGGGCCACCCGTTTCGCCTTATCTTCCGATGGAATGGTACATTGCATCAGCTGCGCTCCCTTCAGGACACCTGCGGGGTGCTGGGCATCACTGCAACTGACGAGGACACGCCCACCCCACGCCGTAGACGTGTCACCAGAGATGCCTGGCAGTCGGTCCCTGGCCGCCGGCGCTCAGCCTCTTCGGCAAGACCGGACTCGCCTACTATCCGGGCGGAAATGGATAGCGCAGTGAGAGGAGTGGCCAGAAATACGGCAACCGGTGAGGTTACGCTGACTGCCTAAGAAGAGCTCCGGGGGGAGATCGACATCACTTTCTTGGAATTGCAGGTTTGGGGGCCCGGGGAGGGGGGGGGGGAGCGGGTGGCTGCGTAGTGGCTGGACGTCCACTTTTGTGACTTTCCACAGACTTGTCCGTTATGGACCGGAATTTGACAATGGTTCCTTTGGAACAGTTTGAGGGACGGAGGGGTGGGGTGGGGGTTGTGGGGGGGTCTAGTTGGGGTGTGGGAGTTTCAGGGTGGGATCCGGGAGTTGGGTGACGGAGAAGGGGTCGTCCAGTGCACCATGCAGGTACTTGTTGCTTTAGCAGCCTTTATTCACCTTGTTTTGGCCAGATGGGGACACGGGGCCCTTGCGGAGAGAAGGGAAAAGGTTGCACAATGTGCTGCGCAGCTCATGGACACACTGGAGTCTGCCACACATGGCAGGTTGCCTAGCGGGGGAAGTTACGTGACCACATACTGTTTCCTCTTTCCCTTTTTGCTTCTGACACCGGGGTGGGTGCACACACCTTCCGCGGCCTCCGCACAGAGTGGCCACGCTTTCACACACACCATCCATTATGCCTCCTTACACTTTTAAGGTTATGACCCTGAATGTTCGGGGTTTGAATAATCCCGTCAAGAGGCGGGCAGTGCTTTCCCTTCTGGAGAATACTCACGCGGACATATGCCTCCTCCAGGAGACGCACCTGCTGCCGCAGGACACACATAGACTACGCTCACATAAGTTCCCAATCCAACTCTTCTCCTCTTGGTCCACCAAGACAGCAGGGGTGGCGATTCTGGTGGCCAGACACTTTAAGGGGGAACATCTCCATAAGTTCACTGAACAGAAGGGCAGATTGTTAGCACACAGGTTCAGGATGGGGGACTCACGTTCACGATCGGATCCCTCTATAGCCCCAATGATAGACAGGAATGTTTCCTGCAGTCAGCGGTGGAGGATATCACTGCCTCGCCAGACAGACCTATTATTCTCGGGGGAGATTTTAATATGGTTTTCGACTCTGCTGTGGACAGATCGGCGCAGCTCTCCCCGCAGGTCGGGGAATTCTCGGCCTGCTGTAAAGCACGGCTGGCGGAGGTAGACCTTCTGGACCTTTGGCGTCGTATGCACCCCACGGACAGGGATTACTCATATTATTCCCACGCGCATAAGACATATGCGAGGCTTGACCACCTTTTGGTTACGTCTCCGGTGCAGGCGATGGTCTCGAAGGCGGACATGGGGGTGTTATCTTTATCGGACCACGCCCCAGTTGAGGCCACGCTGTGTCTGCCCACCGCAATTCATCCTCCGAAGACATGGCGCCTCCAGGATACCATGCTACGTAGGAAAGTGGTGGTGGACCGTATTGAGGAGGTGCTCTGAGACTATCTGGCACACAATGATAACGCTGACACCACCCGGGCCACACAATGGGCGGCCCTGAAGGCAGTCCTCAGGGGAGAATTTTTAGCGATCTCTGCAGCCGAAAACAAGGAACGACCGGCCAAGAAGGAAGAACTTACTGATAGGGTTCGTGAGCTTGAATTGATACACCGCAGGACGGGGGCACCAAGGATCTGGCGACAGCTCAAGGAAGCGAGAAAGCTTCTGGCAGCCCTGGATATGGACCGGGTGGAGTACGCGGCACTTCGGCTGCACCACGCCTTCTATACAGGGGGAGACCGTTGTGGCAAGTTGTTGGCCAATAGGCTCCGAGTTGCACGTCAGAGTCAGCTCGTGAGGGAGATTTCTGACTCCGCAGGGACGGTGGAAACGGAGGATGCTCGTATCTCGGCCGTGTTCCGTGGCTTTTACGCGAACCTTTACACCAGTGACCCACCGGACGAGGCAGCCACAACCTCCTATTTGGATTCGGTCGCCTTGCCCTCCCTGGATCCTTTGCAGGCGGAACACCTGAATAGGGATATTAGAATAGAGGAGGTGGTGTCGGCCATTGCTAGACTTAAACATGGCAAAGCGCCGGGCCCGGATGGGTACTCCGCGCTCTTTTATAAAACGTTCTGCACATTGCTAGCCCCTGTCCTTACTCGCCTTTTTAACTCATTTGCGGAACCCGGGGCCATTCCGCCTGATCTCCTGCGAGCTTCCATTACGGTCATCCCTAAGCCAGGGAAGGACCCGAAATACTGTGGGTCCTACAGACCGATATCCCTTTTGAACGTAGACTTAAAACTCTACACAGGGATCTTGGCCAGTCGACTAGCGCCTCACCTACCCGGTCTCATCGACCCTGATCAGGCGGGCTTTGTCCCGGGGAGGCAGACGGTCGACAATACAAAACGGGTGGTCCACCTGCTAGTGAAAGCCTCCCGGATACCGGGGGAAAGAATGATGCTGGCAGTGGACGCGGAGAAGGCGTTCGACCGAGTGCATTGGCCCTTCCTGGAACGGGTCCTGGTGAAGGCGGGCATAGGGGAAAAGTTCCGCTCCATGATCCTCAACTGCTACAAGGAGCGGACAGCTGTGGTCCGCGTGAATGGATACACTTCTACTGCCTTTAACATCGAGAGGGGCACTAGGCAGGGATGCCCGCTCTCACCCTTGCTCTTTGCTTTATACATGGAGCCGTTTGCTCAACGGGTCCGAGACAACCCGGCTGTGGCAGGGATACGGATGGGTGGCTTCACGCACGCTATCAGCCTCTATGCTGACGATGTCATCTTCTCGTTAGCTACACCCCGGACAGCCTTACCGGCCTGCATAGAGGAGCTGGCCTCCTTCAGAGCGGTCTCGGGCTTTAAGATGAACATGGGGAAGTCGGTGGCCTTAGATATCTCCCTGGAGCCGGTCACTAGGACGTACCTGCAGAATAGATTCCCCATGCTCTGGTCGTCAGAGGCGGTACCCTACCTGGGGATTAAGATAGCCCCCACGTTACCCGCTATGGTTTCGGCTAACTACACGGCTATGGGGGCAAAGATTAGGGAGGAATTAGGTCGATGGAATCGCGGCATCCTCTCTAGGTTGGGTAGGATTGCAGCCATTAAAATGACGATCTTACCGCAGGTTCTTTACTTGTTCAGGGCTTTGCCGCTCCAGCCACCAGCCGGGTGGATCCCGCAACTGCAGTCAGAGGTGGCGCGTTTCATTTGGCAAGGGAAAAAGCCCAGGATGCGCAGGGCCCTCTCACTTCTGGCCCCTGAGGCGGGAGGCCTGGGAATCCCTGACTTTCGTAAATATTTTCAGGCAGCGCAGCTGCGGTATTTCGTAGAATGGTGCAGATGGGAGTCGGATAAACATTGGCTCTTCCAGGACCAGGCGGTGGCGGGCAGACCTCTGCAGGAGATACCATTCTTGCACTGGTCTCACCGACCTAAGAATCTGTACGCCTCTTTTATCACTAGGGTGCCTCTGAGGGTCTGGGATGCTACTTGCATCAAGTATGACCTCACCTCGTTCCCGTCGCCGCTCTCGCCGTTAGTGGACAACCCAGACTTTGCCCCGGGAATGGAAAAGGGGGCATTTACACATTGGAGGCAGGCGGGGTGTAGAGCTCTGTGTCATATGTATGGCCCTGAAGGGGTTGCCCCCTTTACACAGTTCCGTCAAGAGTTTTCCATCCCAGAGACCGAGCGACATCGCTATATGCAAGCCCGACACTGGGCTCTTCAACCACAGGTGAAAGAGACGGCGGATAGACATTTCTCACTGTACGAGAGATGGCTACTGTCACGTACATCAGATTCGAAACTGATCACGGATATCTATAGGTTTTTACAACAACCTTCAACACACTTCTACAACCCGGGGAGAGAATGCTGGGAGCGAGAGCTTGGGAGAACGTTAAGCCCCAGGGAGTGGGAACACATTTCCTATAGGGCGCGCCACTCGGCATATCACATGGGCCTCACTGACACACTGACCAAGGTTTCCACCTATTGGTACTACACACCTGAGCGGATCCACGAATTTGACCGTAGTAAGGAGGACACATGTTGGCGAGGGTGCGGGCACCGGGGTACACTTACGCACATTTTATGGGATTGCCCTCTCTTGGACACCTATTGGAAGGAGGTGCTGGACGAAATAGACTCTCATTTTGGTATTGAGCTCCCGCGCTTCCCTGCATATACCCTGCTGGGACTTCCGAATGGACTAATGTATCCCCTCAGATCCCGTAGAGGTAGGCAAATAGGCTCCGCGGTCCAGAACATCTTGGTACATTGGCGCACCGTCACAAAACCCACCATCACGGGCTGGCTCCATAGACTGTGGCATGTGCTGGGTATGGAAAAACTGTCCCTCATGGTGGCAGGGGACATAGCGCAATTTCATGAACTCTGGCAGCCATTTCATTCCTTACTGCTCACAGAGTTTAGGGACCTTACCTGTCCCAAATGCCTCCGCCTCATGCGGCTCACGAGCCCGGCAGCGCCTGACCAGTGAATTGGTACGAGACTCACTTTCCCCGTGAGTAGCGGCTTTAATGTACGCTTTGGATGGGGCTTGTGCACTGGACGACGGGTGGGGAGGGGGGGGGGTTGGGTTGGGGGAGTTGGAAGTTGGGGTTTGGGGGGTGTTTGTAATGGAAATGTCGTGTCATACTGGGACAATGCACTCTTTCTACTGCCGTGTTAGATTAACATATATGGACTGCGCCTAATAGCTCTTTGCCAAGGTCGGGGTTCTCTGGCCACAACAAGTTGCTCCATGATATTGTTTATTTGTCTTGGTGTGTCATGCTGAATAACATACTTTAAACCTAAAAAGAGTCCCAATCTAGAGATCTGCATACTGTTTATGCCAATTTCGATGGGCTCTGAATCTGGTGGCATGGACAGTCTGAATAACCGCTGATGTCACCGTGCATGACTGGTGCTTATGAGGGGTTCTGCTTGTTCCTTCTGGAGAGGAATGACTGTGCAGAGCTGCATGAGACCTGCTCTAAAATTTGCAAATCCAGTCTGATGATTGGGCACTATTCACAAGGTGAATAAAAACGGCAGTTCTGTAGAGTGTGCACCTGAATGATAGTTACCGACAGTAGCTTGTTCTTTAGTTTGATCCTCTTCTCATTGATTACTATTCAGCTGCACTACTAATCTTTCTGAATGTTCAGCTTCTTATGATCTAATGTACTGCCCTTTTGCTGTGTAATGCTCCCTTTAAAAATAAAATCATGTTAGAAAATAATTAAGACTAAAATGTTTCCAAATAAGGACACTGATTGACTTTGCTTCAAGGTCTTAGCAATTACAGCTTATTACAATGTTTGTGTATGAGAGGATGAAAAATAGTGTCAAGGAGTTCTGCAAAACAAAAGCACTTGCATACATTTATTTATGTGAATTTCTAAGCATTTAAGATTGCCCTGAACGAGTATCCTAATGTTCTCAAACTCTTTTCCTGGTCATAATCAAATGCCAAAAGACAGTAAAATGACCATGTTAAGGGAATGGACATGGCGCATGAAGGGAATCTACCTACACTTACAGCAAGGTGTTAAGGAATGGAAAATGTGTAACTTCAGCAACTGCTGTATACCCATTTTGCCTTCAAACATATCTGTCAGATGAATACTCGGAAACCAGAGATTCATTAGTCATAACTCTGCTCCTGCAGATCAAATCCAGTGACGAAAAGAATAATTTGAGTAGGTCCCATAGAGAAGAGTGGCAGGAAGCGAACCTGTCACTATCCAGTGACAGTCCAATTTTAGTTAACGCCATGTACGGCAGCAAAAAGGTTTAACTTTAAAGGGGAAACTACTTGCATTTCTGAGCCCAACTATTATGATGGGGTATCACACACAGTATTTGACAGTGTAATGGATGCAACCTTCAGAACTACAGTTGTAGACAAGTAACACTATCATTTCAATTCCTCAAGGAATTTAACTTTAAAGACAGCTAAAAATACAGTATCATGTAGGCTGTGGTAAAGAATGAGTACTCATGTATTAATTGAATTTATTTAAACATCATAATATGTTTAGTGTTACTAGTTATCCGGTATCAGGATAAGTTATCGCATTTAGGTATGTCTATAGTGTGTTATCGATTTTCTTGTTCGATTTTAGTAACATTTGGATTGAACATTACAGTCCTGGAAACTGCTTGCAAATGAAAGAGACTACCTCAGGTTTTATGAGACATGAACCATCTCGAGTGGTGTGGGAAATGATTATCTCTTCTATATAGGAGAGTAGACAATGCCAAGTAAAATACGGTGCGTCCTCGTTGTGGTGGTAAAGACAAATATGCCGCCTCATTCAGAAGAATGCTCTACCTCTTTGAATGGTGCTGTTAAATTGATACCCTAGTATTCACAGACCTTCATTGAGTGGTTGTAATGCAAAACCACACATTTGACCTTCCAGCACTAAACCATGCCCTGTTCAAATAAGAGAAACCTGCAAATCTTCAAATAAAAAAATTCTTTATTTTTTATGGGTCTAGATTTCTCATCTCACTCACACATCCTAATTTGCAAGTGAACTAAACCATGTAATTAATCACACTGCCTATTCTTTCATAGATTTAAATAGGTGCAGAATCCTGGAATCTTCCTTGGAATTATCCATTCCTGTAATACTATTCCTCCTACCTTAGTTTAACTCTAAAAATATGACATTGTCTTTAAAAGTGATGTTTATGGTTTCTGGTCCAGAGCTCATGGTTGTGAAACAAGTTTTTTTTTACTTTTTGAAGGGATTTGGTGATTTGATTGTTACTGAATTGTACATAAGTTACGACTATGGACTACATTGGTACGCTTTTTAAGTATTACTCATAGAATCAAAACAATACTGTAACTCAAACACTGTTTTACTTGTTTTTTTCCCTAGGATAATTGTCCAGCATGCAGCCAACTTCCCCAGAATATACAGTTTCCACCATCTGCAAAATTGCAGGACGTCTTGGATTATTTAACAACAAATAATTCATTGTGAGTTTTTAAGACTTGCGCTAGTCATTTCTGCTGTCAATGAATTGATCATAATTGCTTGCCCTTATATTCCATCATCACAACAAGCGCTGTTATGCCTTGTTAATTTTGTTTTTACTGTGTGAGTCACATCACGAATATTAAAATAAAGGTTTAACTGCTAAAAAACAGCAAACTCTGGGAAATAGAAAAACTGCAGGGACCTGGCACTCAAATACTCTTTGGAACAGTCTTAAGTGTTTACTATATCTAAGATAGTCGTGATTTGCCATCATTCCCATAGTAAGTTCAAAACTTGAGTTCCAGAAAAGATGTAGGCCTTGAATCCTGTACCTAGTCGATGAGAGTAGTAGGCTTCCTACGCTAGCAGTGCTTTCCAGGCTGCCATGATGTGTTCATTAAGTTGTCCCTTAGCTAGTATTGTAATGTTTCTTTCTTTCACTTTTTATTGATTCCCCTTGCAGTGGGAATACAATGTACAAAATATGCATCATTGATATGTGCTAAGATTATTTCATCATTATAGAGGTTACTAGTGCTCATGGAAGGTGTCCTAATAGAAATATTTGCGCACCAGTTGTTTTCAATTGGAGGTTGTTGCTCTTGGGTACCCACTTATTTCTGATGATATCTAGTGGTTAGCCTATGATGGTTATGTTTAGTTTAAGTAACTGTTTCATGTTTACACTTCAATTATTTTTTCTTACTTGTTTTATGCAATTTTCTCTTTCTGCATGTAGCCATGTTTATTTAGATCTGGTTTTTCTATTTATTCACATTCACTAGACAAATGAAGTCTCCAGCAATCACAGCAACCTTGGAAGGAAAGAACAAAACATTGTATTTACCTGTGAGTAATCTTTTTTTTTTTTTCAAAACAAAATATTGTGAGTGTATGATATATTTTGACCTCAGCTTAAACAAACTACTTCTGTCTACAGACTGTAGTTTCAATTGAAGAACGGACAAGACCAAATCTCTCCAAGACATTGAAAGGTAAAATTTAAGTGAAACAAACCCAAAGCTTTATGTCCGCAAGCAGAAAATGGAGCAGTTTATATTTTTAAAATACTCTATTTAGGTGTTTTCATTCTTTTTTTTTTTTTACATGTCTCGTGTCAGTTTCTGGTCTGTTGGAGGGGGTTATGTGTAAGACTTAATTGGGTGGGACATTGTCAAGTGTGACTATAAGGTTTGGAAGTATGTATATACTCTGTGGTGACTTAGACAGTCTCATCTGGGTTTTATTAAAACGTTTTTCTGATATGACCGATCTCTGCATACACGCTAAAAATTGTTGTACTCCAAACAACAACTGTCTTTAGCTAAAATTGGTACTTTACTGAAAGACTAGGACTACTCCTAAAAGAAATAGGGTGCTCTGCAGAAAGTGTACATACATTTTAAGGTATTGAGGCGAGTGGCTTAGAGAGGGCTAATGTGTTACTAATACGTTGTATTAAGCCACAACTCTCATGCCCTTGCATGTTTCTCCTACAACTCATTGAAAACTGGAACATTTCTGGAGATGTATATTTGTTATGCAGCATCATCTAGGACGTTCTTTTCTTTTAGTTTTTTTCCTTTGTGTTACATAGCTTTTAACTTATCTCTTTTATGAACCAATGCGCCTTTCAATCAATTTCAAAGTGTATAAAGTTTGAGATGTTCTCTTGGCTGACCTTCACAGGTCTGCATCTTAAGCATTTGGTACTTTATCAGCGCCTAATTTGTGTAGGGATAGCATGATTGCCTATTTGATGCCATCTGTCTTAGGAGCATCATATAGCTATAGCTTCTCAGGAAAATGTTCACTTTGTTCTTGGGTGCCATGTGCCAGCAACTGGGAAGAGAGATCTGCATCAAGGTAGGCAAATGCTATTGTTCAGTAAGAATGTAACAAGAAGGATACCCAACTTCAGTATTAGCCGACTTTCAGCTGAAATTGATATGTTGCTTTAGCCAGATAGTTTTCTGTTAACATAGTCAAAGCTCTATCGTTCACCAAACCTATAGCTGCAAAGTTGTGATCCTGTGTGTGCTGGACACCATAGACACTGAGCAGAAATAACTTGGCATTGGCTGATAAAGGTTATATCATGGTAAGCTCATAATCTCTGATGAAAGGGTCCTCTATTTATTGGTCATTTGAGATTTTGTTGTCAGTGTTTTTGATGCCATTCAGGACTGTTAACCGTTTTTAATACATTTGCAACGGCACAGTTCTGATGACTTTAGATGTATGTATTCTTTTTTCTCGGGATCATTTGATACCTCTTATGTAGTGCACACAAAACAATTCTTTTGGATTTACTTTTAATAGCCAATTCCTCCCCATGTAAATCTCCCCATGCAGAATGGATTTGGAAACTCTTTGCAATAGCCCCTGCCCACGTACAGTGGTACCATCAGTCACCTCTGGAACTCTATCCCTCCTGCAGACATGATGACATCCAGTGCGTATAGGTGCCTACCCTCTGTGCTGGCATCAATTCTTCTTTTTCTGTGCTGTTCGATAGGGATCTAGACTATGCCACTATTGATTGCTGTATTTAATGAAATTTGTTGTCCAAACCGTTTGGCAGTATGTAACACATAAAACAGGATTTAAACTATGTTGCAAACAAATGGCAGTTATAGCTCAGACATGTCTGACTTTGGTATCTCCACACCAAACATGATTTCAAGTCCTGTGACAAATGGTCCAAGATGCAGCTGGAAACCACCACAGTGCAGGAAGCGGTTGGCACCGACCAGAAGAATTGGGGGCTGTCCCTTCCCAATGCCTCTCCTGTTTGTGTTGAAGTCGAGGGACACATTGAAAAGGAACTACAAGAAAAATATATAAACCTTTTTCTATGTTCCAGTTCCAAGGGGAATTCACAGCCTACTTTCTAGAACCTGACTCTGGCTTTCAACTCTGACTCGAACCAAGTGAAAATCTGGATCTGATAAGCCTGGAGTTCCCTGGGGGGCCATCACCACCTGCAGCAAATTGCAGGTTTAATGCTGCAAAATTTCAAGCTAATCCTGGATCCATCTGGTAAGTCTGTAGGTCCGGTGGATGCCAGACCGCAGAACGGGTTTCCTCCAGTAGCCTCTTGGCACTGATTGACCCTGCATGAAGTCAGCCCAATTAGGTGCCGGATTGTACCCAGAGGTTTCCACCTAAAGCCTACATCGGCTGCCATTGGCTGCACCCACCGGCTGCCATTAGCAGCATCCATGGCTCCAGAAGCATTGAATCTTACTCCGATCTAGGATCCACACCCATTTTCAAGTTGGGCTACCCCTATGTCTTGTTACATAATCAATAAAACCCAACCTCCAGTTGAAGAATACTTTCTTAGCTTGGCATCAGTTCTAGCCAAATTTGGACAACATTTTTAGATTTGATTCTGGTACTCTCCAAAACCTTGAGCTTGTTCAACATGATGAGAAGAAAGATTGCTTGCTCCTACACCATTACACTGATGGCAGTTTATATTCTGGCCTTTGCAACACCAGTAGTTTGGATACATCACTGAAATACAAACTAAATTCGGCCTTGGGGCTTCCCACTGAGGAGAGTGCATCTTTCCCATAGTAGTTTGTAGGGATTCACAATTTTACACTACCCACTGTGGGAAAGAACAACTCTTCCTTGCAAGAGTACTTTCTATAGCTAATCCAGTTTCTAAATATTGTTCCCAATTTGAAAGAGGAACTGGGATAATTGATTTTGGTAGAGGAGGTCAAAAAGGCTATCCAATCATTACCGAACAATATAGTTCCTGGGCCATATGGGTTCTTGAGTTTGCTGATATTTTGTCGCCTTTCCTGACGAATGTTTTTAACTCATTTGCTTAAAAACAAATAGTCACACCAAGATTGATGGAGTTAATTCTTCACCTAATATTGACCCCCCCGCAAAGACCTGTAGTCCTGTAGCTCACAAAGAACAATTGCCCTTTTAAATAGCGATGCCAAGATGTCCATCAGGATCCTGGCAGTCACAATTAAAAACATATGGCCTAGATTCATTTCACAACACCAAGCTGAATTTATTAGGGACAGACAGATTGATGACAATACCAGATGAGCCCTTAAAGTAAATGATAAAGCAACTTAGAAGAACATTTAGTTACTCTCTCTCGCTAGATGCACAGAAGGTGTGTGATCAGGTTAATTGGGCATATCTTTAAGAAACTAGCATTAAAAATGCAATAGGTCTCGCCTTTGATTAAGTTAAAGCCATTTGCTTTGCTAATGGTATTGTATAGCAAAGCAAAGGTCTTTAACTTAATGAAAGGCGAGACCTATTTTTTAATGCTTGTTTAGTTATGCTTTGCATTAATGTGGTTGAAAGCTAATATATTTATTAGGCATATTATAGAACTGCATTGACACCTGTGGTGTCACTCATACATACAAAACCACCAACACACAGAGTCACTGACAGAGAAGACCGAGAGATACACAACACTAAAAGTGCTACCGGGGAAGACCTACGCCACTGATTCAGAATAGTGATCATACTCTCAACATGAGAAGCAGTAGGCTGACCCGAGTATGTGTTTGTATTGTACAAAACAGGCCTTTCAACAAGATCCAGCTGAAACAGTCGGCAGGCGGGACCTCGAACAAGGATAACAGTAAATAACATGTTAAAGGGAATCGATGCTGCAGCCTGCAGTGTTATCTTCTCAGGGTAAGGCATGAAGTGAATTTTCCACATGCCAAAGAAATCTCCCACTATTCGCACCCAAGTCCTGTACTATTCAAACATTAACGCCCAGGCTTATCTCAAAAATGCTCTTCATAGGCTACAGCAGAAAAGAGATTTCAGAGTAAGACATATGTGTGCCACTTCCCATACTGCAGTGTTGCAAAGGGCGCAGGGTTCAAGGGTTGCAGGGGAGGGTGGGGGGGTTGTTAAAATATCAGTTATCCTGACTTGAAGGGAACTGGTTGTTTTCTCCAGAAATAAATTTCAGCACACATGTGCAGCACTTTACAAATCATGACTAATGACAGCGTTTATACCTAGTCTAAAGACTAAATCAAGTATAGTTTATATGCAACCACCCTTCTGAATGATAGGTACTCTTGCTTATTTCTGAAGACCTACACCTCTCTATTTTTTTTTCTTTCTCCATCTTGAAAATATACTACGGCCAATACTTTGCAATGTGACCCCCCCCCCCCCCCCCCCCCCCCCCCCTCTGACAATGCACCCTCCAACCAACCCCCACCACCCAGATACCTACTTTCTACTGCTTTCTACTCCAACTGTAGCGTCACCCATGGTTAAAGTCCAGCCAAGACGCTCCATTTTGCAGTTCTCAAGGTTAATTGCAGCCCAAAAGAGAGATGCCAAGCACCCGCGATAACCGCACCAGCTCCTGAGCGCGGCACCTGCGCCGCCCATCTTTCCCTTTCGTGCTCTAGTGACAGAATATAAACATTTAAGAACAAGAACAATGCCGTGCGAGGGATTGATGCTGGTGGATGGATGGAGGGTGCGGGTGTTAGCGTGCGCTTGCTGCACAGTGACCGCAGTCTCCAGGAGCTGTGCTGTGACTAGCTGACTGCAGCCGGGCTGTCACAGCTTGTTAAGGAAAACTTCAACCGGGGTTGGAGAAGCACACTGTGGCTTGCTAAGGGACAGGGGAGGATGTTGACAGCTTTGAGACTTTTTGAGGGAGACAAAAAAAACATAAAATATATACTTTTTTCATGAAGTACGTTTTGCCAGAATTTGAAAATCGAAGTGGAAAATGACCGATGGTTTCTATTCGGGTCAGGCGATGGGGTGTTGGTTGTAGCACTTGTAACAGGTGAACTAGAATGTATGCGAAAGATGCTTTGGTACTCATAGCCTAGGATGCTTTCTCTCCAATTGAAACTTTCCAACTTGAGTTACTGTCTTATGTTTAGCACCTGAACACAGGAAGCTCTATAGAGAAATACAGGGGCATAATATAGTCCTTTGCAGCATGAGGAGGGACAACCATTCAAGGGCCCCCAAACCCATCAGAGGGATTCATTTCGCCCACAGCTAATGAATATTTGTGAGATTAGGGAAACTCAGGGACCTCTCTTCATGTTCTGCGTGGGGTATCATTTTACGTTACGTCCCGGATATATACATTTCAAATAAGTGAATAATACTGTCCTATCTGAAAATTCCAGAATCTTAAAATGCCTTTATGGCATGTTTTATCTAAAGCCCCCACCAGTCCCCTACATGTGTAATCCCCTTCTTTAGTGAAGCACTCGGAAGAAGTCACATGGAGTCACGCAGCTCTTTATTAATATAAACAAATACCAATAAACAAATGCTAAAATATTCAATGCAGTTTTGCATGAACAACACTGTAACGTAAAGGATTTCACTGCATGTTTTACTTCACACCTTTTTTTCGCTCGCCCCCTTGTTTTACCTGCTTCTTGAGCGAAGTGCTGTGAAGCAGGTGAGTCGACTAGAGGTATGCAACGCTTTAAAATGTAGAAAGAATAGTAGGCAATACAATATACACAAATGTCCTATCTTTGTGGACAATGTGCTAGATTATGGAGTTTTATGGCCAGTAATCTGTGGTTCCTACAAGAGTATTGATTTAACTGCATTCTGTTTTGTATATATAAAGCGCAATCGATGGGGGACTAGGCAGAAAGCGGATTTATTTGGCGGCAAGCAGTATATCTTTCTCGGCGGAGCCTCGCACGCCTCCTACCTCTCAGCAGACACATCTGGATTCGCATCTGTGATGAGCTGCGAGTCGGGCTTGCTTTTGTCTAGTGCCTCCTTGTCGAGCGGCTCCTCGGCGCTGCTCTTTGGGTTCTCCACTCTGGCCTGGATGTGCTCTGAGGTTCTGCAGGGGCCACGACTGCACAGCCCGGTGGTGCACAGGGGTGGGCCCTGGCACCGATGGTAGTATATTGTGGGCGGGGCTATTGTTTTTCTTCAGTCCATTCCTGTCCCACGAATGGTTTTCTTAGCCAGCTATGAACCGGAGTTCATATCTTTCCTGCTACAGGCAGCCTCCAGTGCCGGCGGAGCCCTGAGAGGGATCGCTGAACCATCTCCAGAGCAGCCTCAGGATCTGCTTCACATCAAACTCTTTCTTCCCAGACACAGACATATTTGCAGGAGGAAACAAGCGTTTGCCAGGCAGGTGCTGTTTATTTTCCATCAGGCTTTCACTTAAGTGAAAGCGGGATGGAAAATAAGCATGCGGCTGCCTTTGACAAAGCCGAATGTGGGGATACAGCAAAGGCAGCCGCATGTTTATTTTCCCATTGTGCTTTCACTTTAAGTGAAAGCGCGATGGGAAAATAAACACGCAGTTGATTACCTCTTTTCTCAAGAGCAGAATGTACCTCTTTTCTTTGGAGCAGAATGGATGGTCAAACCAGCGCGATGCCGCAAAAGCAGCTGCATGTTTATTTTCCCATAGTGCTTTCACTTTAAGTGAAATCGCGATGGGAAAATAAACACGCGGCTGCTTTGCCAAAGCCGAATGTGGGAAAAAAAAGTGCGTCCCGCCTAATGAGGGAAAGAGTGTCGCCGCCGGTAAAAGATCAATTCCCGGTGGGTGTGGCCAAAAGGAGACAAGGCGGCAACAAAGAAGCCTCATTTACAATCAGAAGCCAGCATTTTGCATTTAGGATGACGGCCAATTAAAAGGATAGGCGGGGCTTCAACCTTTGCCACCTTTGTGAGCTTCCCCAGGCCTTGGCTGCTTCCAGCAACTGGCCCCCACCGGTCTGACCCTACTTTGGGCAGGAGAATCAGCGGGAAAACCAAGTGAGGAAGGGAGGTGTGCCCACCTTTGCCAACCCCACCCCTCGGATGGGGGAGGCGAGGTGAAGCTCGACTCTCAGTCCCCGCCATCTTACAGATGGGGGAACCCAGCCAACCAGAGTGAGGCATATGCCCCCTCCCACTGGAGAGCGACATAATAGGGGTACCCACGCCAAGAAAGGGCCCCATTGTTCCCAGCCTTTACTTTCCTGTAACTGCCGTAAATCTAGAACTTTTAGGGGCCTGACCAAAAAGAGAGAAGGACCGAAAAGCCATGCTGAAACTAAGAGGAGGAGGACGCCCACTGACTTGGCCTCAGCCCTACTGACCTGTCCCCACCTCAAACCTGCTTCAGCGATATTCCTGTGTGTCCTGCAGCCAGCAGTCTCAGGAACCAGAAGGACTTGCCCTGCCTTCCAAGCCAAAGAATTTGTTTCTCGTGAGCACCGGATTTGCTCACCCACAGACTGTGGTTCCGGCCAATTCAGCGAGTCTGCACCCGACGCCTACGGCCCGAGTTAGTGGCCCAACACCACGAGGAGGTCTCCCTGGTGATCCTGACCTGAGATCTGGTGATCTCTGACCTGCCTCGAATCTCAAAGTGAAGCCTGCAGCATCTCTCTGGAGGATCCCTTTGACCGCGATCGGAGTTGGGAAGGAAAACCTGATGCCTAAAGACACCCTGCATCCGACGTCCCACGGTGTTGGGTGGCCCAACCAACAGTGTCCAGCATCCGCAGGCATCCCAACTTACCTCTCCAACCGGTGGTCACCTCTAGACTATCTTCTTTCCCGAGCCTGCAGTCTGTTGAAACCGGAGAATCCCCATTGAAAACAGGGCACCCAACGCCAGAACAGCACCCTGCATCCAGCCGCCCCTGTGACGCTGCAGGTGTACTTAGGGTGCTAACTCTGGTCCCCCTTTGCTCTGAACCTAACACTAGGAGTTTCGCTCCCACAACCCTGTGGCCTGCTTGTGAGCAGCCACTGACCGGAGGCCCCCATCCCCCATTGGATAACATTGGGCCTCAGCACTCTGCACCCAGTCACCCTAGTGACTGAGAGTTTCAACAGTGCATCCTTGACCCTGGGGGAACCCTGGTTCTAACCCCAGAATACCAACTCCCACCACCTTTAACTTACCTTTAAACCGATAACTCAATTAGTTTTCATGGGATTGCATTGACTGCTTTTCTTGAAAATTGTTCTGTGTGGAGTTGGTTTTGTATGAGAACTTAAAAAACTGCAAATAACAAAAAAAACTGTTTTACTTACCTTTTCTCTAGGAAATGTCCCAGTGTGATATTTGGGCCTGTCACACTGAATAGAAAAAGTAATTCATAAAGTAATCAAAAGTAATGTAACCATAATTTACACTGTATTGAAATGATTTACAAACCTGTAACAGACATTTTCATTCAGCTTGCTTGTACTGTTCAACCAGCGTTGAAAAGTACCATTTACACTTACCTGTACCAGGCGTGCTTGGTTCTAGAGAATAAATACAACTAAATAATATTTTTATACATATCAAATTGGTCTGAGTTCAGTCTTTGAGTGTGTGACATCATTTGCTAATTGAGTGTGTCCAACAAAGGCTGAACACTACCCTCTGATAAAGCCCTCCTGCTCGCCCAAACTACCACAAATAGAGAGTAAGGTGCTATCTACTTTTACCTCTGCCTACCTTTGGGGTTCCACTGGACTCTGTGCACACTCTACCTCATTTTGGTATAGTATGTACACAGAGCTAGCTTCCTACGGTAGTTCACCCAGAAAATCGAGAGCACCAAGAATTAATCTAAAGAACTGTTTAAAACAGTCATGACCTTTACATCACCTCACACACCGAAATTTGTATGCACACAGCAACCGTGCAATTATTTCGCGAAAACTTTCAGGGTAAAGTAGAAAATATCTTTAACGATGTTTACCAACCTAGGATATCACAGGAGGGTGTTGCCACTCCAGACTGGCGGGAACCTAAAGCCAACCAAGAACATTCTTGTTTTTCTAAATTAGCGGACCTTGACGTCAGGCAAGTGGGAGATCTTATTCCCAAGGCAAAATCGGGTTTACCTTCGGCCCAGTGGCAGTTTTAAAACTGGCACAGGAAGTCGTTGCAGAAAACCTTACTACAGACTTCATTCCGATTCTCCGCTCTGGCCGTTTTCCCAAGATATGCACAGTTGCTTCTATTCTACCAATTTTAAAGCAACCTAACCTCGACCCCAATGACACTAAAAATTTTCGCCCTAATTCTTGTCTTCTGTTTCCCGCAAAACGTTTGGAGAAGGCCATGAATCTTCAAATCTCGGAGTACATCACAGAGCATACCATGCTGGACGACCCACAACACGGTTTTAGAGGTGGCTATAGCACACAATCAGCACTGATTAAATCTGTGGAGGAAATCAGAGTAGCATTTGACGTGGGAGGTACGGCAGACCTGATCCTGTTGAGGGCCTTCAACACCATCCACCACACAATCTTGGAACGGTTAGAAGCCATAGGTGTTCAGGGGTCAGCCCTCAATCTTATGGGATGTTTCCTAGAAGATGGGAAGCAATTTGTAGCCTAAGAACCTTTCAAGTCTTAACCTTCATCTTCTGTGTGGAGACCCCCAGGGTTCTTCCATCAGCAGATAATTAAATATTTCGGCTTTGCTCTAACTTCATACGCTGACGATACTCAGATCGTAGTCATTGTCACAAATCAGCTTAGTACCATCTGCAAAAAATTCCATGACTGTATGGCAGTGGTCAGAACATGGATGAGCAGAAACTGCCTAAAACGTAATTCCAATAAAACAGAGGTGGTACTGTTCGGAGAGGATCCCTCTTTTTTGGTCCCAGAGTTGGTGGCCAGAAGAGCTAGGCTGCATATCTTGGCCGATGGATAAAGCGAAACATTTAGGAGTGATTGTGGATAATAAGCTCTCCTTTTCGAGTCAGTGGAACGCCTTATCATCTCCCTTCTTTATTCTCAGAAGGAACAAGATGATCCTAGATTGTATTCCTTCTAATACCCCCAAAATCGTAATTTCTGCCTTTCTGACCAGGCTAGACTATTGCAGCAGCCAGTATCTGAATCTACAGCAACAACACCTGAAAATGCTGTAGTTGTTACAAAATGCGGTTGCAAGATTACTTTCACACACACACACCAAAGTTTACCTCTGTGAGAAATGTCATCCAAAAGCTTAATTGGTTGCCAGTGAAAAGCAGGGTAACATTTAAAGCACTATGCATTGCTTACAAGGCTCTACATAACCTGGGATCATCAAACTTCACTCAGAAGTTCAAGTGGTATGTACCCAACTGGACACTTGGATCTTCCAAATCCTTGGTAGTACCCAGGTTTAACAAGCATTTACAATGCAATGGTCTCGGCAGCATTAAAGGTAGAGCTATTGGCATTGCTCATTTTTTTTTTTTTATCATAAATAAATGGCATTGTCATTTACATTGCCAATAGCTTCATCGCTTGCATATGCGAGACCTATTGCATTAGCACCCACACTTAGAGTAAGTAGTAGAGTGAGAAGTTGATAGTGAGTAGGAGAGAATTATTAGTAAAGAGTATTAGCGAGCGCATCAGAGGTGCATCATCCGAGCTGTGTGAATAATAACTGCGTCTAGTATGCAGGACTACTGCTAGCTTCTTGTTTTATAAAGCGTTTGTAGTTTTGCTGTTAGTAGGGCTGTAAATAACAATTGCGCTATTATCCAACTTAGCGGTAGGCATTCTCACTTTTTTCTTATGCTGCTTTCTTTCGTGAAGGTTTTTGAGGTAATAAGATCGATCAGGTGATTTCCAATATGTAAGGATCATATCCATTTTTGTATGACTTTTATGTTCGCTTTGAGCATCTAGGTCAACCTGAGTTGGGTTAGTAACATCAAAAATGAAACATTACATTTGTAAATTTCTAGATTATAAAAGTTGTAATTTACTACTTGCTTACGAAGCAGTCTTTGAATGTGAGCTCCGTGCCTGCCCGACATTCCGACGCGCGCCTTGGGACGCGCCCGTGAGCTGTCTACGTTACAAGCTCACGCGACGACTATGGTCTCTGGCGAGAACGCACTTAGCGCGCTTCTAGCCGAGACCCAAAAATGACTTGGCAGGCAGAAGTTTCTTCATAAGAACTATTGCAGCTTGGAATGAACTACCTCTGACTATCTGAACTACCCCAAATTTAGTGGCCTTTAGGAAGGCCTTGGAAAACTGGCTTTTCAGCAAGTAGATGCCAGATGGGTCACTAGGAACCTAGTAAGTCTAAATCAGGGAGTAAGCATCAGGACACCCCAGGGTAACAGTGCGCTTTATAAGTGCAACTAACATGAACACTTTTCACTGTGCATCACAGTGTGCTGCAGGTCTTGTCAGATCTGCCCCCAGAAACTATCTTTTCCCCTGAGAAGCTGATTTCTTTGACTGGTATGTTCTTTTTCTTACAAGCATTGACACCTTTCCACGTGGGGCAGTCCATCATGCTCCTAGTATTCTTTTCTCCTCCACATCCATCCACCGAGGAGGAACGGCTACACTGGCTGGACCACCCTGAATGAACAGTTGTTTGTTGGGTTCATATTATTCTCAACTCACAATTCAAAACAATTGGAGAAATAATTGTTTGCAGCATGTTTGGCCATAGACACACATGCTCTGCATTCACTTGCAGTCTACTGTTGGGCTCGGACTTTATTTTTCTTAAAGAAGTCTTATCGAGCCACAAGGTATATTGGCTCTTCCTTTAGTTGGCAATGTGCATGAGTCCGAAGAAACACCATAGTGCTGAAACTCCCAAACCCACTTCAAAGCTGAAAGTCTTGCCGGTGCCCCAGCAGTGCTTGTGCTAAAAACTCCATCTGCCTCTACAGTGACTTCATCAGCTCACTATAGCCACATCTTAGAACAACTGCAGCACAAGGTAAAAAGCAACAAAAGACTATTGTCATCCACCTCAAGACATTTAAGGTTTCTATCTGCCCCAGTGCAGTGTCCAAGAAACACAAGCTCGCCTTCAAGGATACTCCTTGCACCAGATCTTTCTTTAGCACCCTACACTCCTACTCCCAGGGAGTCTCTCACAGATAAGGCCACTGTCCCTCCACCTCTGTTCAAACCTACTGCGCCATCACCACCCACAACCCCTCCTCCTAGCTCCTCTCAGGGGTAACCTCCGTTCATTTCAGCCACAGGCAGTCCCAGTCCCTGTTCTTCTGTAGGATACTTTGATGCACCACTCTACCCACATCCTACTGATGACTCCTGGGAAGACTGATAGAGCCCCCAGGGCACCTAGACCTCGAGTATGTCAGTTAGAGATTCTCTCCCAATGAGCACAAGCCCTGTGAGTGAGGCATCTGTGTTGATGGTCAGCTGCGGAAAAGGGGTCCATAAGGGCCGGCACTGCAACAGGTTGTTGTGATTCCACCACTGCAGAATGCAATAGGTCTAGCCCGTATCAACACTAGATCTTCCCATTGATCCTCCGCCTGGGGCCATTGTGTCGACAAGAACTGCTGGAGAGGATTTGTGTGCAGTCTGCCCCCCACTGGATCATCCAATGTGCACCACCCTACCAAAGGTTAGACATGCACACGCTCCTGAGGATGACGTCAACTTGATAGATCCGCTCCCCAGGGTGGAGCATTTGTCCCAGTCCCTTTCCATTTTGAAGGGCATGCTCAAGGTGATGTTCAAGGAGCCAGTGAAATACCTGGTTGTCACATCCAGTATTGAAAAAAATACAAACCTCCCTCCAACCCATTGTGCATTAGAGGGCATGTCCTCCCAGATCGCCTTATGGTTGCCACCACTAGCAAATGAGAAGCAGCACAAGCCACAAGATCACTGGTCTTGGATCTATGCATAAGCTTTTCCTCCACTCCCACTCCTTCCGTACGTGGTTAGAAAGCTTCAGCATACCTCACTTACCCTCATCCTGGTGTCTCCCCCATGTGCTACACAATCCTGATTCTCAACCCTCCTCAAGATGTATGCCATACCCCGTGATAATCTCCTCAACAGGCTGGACCTTTTTACTCCGGATCAAGGCAAGATCAAACACCCAAACCCCAGGAAGCTCAACCAAGCAATTTTGCTCCTGAGGTCCTAGAATTTGGTTACCTTAATGTCCCACAAGAATATATAGACATTCTCAAAGATGCACCCAAGCCCACTACACACGCCTGTTGCGCTGCCAAGTGGAAAATGTTTATTCACTATTACATTTCTAAATGCTTGGACTCTCACAAACCTGATGTTTAGGATTTTGTCTAAAACCTCCGTCACCTGCAGAAATAGCTGCTGTTGCAGAAGGGGGAGCACTTTTTTTTTTTTGGTTTAGGATCCCGGTCCTCAAGTCTTTCATGGATGGGCTCAAACTGATCATCTCACCAAGAGTTCCTCCTGCCCTTGTCTGGCACCTTAATGTCATTCTTACCGGACTTATGGGCCTTCCTTCAGTACCACTTCAATCATGCCCACTACAGTTTTTCTTGGAAGGTCACCTTCCTTGTCACTATTTCGTCCCTAAGACGTGTTTGCAAGCTTCAGACCCTTACATTAGAAGAGCCTTTTTTTCGGGTCATTAATGACAGAGTTGACATTAGGACCAACCACAAATTCCTCCCACAGTTAATATTCCCCTTTCACTCCCACAGTTAATATTCCCCTTTCACCTCAACCAAATGGTCTGTTTCCCTCACCCAGACTCTTAGCGGAAAGGGTGCTTCACACCTCTGGTATAAAATGTGCCCCTATGTACTAGATTGACAGGACCAAGTTTTTCTGCAAAACTCTTTTCATTGCATTTGCTAAACCTTCCAAGGTTCTCCCTCTGTCAAAAGTGGGTATAGCTAAATAGTGTCAAGCACAACCAAACATGCTACCTCAAAACTAGAAGAACATTGCTTGCACTTTCCAGGCCACATTTCACCTGTAAGAAAGTGGCCACTGTAGCTTTCCTGAGTAAAATCCCTTTAGCTGACATTTGCAAGGCAGCTTCATGGTCCGCTCCACACACTTTTACTAAACTCTACTGTGTGAATGTCCTAAGCTTGACAACAAGCTTAAGTTGGCCATACGGTCTTAAGGACTTTATTTCAAGCATCTATACCCTCCACTGACTGACCACTGCTTAAGAACTTATTTACCTTCTATGCAGAGCATATGTATCTACTGTCACACACTACAAATGAAAAATGTTGCTTATCATGTAAGCATCTGTACATAGTGTGTAGTGCTGTAGATCAAATGTGCCCACCTACCTCCCCTGAAGCTAGTGATCGATTGCTATGGAATCTTTCATTTACATATTTAACTTTCTATACACTTTAACGCACGGCCATCAAAATGCCCTATGTAATGCTCCATCACTGCAAAACAGCAGCTTAACAATGGAGCTGAAGCCCATGCACATTGCTAGCCAAAGGAGTAGTCACTATACCTCTGGACTCGAAAGACTAATTCAGATGAAAGCAAATTTCGAATTTCTGGGCAGAAACCTCGATGGTAGGAGTATGGAGAGCAGGTGAATCTACAACACTAAACACTACAAATGGATGCCTCGAGGGCAAGTAACATTTCCCGTACTGTAGTTCCCTTAGATTTATATGTTTATTTTTCAATTACCAGCTTTTTTTTTCTGAATTCAGATGCAAGCCTTTATTTTTATGACAGTACTTCAGCAAATCGTCCAAATTTGAAAGGAGATGTTTCTTGTTTTGCATTGTACTGTTCCAAAGAAGACTGAGTACTTGGAGTTTCAGGATCAGAATCAGTTATTAGATTAGACATCCTATAGTATGTGCTTGCAGTTTTAGAACCATCCTATGTCACGTGTTCACTGTGCTAATTTGTGGACATTATCTGCAACATGAAGCTCGGGGCACCTTCTCCTCAGGGGTCTTAGCAGTTCATAAGAACAATGCAGGTCTCTAGATTATAGGTCACTTTTGTGGACCCAGATCAGTTGTGACAGGCACGAAAACCTAGAATTGTATCCGCTAAAAGTGGCTTGAGCACCCAGGAATAAAGCTCAACATTGTTTTAGAACATATAGTAATGAGATTGTACTGTAAGGCTGTACAGTGGAAATATAGGGCAACATGATGACTATCCTATAACTACTAACATACAAAAACAAGCATTGAAAATGCAATAGGTTTCGCCTTTGATTGTTAAAGCCATTTGCTTTGCTAATGGTATTGTATAGCAAAGCAAATGGCTTTAACTTAATCAAAGGTCAGACCTATTGAATTTTTATTGCTTATTAATGTTGGGTAGCATTGCTGCTTTTTAAAAAAAGCCAGTCAGTGCAATTTCTCCAAATAGCATCACAAGGCAGCACTGCCATGTCTTTAACTGACGTGGACTACTTCTGCTGACGTTAACAGGCTCTCTGAAAGGAGCAGCAGTGTTGCAATGTGTCCCAAACCGATTGAGAGATATCCAGAGTGTGAAAATCTAGTGCCTTACTTACTTGGCTTGGAGCATGCAGAACTTGACTCATATCCCAGTTTGGTACTTCACCAAAAAGTGTATGATTTTGTGCAAATTTAACCTGAAATTTCCAGCATGTAGTTAAATATTACAAAACTATGATAGACTGCCCTCTCCTCGCCTTTAATGCACGGGTTCTGTAATCTGAACCTCATCTAACCACACACCACACTAGTCTACGCGCGATTTTAGAAACTCTCCTTCTACAATAAAAACGTTCTCTGTTGTGCACTTGTGTTGTCCGCGCTACAACAAACAATAAATAGGGATAAATACACAAACAGCCTGTATCTGTAATCTTAGATTACATGCCCTACAGTATCAAAGGAATCGGCTTCTAAGCATGGCTTCCTTGAAGTTGCCGAATTGTGTGATTCTTGGCGAACCATCCTGCTTTGCCCTAATTATCTAATCTTCTAGCTATTATGAATGCCGTAAATCGGGGTTTTCGGGACTTCTGGGTGCTATATTCAACCCTAAACATTAACTCAGCAGGCATGTGCACAGTTATGGTCCAAGGGAGCTAATGTCTCCATCGTACTGGTGGACAGTTTGCTTAGCTAGGGTGGTATTCACCAAGATATGAAGTAATCGTGACTCAGCAAAACTACTGCTAACTCGAGTTAAGGCGCCAACATGACTCCCACTTGTACATAGTACGTAAGTTATGCCCTAAACACACAAGGAATATTAGAAAAAAGATTTACCAAAAGTCCTATTTTTCAATTAGAAAAATCACACTATATACTTTTCGTGATTTGGGTTATTTATTTACCCTTTCTTTACTTCTTCTTTTTTTCACAAAAAGATATCCTCTTGTTTTTAGAGAATCACACATAAAGTTTACACTTACATTTACTACCAATCAAAATCACAAAATCACAAAAGACAAGATCTACAAACCATGAGACAAATCACATAATCACTACATAAAACATACGATATGTCACTAAGGTATTCAACATTAATTCAACCATATACATGTAATGTATATAAGCTCTCGCATACACCACCAACTATTTGGGCATATGTGCACAACAAACCAATTTGGCTGATATAAAAAAACATAACTATTCGACATCAAACATTGACTCAGCCGACCCGTTTCAAGCCTTGTTGTTTTCTTTACGGGTTTTCATCAGGGCTTCTTAATTCAAGAAGTATGGACATATCTTTTATTGGTTAGTTGACCGCCAAATCACTTCACCTGACAAGCGGCTTGTCAGGTGAAGCAGAGAATGCGGTTAGAATCAACACGCGGGAAGTGCTCCCGAAAGGTGAAGTCGGTATACCTGATCCCTCACTAAAGGAGAGATTGATGTGCTGCAGATAGTCGAGGTCTATAAACGTGCCCCTGATTGAAATAAGATACACAAAAAACTAGATTGATGCAGACGTGAAAAAGAAGAAAAGCAGAGAGGTATTTTGTAAAATGTTTAAGGTGTCATCTTGCTGCACAAAGCTGGAATTATTTACATGAAGTGATTTGGCGGTCAACGAACCAATAAAAGATATGTCCAAACTTCTTGAATTAAGAAGCCCTGATGAAAGCCCGTAAGGAAAACGAGGCTTGAAACGCATCGGCTGAGTCAATGTTTGATGTCGAATATTGGTGTTTTTTTTAAATCCGCCAAATTGGTTTGTTGTGCACATATGCCCAAATAGTTGGTGGCGTATGCGAGAGCTTATATACATTACATGTATATGGTTGAATTAATGTTGAATAACTTGGTGACATATTGTATGTTTTATGTAGTGATTATGTGATTTGTCTCATGGTGTGTAGATCTTAGTCTTTTGTGATTTTGATTTTTAGTAAATGTAAGTGTAAACTTTGTGTGATTCTCTAAAAACAAGAGGATATCTTTTTGTGAAAAAAAGAAATAAGTAAATAAAGGGTAAATAAATAACACAAATCACAAAAAGTATATAGTGTGATTTTTCTAATTGAAAAATAGGACTTTTGGCAAATCTTTTTTCTAAGATTCATTACACCGCCCTACCTAAGTCCTGTCCAAAGGGGCCTTACTCCTCTCTTGGGTTCATCTAAACATACAAGGAGCAGCCTCTGCGCTCCTAATACAAGAAATACAGTATTCCTGTTTCCTACCCGGTGGTTACTGCAATCAGTGCGACAAGTTTCCGATGGGGATCGGGGCAGCCGTTGAATAAACCCCAAATGACAACGTTCAATTAAGGCCCCCTCAGGCAGGCGTAGCTCCCCGCGAGTGTAACTTTAGAAAAATGCAGCTGCCAGTGAACGTGCTGTGCAGCTGCAGCAGGCCTAGGAGAGATGGCCACCACTGAAGGGATGCACCCTCAAGGTATGGACCTGGACGAAAGGGCATACATGCCCGTCACCGGGAAGACCACCCTAGGTCCCCTCACATCAAGCAGCTGCCCGTGACCCAGCGGTGCAACTGCTACATACGCTGTGAAGCTCAGCCCTACTCCACAAGCACCGGGGGCTGAGTGGGCATCTCCCTACCCTTCCTCCTCAGCCCTGGTCACCACACCTAGCCCGCAGGGCTCCTCTCTGGGCTGTGGCCCTCCGTGTTGCTGCTGGCTCTCCCTTACTGGAGAAGCGAGGCCAGCCCTGTAGTGGCTGATGGAGGCACAAAGCACATAGGTCAGAACCTCCAAGCCCCCGCGTCCTGGTCTCCATGGGGATAGAGACGCCGCAAATTCAGGGCAGCAGGACGGCTGCCACAGAGCCACTCTTTACTTATGCCAGCCGGCACACAAGACGGGCTCATTAGCACAGCAGCCGCCAGGGAGAGGAGAGGGAGAGCACTTCTTCCACCTCAGCTCTTTCCTCTCATTGTTCAGAACCCACGAGGGAAGGGCAGTACTGCATGCACTGCAGGGAAAATAATGTGATCCTCATGGGCTTTCACAGGCCCAGAGCGCTTACACTGCCCTCAAGCCCAGCGCGCAAAAGAAACTAAACAATCTCAAATAAAGATTAAGAGGCCAGTTGAAGTGGCACAGCCTATTGCACAAGCAGGAAGAGACACAACATAACCGTACCATGTTTACTAGGTCGAGAAACTTGGAGCTTTTTATATACTCGTAAAAAAAATCAGTACTTGGAAGAGTGCATTTGATATAGCGCCTTAGGAGGCAGATGTGTTATACAAAAAACTATTTAAATGTTAAATTATTGTTATTAGTGTTTCTAATAATAATACGATAATATTAATACATGCAATAAAAAAGAATGATAACAATTAATGTTTCATTGTGTGTTTTTCTCTCGTACTGGGAGAAGGCTGCTATTGCAGGGAGCTCATACCTCTTGGGTGCAGTCTCAATAATAAGTTTAATTCACTACAATAAGCCCCTGGAGCCCCCCTGCTATGAGACGAATACCACTTACCCCGCGAGAGCAGCACTCCCTTTTGGGTCCCTCTGGGGACGACTCGTCCGACACTCATGGCCCGAGGATGCGGTCTATGAAGTAAGGAGTCAGCAGGTGCACAGGGCCTCCCAGCTGAGAGCCAGGACCCTGGGGGCTCTCCACCGGACCCAGGAATCCCTCGTATGTAGCGGGGCTGGAGATGGTCTGCATGGCGTTGAGAAAAGAGATCTCCCTGACCCGCACAGTGTGATCTGTCACAGGGACTGGGGTGTCACCTCATGACATGTTCGCAGCTTATCCCCAGGGGCATTTCCATTAGTCCCCCACACTATCTCCTTAAGCCAGTTATTAGCAAGTATTTGCGGCGCTGTCAGTCGTGGGGTGGGGGCTGCCAGCCGCTAAACTGCCCAAGACACATTTCAGAAGATGGGGGGCCTTGGAGGAGGCCAGTGGAGGTAGAATGAATCCACGAACTTGAAATAGTGACATGACATATTTAAGAGGGGCAAAGCCAGACAAACAAAGGGGGTAGGGTGATGGAGACATGGAAAGCGGGCGAGTGACTAGAAAGGAATGTACATGGGTGTGCTGGAGAGTGGGGCGGCCATTGGAGCGCACATCTCTGCTATCCAATGGGATCCCTTCGACCACCCGCATCAGAAAAGGTGAGAAATGATCAAAACAAGAGGTTACGGGTCAGTCTGACCTTAGGCCTGCCCCTCCCCCAGGCTCGTCCCAGAGAACCCGGCCTCAGATAAGAGAAACCAGCCGGGCCGGATTATCCAGGAAACCCACAAGTCAGCAGTTTGGGACTCGTATTGTTTCTGCGGTGATCCTGGGCAGTCGTGTCATGCAGCCAGTCACGTAGCAGGCCCATAAACCGCGGAGCTGCTGTCCTGTTTGCCACTGGTACATTAGACCTTCGACTCCTGTAAGAACCGGTTCCACGTGAGCACGCACTGGGAGTGGGATGTTAGCCCTGGTGGTAAGACAAGGAGCTCAGCCTGCCCTCCAGTGTTCATTCCCAGCATGCCAAACCCTCTATACACATTGTATCTAGATGTCAGAGCGCTTTACAAGAGAGCAGGAAGCAAGTTCTGGTAAACACACAGGAAAACAAGGAGCAAACAGTTAAAAAAATAAAAATCTTACCGTACCTGATGCAACACAAATGATGAAATGTGAGAATAGGGGAAACATAGGCACTCCTATTGGAAAAAGAACAAGTATTTGCAATGCAATAGGTCAGTTTGCATTGCAAATGCTTAAGTTTAAAGCAGAGCGGCGCCGCTTCATGGACACTTCACTCAGTTTCTTTATATATTTCTTAACTTTAACACTGAGCGCTGTGTCCTTGAAGCGGGCCCCGCGCTCAGTGTTAAAGTTAAGAAATATATAAATAATCAGCGCTGTGTCCCTGAAGCGCTGCTGCGCAGGCCACCAGTGGGTGCCGACATTAGCATAAAATGTTCAGACGGACTGATGGTGGTGGGGGAAGGCATCGCAAGAGGAAAGACAAGCGCCAACGATTGTTACTGCAACACATAACACGAATGGGGAAAAAAGTGCTTACCTAATAATTAAAGGAGTCTGTGTTCTGCTGCCAGTAAAAGATCCAATCCTGGTGGGTGGGTCCAAAAGGAGACAAGGCGGCAACAAGGAGGGACTAAGAAGCCACCGTTAAAATGAGAAGCCTGCGTTGAACCCAAGCTATGACGCGAGTCAATGGGAAGAGGGGGTGGGGCTTCAAGTCCCCTTCCTCAACCGTATTGATTTCAAGAAGCTTTCGGATGCCGAGAGCAGCGCATGCACGCTGCTTTCGACAGCCGAGATCTAACCAGGGCTACAAAGTCACTGAGAATGTCCAACAAAACATTCTTCAGATAGAGACTTCTACCAAATGATTTGTTACTTTTTGAATATGCCCCAGGAGTCCGATGGATCCAGAAACTTTTCAGTAGTACCTCGGCGTGCCAGTAGGTGCCACTGTGCGGCTCTGCGCTGACGCGGTTTCACACCGGAGATGATCTGCGCGGCTTTATAAAAAAGCACCATCCTGGTGTGCTGACCTCCAGATGCAGATCTGTCGCTCCCTCTCATCTCTGAGATTTTTTACCTCTGAGATTTGTCAAAAATCCTACAGTGTGCAAGGGAATGTCACCCCAAAAGACAAACAAATGTCTAACAGACCCCTATTGGGTATACTTGTGGTGCTTTGGGTCAAATCACAACGCTAAGGCCTGTAGTGACTGCACATAGATGAGCCCAAAAGCAATCTTGACAGAGGCGATACTACATCGCCAGACCTAAGAAGACTCCTTAGCGGGAATAGTCCAAATCAAAAGCTTTTGCTTTTCTTAGTCCAGTAAGCAGACCAAAACGCTCTAGAGGTCGGTCTTCATCCAGATCTAAATCATACGGTTAGTCGAAGAAGAAATATAAAAAATGAAGCTGGACTCTGCCCCCTCTTACGGCTCACATTTACCTGAGAAGTTGCAATGGTGGCCCTACACCTCTCAATCTCTCTTCCGGAGTCAGTCGATTTTGTAGCCAATCCCACAACTGGTTCCAGCACAACCAGAGTTTCTGTGGCTTACAAGATAATAGGAGGTGCACCAGAAAAAAGTTCAATTCCAGTATGAATTTCAAAGTATCTCCTTTATTATTTTTATTCGATATAGGAAAGTTTAAAATTCAGTCAACGTTTTTCGGTCCATATACACCTGGAACTTCATCAGGGCTGAAATCAATTACATAAAAAATAACATAAAACAAGACACTCCACAAAATATTATAGACCTACAAAATACACACACATTACAAATGACTGATACACATATCAATATGTAAATAATTAATGACATCTAAAACATGAGTTCCATTAACAAGGATCTTGTCCTGGAAATACCCCCTATTGCATAGGCTACACATAAATAAACTCAAATTACACATCTTAAGATATCAACCTCAGAGGACAACTAAATAGAATACTCATAACACAAAAACATAAGCACAGGACAAACATAAAAACATTAGTGAACAAAACATTTGTAAACATGCACAGTACACACAATATATAATAAGGGCCTTCAAAGACAATACAGGCTATACATGAGCGCTACGTTGAGTTACAATTCAAACTACCCGCAGAGTTCTCACCAGTACGTCTGCAATTTCTTTAGAGAAAAATTCTCACCTCTAAATTGTGTACAGTGATTTATTTATAATGACTATGTAGTTTGATATTCTATCCATATGGTGTAATATAGAAAGTCTTCCACATTATCTCTTCAAATTGTTTAATGGCCTGCAGTTAGTACAGAGAAGAGTCAAGTCCCACGTTTATTACCTATGCAGAAATGTGCACTATAATTGGACTCAGTTTTAACAAACCGATCAATGTCATGTGAATATTTCCGACCCTCAGAATATAGAATTCCACCATCTCGTAATGAATTATATATGCTATATGAGAGTCTCATTGCGGAACAGCCTGTCCACATAGTAAAGAAAATGTAATATCTCACACGCACACATATTATAAATATCTTCAGATTGAGTGTCGGAGAAAGCACCCCAATCACAGTATTATGTACCCTTTAATGAGACAAATAATCTGTAACACCCACATACCAAAACCCGAGTTTCTGTGGCTGTCTGCCCCCAAAACTGATTGAAGAGTTCTATGATGACATGCCACCTCTCTTCTGCCCGATCATGGGGATAATTAGTATGACAATTTGCAGGAGCCCATTGGCTTTGATAGCTCTCCTGAAGCAGGTCTCCACTCACCACCCTGGCCCAGCCACTGAAGAATCTGTTTCCTATGCCCTGGAACTGCTCAGGGCGACTCAAGTCCTTAACCTCCAGCTCCCTTCCTTGGAGATAAAGAGAAATATATTGACAAAGGTACTCCAGCTGGGCAGGCCGCTTCTACCTTTTAAGGCAGCCATCTGGGAGAAGTGGTAATCAGAAGCCTCTGGTCTGCGGTGGAGTCCTTGCTCCATCTCAACCTATGGAGTTGTGGACCATCTGCTTGTCGTTGAAAGGCTTTCCCAACCATCAAGGGAAGGCTTGTTCAGGTCCTCATTCACTGCTCCACTGCCATGTGGTAATGCAAAAACAGGGCGGATGGAGTCACGGACTCCGTGTCGAGATTACCGGCCGTACCCCTCTGGAAAAGGCTGGACCGCCAAATAATTTTTTTGCTAACAACCCACCTGGCAGAATTGTGAAAGCAAGGACGGATGAGCTCAGTTGTTGGTGACTAGCAGATCACAAGTGACCGTTACCTGGAGTGGGAGCAAAGTCTTTTACGGGAGTGAGAAGACCCTTGGTTTGATCTATTCACCACCACTAAGAGCACAATGTTCGCTCATCAGAGTTTGAGGCATTTCTTACTCTGGGGCACGTTCTGCCTCAAGTGGAACTTGGGAATCTTATATGCCTTCCTGCTGATACTACTCCTGCCAGAGTTCTCAAGAAGATAAGGATTGACCGGTCCCAAGTTAGCCTTTCCTACCTCCACCTTCAAGCATGGAGATTGAGCAATGACAGCTGAACAACTTTGACCTTCCTCTGTAGGTGGTTGATAGCCTCTTGGCAGTGACTGTATACTCCTGTCGTTGGGACAGATTTGTGGCTCTGTGCGAACCAGACACCAACACGCTTTATGCAAAGTTATCTGAGGGTTTATTATTTTTGTCTATAGCCCCTCTGTCATGCCACAGTGGGACCTTAGTCCGGTCCTCGCATATCTAATGTGCGCTGCCTTCAAGCTGCTTCATAGCTATTCTTTGAGCTTCTCAA
The DNA here is from genome assembly GCF_964263255.1 of Lissotriton vulgaris. NCBI lineage: Eukaryota > Metazoa > Chordata > Amphibia > Caudata > Salamandridae > Lissotriton > Lissotriton vulgaris. The sequence continues at coordinate 1,062,211,580 of NC_141697.1, forward strand.
CCTTAAGGCAGTGTTCTTAGTCACCGCAACATTCCTGTGGCTTGTGAGGGAAATTATGACTCTCTGTGTCAACTAGCCATACACCACAGCCTTCCCAAACAAGCTTAATCTTTAATCATGTGCATCTTTCTTAGCTGTGACACTGTTCCACGTTGGTCAGAAAATCAACTTGCCTGTGGTCTATGCTCTGCCTCACCACTTCAAGAAAGAGGGGTGACTATACCCTTTGGACCGCAAATAGCAGTTTGTTTCAACATTGATCATACTGGAGAACATCATGTGGAAAATCATCTCTTTGTGGGGTTCACTGGAGTGAAAAAAAGGCAACGCTGTGCAAAAGAGAACCATCTCCGGTTGGATTATTCTCTGCTTTAAGATTTGCTACTCATTAGCCAAAAAGCAACATCTGGAAGGACTATGTGCTCTTTGTACCCGGGCCAATCGCTTCTACCACGGCATTGGCATGCATAGTCCCCGCCATTGACATCTGCTAGGCACCTACATGGGCGTCCCTCTTTACGTTTACGAAGCATTGTCGCCTGGACAGCTGTATCTGCCAAGAGAAGCATTTTGCCTCTGTTCTGCAGTACTTTCTGGTGTGAGTCTAGTCACGGACCATCCTTCAACTAGATACTACTTTGGTAGCTATTTAAAAGATGAGTAATCTGCAGCAAGAGTGCTCTATCAAAGGTACAAGTTACTTACCTTCGGTAAAGACTCTATCTAGCCACATATTCATCATCTGCCCTCCCATCTTCTCTGTTCTGTGATTGGAATCCATCCATTAATGAGATCCCAAGTCTAAGAATGTGCACACTGATTACAACCAGTTGTTTCCTGATCCATTCCAATGCCAGGGAAATATTCAAAAGGTGAAGAATCTGAGGCTCTATAGTCTGTACGAGAAAGAGCTTTTTTAGAAAATGTATTTATTATGTTTTATTAAGATATAACAAGTACAAAATACCTCAATCTGTGGAGGTAAGAAGCCACCTGTAGAAGAAAGAGTTACTGAAGGTAAGTAGCATGTTCTTCTTTAAACATGAAGTAAACTTGCAAGCACAGTGTCTATAATTGATAAACAACAAAAAAGCAGACTCTAAATCAAACAAGAGGAAACTCCAGTGAGTGAAGCTACAGTGACACACTGTCAAGAAAATCTTCAGTGGTGGATTAACGTTTGGAAACCACTGAAGCATTCCCATGCGAGTAAACCATAATGGAGACATTTTATATAATCTAACTTGTTTGCAGAATTAGATTTTGCTGCACAAATTTGAGCAAGTGGCAAACACACATGCTGGAAACTGAGAAAGAGGCAAGCTTAGAGTGGTGCCTTTCCTCGCACGTCATAGTAAGAAATCTGGAAGGATGCCATTGGATAGCGAATAGCGAGCTTCTACTATTACTGGAAGGAATGGTAGGGTGGAGTCACATAGTGGACAGACAGTCTTGCCTGGTAACCTACATAATAACCTCTATTATTCATCAAGTACTGAAGAAACCTAAAATAGTTATTTGTAACTAACAGCATCCATAATTTTGAGAATTCATAATTAAGAGAAGCGTGCATAAATAAAAATAAAAAACTAAGTAAAAAAAGAAAAGAGGCCTAGTTCAGAGCTTGCAAAATTATGTCTAATGTACATGTTATCTATTACTATTCTAGGTCTGATGTCATAGAAAGTTCAAACAGGCATGCAACTGGTATTGCGGATCAACTACACCTTCATGCTAAAGGCGTCTTTTTTTTACCTGGTTGATATTCTTCCTTGTTATTTTAACTATCTAATCTTTCCTCCTCAATGCTACTTTTTGCACTATCGAATAGCATGTCTACTTTTAGAAATAGTAAACAAAATAGTCCTGTCAGTAACTAGGAAATTTCATCAGAAAATATTTAATGGCAGAAAACATTACTTAAAGTAAAATGAAAACACAACCAGAGAAAAAATGACTTCAAATGCATGTATTATGGGGCAAGTACATGAAACTGTGCAAATTATAACGAAAGTGCTCATGCAGCGTGAAAAGTAAAAATGAGGCGACCGCATACATACAATACAATAAAAGTTGAAGTTTGCAGGGCTTCAGCTGCCAACGTGCTGACTGTCTGGTATAACAGAATACAAAATCCCTATAAACTAGGGCAAGTAGAACACTGTCTTAGATGTCCAAATAAGATTAGGACTTAGTACAGGCAATTTTGAGAGCACTGCCGTTTCGAACCAAGACCCCGTTACTTAAAACCATCTGGGTGTGTCTTCATTAGGACGTGAGTGATGGGCAAACCGTTTTGCGAGGGCATGAGTAAAAAGGCTAGAGTGTTTTCTAAAATAAGTGGCTTTTGCATGCAACCACTCACCTAGAGTTGCATGAAAAACCTTCATGGAGTGAATCCTATGGGGTTAAGTAGACGGCATGCCAGCTTGTCATTACAGTCAGTCAGTCAAATAATCTTTATTTCGGTCATAGACCATAAAAGATACATACATACAATCAATATCATTACTAATATTTACACCGTCTTAAAAATAGGAGCACAATCCAGTTATCATTCATTATATAAAAATATTAAAAGTTTAAGAAACATCAAAAAGGACACAGGTTTGCAATTCTTGTTCAGTTTCTGGGAGATAAACATATATTAAAATTTTTTTTTTATAAAAAGGATCTTCTCCTGCGCCACATAGCATCGATGAAGCACGAAACAGAGAATACAAGAGGAGTAGAGGTGTTACACTTAAGTATTCGGAGGGCCTCATTATGATATCTAAACCCCAGATTTCTGCAAAGTTGGACAAGCCAACGTTGCCGTAGGGATTTATACTTTGGGCAGAAGAAGAAAACATGGGACTCAGTCTCTTCCTTGGCCCCACAAGCTGGACATTCTACTGACTTGTTGGACAACCATTTATAGGAGAAGACCCTAAGCGGGAGTGTGCCATATCTAAATTGCAAATAAGGTTTTCTCTCTGCACTGGGTAGGACCTCGTCTAAGAACGGCTCCACTTTATATTCGTCTTTTATATTAAAAAACTGATGGGTAAGTGAACCCAGGCCAGAATTACTAAGGGTATCCGTGATTCTATTCATGCGATACAAATTGACCAAATCAGCGCGTGCGACAACTCAGCACAGGCTACTGCAGGATTAGAGCAAAGACCTGGTAAACTCATTCTTACTTTCTTTTTTTATAAAAAGCAAACCAGGACAATTTCTCAGTCCCAGGGAGGGCCAATTACTCTTCAGTTTCAGATCTAAAATGCATCAGCTCAGGGGTTACCCAGAGTCTGCGCCAATAGGTTAAGGGCAGTAGAGACACTTTTTCTTCTATTGGTCTAATACCCATGTCCATTCTCATAGGGATAAGAGGGGTACTAGTTGGAAGAGCCAGCCGTGATATTAAAAAAAGATTTTCAGTCTTACTGATACCTTCTACCGGACGATGACCCCACAGTTCCGGCCCATATAAAATTGCTCCCTGTGCTTGTGCTTTATATATTTCTATGATGGAAGCAACTGGCTTAGAGGTGGATTCCCTGTGGAGTTTTAAAATACCACCTGTGGTCTGAGCAAGTCTAAGTTTAGCCTTAGCAAGTTGTGGGCCCCAATCCATTCTATCGGTAAGGGTGATTCCCAAGTATTAAAAAAAAAAGTTACCCTATCCAAAGCGATTAGCACATCTGGTCTTTGGTGGATTGCAGACCATAAATTTAGTCTTTTGTGAGTTAATCTCCAACCCCCTTTTATGACAAATTGGCAAAGCTGTCTAGGGCATATTGGATTCCCATTGGCGATTTTGACAATTGGGGAGTATCGTCAGCAAACATTAATGCCACCACCTGTTCGTTTTTTAGTTTTGGGGCATCGATGTCTTTGACCCCCTTGAAGTGGGCAATCAGTGCATTGACGAAGAGACAGAATAGGGTGGGTGCCAACACACACCCCTGTCTTACTCCTCTATTGAATTTAGATGTTAAGCCTCCCCATTTACCACTCCTAACTTGGGCAAAATTATCAGAATGAAGTCTCCTAATGATGTTAAGAAGATATGCAGGGATCCCCATATCCTCCAATACTGCCCAAGTATTTGACGGGGTACCAAGTCGAAGGCCGTTTTAAGGTCAACAAAAATGAAGAAGAGGCTGCCACCCTCTACTCTCACAGTTTTCCAATGCAAAAGTTGGAGCCTTAGTAACTGGTCGACCGTGGATGTCTGTTCCCTAAAACCGGCCTGATAGGGGCTCAGGATCAGCTGTTCCTCCATCCAAATCTGGAGCCGATCGAGAATGATACGTGCAAGTAGTTTTTGACTTGCATCAATCAGGCTGATTGGACGATAGTTTGCCGGGAGTAGTGGAGATCCTTTCTTGAACACTGGTATAATCTCAGCACCCACCCAGGTATCCGGTAATTTAGAACCCTTAAGTATAGCGTTGAACAACAAACAGATATGGCACCCATATCTCTGTTTGGTCTTTGTAAAGATCTCCAGGGATTTTATCGAGCCCAGGCGCCTTACCTACTGGGAGCCTTTTTACAGCAAGTTCGACCTCCATCAATGTTATTTTAGTATCTAATTTTTCATTAGTATAGACTAAGGGAGGATTATCAGGGAAGCAATTTGATGCCTCATCGGTATTCTGTGACAAAGGCTGTGCAGAGGGATCATAAAAGGGATTAACTTCTACCGGAGGGGCATAAAGCATCTGATAGTGTTCAACCCATCTCTCCGGTGCGATATTTGGATCATCAGCCTTTTGTCCATCCCTACTGCCAGATCGTACTATTGTCCAGAATTCCCTCATATCCCTACTCCCCAGGGCGTTTTTTATGGCTTCCCATTTGCTATTTTCCCAGTTCTGTTTGGCCTCGGTTAGCACTTTCATGTACTCTAACCTCCTGCATTTTATTAGTGGTCTGTTCAGGGTTTTAATTGAGTCCAGGAGTTCCCCCTTGGCTTTCTTACAGTTGGAATCGAACCATGTAGAGGCCTTCCTATACTTCCTGGGTTTAACCATTGGTGGATTTAATAATTCATCGAGGGCAGTCACTAGACCTGTGTGTATATTGTAAATTTGATTAAAGAACACTTCCTGCCCATGGTCTATATGACCACTTAGTTCAAAGAACGCCTGATGGACAACTTGGTAAAGGGAACTCATTTTATCTGGTGACTTTTTCACCGTTGGCCATTTAAGCCTTCTTCTGTTGTTTGAAAGAAGGGGTGTCCCTCTGTTATCCACTCTGTCCCCCTTATTTAAACCCATTTCAGGAAGGCTTATGTCAAGTACCGAAGCATTATGGTCACTATCGTGACGTGGGAGAACCAGAAAGTCAATGACCTTGGTCCAAATCCTTACCTCTACCATGATGTAATTTATGCGGGAAAACTGACCTGGGCGGTTAAAAGTAGCATTACCCTCCAGGTCAGATTGGGCACGGCCATTACAGGCTCTCAAAGAGTGAGCCATAGTGATGGAATTCATTTGAAGAGCTAGTGGTGTCCATGCCTTATTCTGAGGTATTTGAAGATCTGGAATGGACCAAAGCGAATCCTCCTTGCTAGTAATAGATTCTATGATGCCCGGCAGTGGCTCATATTGGCAGTTGAAATCCCCTGCGACAATCAAAGTGCTCTCCCCCTGTACTGTTGAAATAAAATTATCTAAGATATCCAATGTTGGTGATTCTTTTCCCATTCTAGTGGGACGGGAATAGACGTTAATAAGGATCACACTAAATTTGGACAAGAAGGAAAGTCTAATACAATGCAGATCTAGGGTTGGGGTATCTAGTTGCATCTGAAGGAAACAGGTTAGTATTAGATTCCTTACCTTAGAAGATCCCCAGGCGTCAGACTGGATCTGGAAACTTTTGCGTAGCAGTACCCTTAGGCGTCGTCTGCGGCTCAGTGTCAGTCGTCGGTGTCGTGATGACGTCGTCGGAGTACTTAGACGCTGCCCTCGCGCGCTGACGTCAGTTCTGCTTTTTCCGCGCCAGCAAGCGCCGATTCAGGAAAAAGTAGTGCCTTTAGTCAATTTTTTACTAACTTTTTCGATCCTTTTTGATCCTTTTTCGAAGTCTATCTACTCTGACGGTGCCGGTAGGGATGCCCGGGTTCAAACCCTACGACGACTGCAACCGACGGATGTCGGTTACCGACCCCCATCGCTGGTGCCTTCACTGTCTGGGCCCCGACCATGACGACAAGTCCTGCTCCGACTGCCGGGCCCTGACGTTAAAAGCTAGACAGGAGCGGTCCCGCAAGCACACTCGAGATCCGACAGTCAGCCCCGCGCCGCTCGAGGTCCCGGTCCGCAAGGAGGTAGAGGGACCGTTCGCGGGGCCAGAGTCACCACAGTTCCGGGAGTCGTCGTCAGTCTTCGGGCTCGAAGTCCTCAGGTAAGAGGCACAAGAAGTCGAAGAGGCGACATCGCTCTTCTGACTCCCCCCAACGATCGCGCGACACGGCCGGGGGTTCGGGTGACACCGCCCCCGCGGCTCTGCCGGAGCCGCAGGAGTCGCGACCTGTTCCACACCCCCCCGGTCCGTGGGCAAAATGCGGCGCCGGAGGAGATCGAGGCCTTCCTCGTGGCCATGAGGTCACTCGCTCCTCCGTCTGGTTCCACGGCGCCTTCGGGCCAAGCGGCCCGACTAGGTCCCCTCACTGGCCGGGTGCTTCGGCCCCGGCGCCGCAGTACCCCGCCGGTTCTGGGTTGTCGCGGGTCGACCTTACGACCTCGCCGGCCCCGGCCCCCAGGGTGTCGCCTCCAGTGCCGTCCCAGGACGACGCCATCCCCGGTCCTACCCTCGATTCGGGTCCGGCGTCAGAGCGGCACTGCTCGGCGCCGTATTCGACGCTGCTTGGAGATTTCTATTTCTACGACCCGGCCCCATCTTTTGAACCTGAGTACCAGGTGATGGGTGACGGGGATTCGGAGGGGTCCGTGGACCCTCTGGCACGCGAGTGCCAGTCTTCTCAGGACTGGGCAGGTGAGCTTTGGGAGGCCAGTGGTCTTGACACTTCGCTCGACACTGGTTTTGTCTTCCCTCCTACCGTGGCTACGGAGGAGGGGGCTGCCTATAGTGTGGTGCTGACGTGGGCTGCCGAAGCCTTGGGCCTTGAGCTCCCCGTCACGGCCGTGAGGACTAACCTCCTCACTGAGGTCCTTAAACCGCAGGCAAGCTCGGCTGAGCCTCTGCTACCGTTTATTGAGGCCTTGTCGGACGTTCTTCTGGGCACTTGGTCCAAGCCCGTTACAGGTCTGCCTGTAGATAGGAACGTGGCTAGGCGCCACCGCCCGGCTCCCGGCGACCCTTGCTTCCTGTCCACCCACCCCACCTCTGAGAGCCTGGTTATCCAGGCCTCTAACTCACAGACCACATTCCCGACGGCTCCCCCCGAACGGGAATCCAAGAGGTACGAGCAATACGGGAAAAAGGTATTCTCCTCCCTAAGTTTGGGGTTGCGGTCAATCAACACCCGTGCCTCTTGGGCCGCTACACCCACTCTCTGTGGGACACGGTCGCAGACGTGCTGCCACAATGTCCGGAGGGGGTCCGGACTAAACTCGCCCAAGCCCTTGTGGAGGGTCGAGATGCAGCACGGTATTCCATCCAGTGTGGGCTGGATACCACGGACTCACTGGGCAGAGCGATGGCAACGACGGTGGCGATTAGTCGCCATGCCTGGTTGAGGCCTGCCAACTTTTCGGCAGATGTCCAAAATACTCTTATGGACATGCCGCTTGATGGCCGTCGCCTCTTTGCCAACAAGGCAGACCATGCGTTTGAGCGCTTTAAGGACTCCCGGGCTACGGCCAAGTCCTTGGGCCTCTCGACCCTGCGCCAGCAAGCGGTTGCCTTTCGCTCCTTTTCGTGGCCAAGGAAGGGGCGCCCCACACGTCCTGCCAGCCACGGGCCGCAGACTAACATCCAGCGCGGTGGCGGACGTGGAAACTGCCGTGGCGGCGGTCGGGGACAACGGCGAGGCCAGTCCACACCTGCCCCTGCAGCATCCGCCTCGAAACCCACCTAGTCCGAGCTTTTCAGGCCCATGTGATGCCAGTGGGGGGCAGGGTACGCCATCACCACCTCCACTGGCGCACTGTCACATCGGACATGTGGGTGCTGCAATTCATCCGAAGGGGCTACTTTCTCCCCTTCGAGGCGACCCCTCCAGCCATGCCACCGCACTACCACCGTGTGTCGGGGGATCACTTGAAACTTCTACAAGAGGAAGTTACGGCCCTCTTGGCCATCGAGCGCGTTCCTGGGCCAGAAGTAGGGTGTGGTTGTTACTCCCACTACTTTCTGAAACCCAAGAAGGGCAAAGGGGGCCTACGCCCTATCTTGGACCTTTGGAACGTCAACAGTTTCCTCCAGAAGGAGAAGTTCAAAAATGCTGACTTTGGCTCAGGTCTTAGCTGCCCTGGACCCGGGAGACGATGGTGGCATTGGACTTGCAGGACGCTTATTTCTACATCCCTGTTCTGCCGGCCCACCGCGTTACCTACGGTTCACGGTAGGCCACGAGCACTTTCAGTTTATCGTGCTCCCCTTCGGCCTTACCAGCGCCCCTCGAGTGTTCACGGTAAGTGATGGCGGTGGTCGCAGCATATCTGCGCAGGTTAGGGATTTCAGTCTTCCCCCTACCTCGACGACTGGTTGTTGAAGTCGGGCTCACCCCAGACAGTCGTCAGCCACCTTTAGACTATGGCCGACCTCCTGCACCTGCTGGGGTTCTCCATCAATGTGCCGAAGTCACACCTGTGTCCCTCTCAGAAGATCCTCTTCATCGAGCGGTTCTAGACTCTGCGCAGTTTCGGGTTTATCCTCCCGAACAACAGGTTCCGGATATTCAGGCTCTGATTCCGATCTTTCAGCCATTATCACGAGCCTCGGTCAGGTTGAAACTGCGGCTTCTGGGGCCGATGGCCTCCTGCATCCTTCTGGTGCATCACGCCAGGTGGCGGATGCAGGCTCTGCAGTGGGACCTGAAGTTTCAGTGGGCCCAGCATCAGGGCAAGTTGTCCGACCATGTCTTGATCTCGGAGGGCACTGCAAGACAGTTGCAGTGGTGGCTCACGGACTGCGATTGGGTCAGCGGCAGATCCCTCTCCCCACCCCAACCGGAGCAGGTAGTTGTGACGGACGCGTCCCTCCAGGGCTGGGGGGTCACATGGGAGAGGCAGAGATCAGAGGTCTCTGGTCTCCAGCGGAGTCCCGGCTCCATATCAACCTTCTGGAGCTGCGGGCGATCCGGCTTGCACTGAAGGCATTCCTCCCCTCTGTCCGGGGGAGTGTAGGTCAGGTGTTCAAGGACAATACCACGTGGTACTCCAGCAAACAGGGCGGGGTGGGGTCGTGGATCCTATGCCAGGAGGCTCTGCGCCTCTGGCAGTGGCTGGAACATCAGGGCGTGACCCTGGTGGTTCAACACCTGGCAGGTTCCCTGAACGCCAGGGCGGACGAACTCAGCCGTCGATGCATGATGGATCACGAATGGCGTCTGAACTCTGACGTGGCGCAAGGCCTCTTTCAGCAGTCTGGAGAGCCTTGGTTAGACCTATTCGCCACCGAAGAGAACGCGCAATGTCATCAGTTCTGCGAGTTGGAATTTCCAAGGCGGCACTCGCTCGGAGACGCTTTTCGTCACGAGTGGAGCTGCGGTCTGTTGTACGTCTTTCCGCTGATACCACTTCTGCCCAGAGAGATCAGGCGCGACCGGGCCCAAGTCATCTTTGTGGCTCCGGACTGGGCACGAAGATACTGGTATCCCGAGCTACTCAGCATGTCTGTCGATCCCCCGATTCATCTGCCTCTTCAGGAGGACCTTCTGTCGCAGCAGTAGGGGACGGACCTCCACCCGAACCTGTCCAGTCTCCACCTCCAGGCTTGGAGATTGAGCGGCGACAGTTGAGGCCATTTTACTTGCCTCCTGAAGTTTGTAATGTGATTCTGGCAGCCAGGTGTCCCTCCACAAAGTTGGTATACGCCTGCAGGTGGAACAGATTTGTGGCATGGTGCACAGCAAAGGCTGTGGGTCCACTCTCTACCCCTCTTTCTGAGGTTCTCCTCTTCCTTCTTTCTCTTGCCCAACAGGGCTCTGCTCTGGGCACGATCAAGGGCTTACATTCTGCCCTTTCAGCCTTCTTAAGGCTACCTGATCAGCCTTCTTTGTTCAAGTCCCTGATTGTTAATAGATTCTTGAAGGGCATCACTCATATGTTCCCCCTGTTCCTTTCGTGATGCCCCAGTGGGACTTGAACCTGGTCTTGACTTACCTGATGTGCGCTCCTTTTGAGCCGCTTCATAACTGTCCTCTCAGTCTTCTTACTCTTAAGACTGCTTTCCTGGTTGCCATCACCTCTGCCAGGAGAGTGAGTGAGCTCCAGGCTCTTTCCTCCAAGCCTCCTTTCCTTTCTGTCCATCCGGACATGGTTGTGTTGCGGACAAGACCCTCTTTCCTGCCCAAGGTAGTCACAGCCTTCCACATCGGGCAGTCCATCAACTTGCCCGCCTTCTTTCCGCCTCCGCATTCCTCTAAAGAGGAAGAGCGGCACCACCGTCTGGAACCAAAACATGTGCTCTCATTCTATCTGCAAGCCGGGCCGAAGACGGCTGAAATGCCAGAAACCGGTCCCCGGTAGCTTGTCTCCTTTCTGGTGAAGAATTGGCTTGGTAGTTTAGTCTGCCCTGTTCCCATGATGCACTGGGCCAGGGACAGACTGATTTGCATAAAGCCATGTTCTGAGCTGGGATGGTGCAGTGAGATAAATAACGGTGTTGGATCAAGCCCTGATCTTTGGACTGGGTAAGAGTGGTCTGCTTAATTCAGACACTCTGTTCATCACCACCCCCTTTTCTGAATCGTTTTTGGCCACTATAGGTGTGGCAGGGTATACTCAGACATGAGTCCCTTTCTCACTGCACCATCAGGATTCAAGCAAGCTGGGCCGAAAACGGCTGAAATGCCAGAAACCGGTCCCCGGTAGCTTGTCTCCTTTCTGGTGAAGAATTGGCTTGGTAGTTTAGTCTGCCCTGTTCCCATGATGCACTGGGCCAGGGACAGACTGATTTGCATATAGCCATGTTCTGAGCTGGGATGGTGCAGTGAGATAAATAACGGTGATGGATCAAGCCCTGATCTTTGGACTGGGTAAGAGTGGTCTGCTTAATTCAGACACTCTGTTCATCACCACCCCCTTTTCTGAATCGTTTTTGGCCACTATAGGTGTGGCAGGGTATACTCAGACATGAGTCCCTTTCTCACTGCACCATCAGGATTCAAGCAAGCTGGGCCGAAAACGGCTGAAATGCCAGAAACCGGTCCCCGGTAGCTTGTCTCCTTTCTGGTGAAGAATTGGCTTGGTAGTTTAGTCTGCCCTGTTCCCATGATGCACTGGGCCAGGGACAGACTGATTTGCATATAGCCATGTTCTGAGCTGGGATGGTGCAATGAGATAAATAACGGTGATGGATCAAGCCCTGATCTTTGGACTGGGTAAGAGTGGTCTGCTTAATTCAGACACTCTGTTCATCACCACCCCCTTTTCTGAATCTTCATTCTATCTGGATCGCACACGCCAGTTCAGGGTGGATGACCAACTCTTTGTTGGTTACGTGGGTGCTAAGAAGGGACGGGCGGTGCACAAACGGACCATCTCTCGGTGGGTTGTGTTGTGCATCAAGGAGCCTCCTGTTGGGCTGAGGGCCCATTCCACTTGGCCACGGCGGCTACTACTGCCCTGGGCTGGGGAGTCCCCTTGCAGGACATCTGTCAGGCGGCTACGTGGGCCTCGCTGCACACGTTCGCACAACACTACTGCCTGGACAGCCAAGTCCGGAGGGATGGCTTCTTTGGCCGTTCCGTCCTCTAGGACTTTCTGGTGCGATTATTGGTTCGCAGACCCACCACCGGGGTTGGTATTGTTGGGGTATCTATTCTAAGGTAAGGAATCTAATATCTGTTTCTTTCAGATGCACAAGTTACTTACCTTCGGTAACTATATATCTGTAAGAAACAGTAGTTAGTATTAGATTCCATACCGCCCCACCCATCCTCCCCGTTCTGCGAACCGATATCTAGGGTTAAGGTCATCCCCTTTCAGGGCCCTTGTTTCATGGCACCAGTGTTGGTTTTTATCATGGCTCTGCGTTTCTGACGCGGAAAAGCTGTGTATAAGATCTGACGTCAGCGCGCGAGGGCGGCGTCTAAGTACTTCGACATCATCATGGTGCCGACGACTGACTCGGAGCTGCAGACGACGCCTACCGACGCGCAAGGGTACTGCTACGCAAAAGTTTCTAGATCCAGTCTGACGCCTGGGGATATTCTAAGGTAAGGAATCTAATACTAACTACTGTTTCTTACAGATATATCGTTACCGAAGGTAAGTAACTTGTGCGTACTGTGCATCCTAAGTGCGAACCAATCAGGATGGACATACCCCCAAACGGTCTACCCCTCTCACCAATCGAAGCCAGATTATTGACTGACAAAAAGCCCAGCCTAAAGAAATGTTCCCTGGCCCAGGTCTCCTGGAACAGGCAGACCTCAAACTGATCTATAAAAATTCCCCAATCGGGGCAGGATAAATTATTAGAGAGCCCTGCCATGTTCCAGGACAGGATAGTAAGTTTATTATCAAATGTCATCTGCCCTCCACCATTATCAATTGAGATCCTTGTAACCGTAGCTGGTTCAATGGGAGGACTAATATTATTTTCACTAACAGAATTGATAGTTTCATTCTCCTTGTGTGGCCCTATAGGCAGAGCAAAAGATGACTGATGTAATCCTTAAGTTGCACCATGCCCTATTACATCCACATTTATTGGAGTATCCCTATTATGTAGGTTGATTCCAGTCCCAGAGATACTAATGATCTGACCATTATGGGTGGATGTATCCGGGAGGCTTAATATCTACCTGTATTTAATACATCCAGTCTTCCCAGTCAATCTACGTCCTCCAGTGGGGCATATCTATTAGATACAGGGATACTAAAGAGAGGAAGATTTTGATGGGAACTATTAGGAGTGATATAAGAATTCATACCCAGTCTTTCATAATCATTGGAAAACTGAGAGATGCCCACCCTCCAGGAACATGGATAGAAAAAAATCTAGGGTAAGGGCTCTGATAGTCGTGGGATGATCCATCGGGAACGAGGCTTGAAATGCTAGTCTTTGGGTAATTTCTGGGTGTCTAAAATTAATAATCACACAATCCCCACGGATGGACTTTTGTGTGGGGCCCACCCAAGCAACCCTCCTTACCATCAAAATCTCACCTGCCTTTTCATATGGGAATTGCTTATTTTTAGCTAGCCAAAACAGAATCTTATTGCGTAGTTCTAGCTGCGATTCTTTATGCCCTTTCTTAAGTTCCGATATTCCTGCCAGAATAACTACATAGGGGACAGCCTCAGGGGGGAGATTGATTATAGGAAGACAGGATTGTTGAGTCACACAACCATCTCCCTCTGCGTTCTCTACAGCAGATGACAGGACATTTATATCAATAACGGTTGCATTTCTGACTATTGGTGGATTGCGGATAGAGGGCGCCCTCACAATATTGGGATTATTCTCCTGCAAACTTTGGAATGGCAATCGGACAGGCCCTTGTCCACGAACTGGAGTCCCTCCAATGTCATTTACACTACTAACTTCAAGATTTAGGAGAGCTCGATCTTGGGGCAACTTACTGACTTTAGATGGCTGCAATGCCCAACTGGAAAGTGATTCCTGTGTAATAGGAAGCCCATCGTTATATAGGATAGATGTAGCATTAGCAGTGAATTCCTGGTTAGGGTGGGCTTACGGTAGATTCTTAATGAGTGCAAGGTTCTGTAGGTGTTGAAGAATGGGGGCAATCTCTTCCTTCACGATCTCTCTACACTGGGCTAAAAAATCAGCCATTAGAACTTGGGCCCAGGGGGGATAGGTCTGGTCTAGCTGGGACTTGGAGGAATTGGTCGGAGGAGTTCCACAGTTGGTTGACTTCACAATACCTCTGGCGGACCCTCCCCTTGCTTTTTTCCCTTTAGGGCCCCCATTACTGCCTTGTTTTCTTTTCCTTGATTTACGGGCCATAGCAGTAGTGCCCTCAGTTCTAGACTCAATACTTGGTATAGAAGTATGTTCATTATTAGATGGAACCACATTTTTGACAATCGCTCTGTTCTAAAAAGTTTGTTGGATCAGTTTAAGCAGGTGGCGTCAAAAGAAAGCAATTGGGCGTAATTGAGAGACGTCTTTCAGTCCCTTCTATTTCGGTTGTAACAACTCCTATCTCCTTCTGGAGCATTAGGTCAATTGCTGTGGGCACTAATGGTGAAGGAGGATTGGACTTTGGTCCAGACCGCTTGACTGCACAAGCACTCTCCCCTGGGTACGTAAAGGGGGATTTGGTGGCGCCATCACAAACAAGCATTTACAATGCAATGGTTTTGCCTTTGTTAAAGTTAGAGCTATTGGCATTGCTCTTGACATTTTTTTTTTTTTTAACATAAATAAATGGCATTGTCATTTACAATGCCACTAGCTTTATCTCTCGCAAATGACACACACAAACACACACAGCCTCCCCACACACCCACACCCACACAGAGCCCCCCACACACACAGCCACACAGAGCCCCCCACACACACAGCCACACAGAGCCCCCCACACACACAGCCACACAAAGCCCCCCACACACACAGCCACACAAAGCACCCCACACATACAGCCACACAGAGCCCCCCACACACACAGCCACACAAAGCCCCCCACACACACAGCCACACAAAGCCCCCCACACACACAGCCACACAAAGCACCCCACACATACAGCCACACAAAGCACCCCACACACAGCCACACAAAGCACCCCACACACACAGCCACACAGCACAAGCAGGCAACAGGGGCACACGGAGGCACAAGCAGGCAACAGGGGCACACGGAGGCACAAGCAGGCAACAGGGGCACACGGAGGCACAAGCAGGCAACAGGGGCACACGGAGGCACAATCAGGCAACAGGGGCACACGGAGGCACAAGCAGGCAACAGGGGCACACGGAGGACTGATGGAGGGCCCCTGACACGTAGGGGCACTCAGTGGATATCCCGCCCCACTCCATCGCGTCGCTGGGGCTGCGTTACACCAGCATCCAGTGTGTGCCATAACTTGAGCTGAGCATCACCACCGTTTCTACTCCCAGACATAGCTCACCTTTCTTTTCTCATGAGTTCGCCCTCTCCCTGTCCTCAGTCTTTCCTCACTGGCCCCTGCTGTCCTTTACACCTGTTCATTCATCTTCGCCCGTCCCCTCGCCCTCATTAGTACCTGCTCCCCATTTCATCCGTATTCTCACTCCTTTATCTCTTCCTACTGTCCTTTTTTATCAGTCTAAAATCTATCTCTTGCTCATTCGTCTCTGCACCCCGTTTATACGTCTGCCCTCCGCCTCTCTTATTAGTCCATGCTCTCTTTCACTCATCTGCCCGCAACTGCCCTACTAGTTTGTCCTCTCCTTTCACCAGCCGACCACTCTCCGCTCACACATCCCCGCTCTACCTCCCGCCTGTCGCCTCTCACTCACTAGCTCCTGCTCTCTTTTAACCAGTCTGTCCCCAGTCAGTCAGTCTACTCTCCCGTCAGTGTTCCCTGCTCGTTCCTCCTTTCATCCGCATATCTACTCTCCCCGCGCTCTTCTTCTTCACCGTGCCCTCTCCTGCTCACTAGCTCCCGTGAACCTTTCCCCCGTCTGCCACTCTCCCCACGCTGGTATTTTATATCCATTCACCATTCGACCCCCCCCCCGGACCCCTGCTTTCACTCGCATCCGTCTGTCCTGCCTCTTCCTCGTTGGTATCCGCTCTGCATTTCATCCGTCTGTCCCCGCTCCCACACTGCCTCCTGGCTGCGCTTCTCTCAGCAGGCCGTCCCTGCTCCACTCACTGGTCCTCTGCTCACCTTTTCACCCGCCTCTCCCCACTAGTCCGGGTTGAGATGGAGTTAAGCTGAACGCCATGCCGCTCCGAATGCTCAGCTTGAAATTACAAAAACTAAACACTGACAACCTTACCTGGTAAAGCGCAACTTTCTTACAAATGGCAACAAGCGATGGTTGGAGCGGCACCGGCATTTGATTCGACCGTCCATGGAATTTCCGTCCTGCTGCTGATGCCGGGATGTGATGACGGTCTACGAGTGAAGTGGAGGGTAAATTTGATGCGGCTGCTGCGCTGCCTGTGAAGCGGAGTAGTGAAGTCTGCTCACCTTTTCACCCGCCTCTCCCCACTAGTCCGGGTTGAGATGGAGTTAAGCTGAACGCCATGCCGCTCCGAATGCTCAGCTTGAAATTACAAAAACTAAACATTGCCAACCTTACCTGGTAAAGCGCAACTTTCTTACAAATGGCAACAAGCGATGGTTGGAGCGGCACCGGCATTTGATTCGACCGTCCATGGAATTTCCGTCCTGCTGCTGATGCTGGGATGTGATGACGGTCTACGAGTGAAGTGGAGGGTAAATTTGATGCGGCTGCTGCGCTGCCTGTGAAGCGGAGTAGTGAAGTTCCATCGTCAGTAACTTTGAGACGGGCCGTAATCTTTTGAAGCAGTGAAGGTAGCGCTGGCGTAATGCTCTTTGTGCGCGGAACCGAGGAGGGATGGCGACAGCTAGTGAGGAGTGATTTGAACTGGTACCGTTTTGTGCAGGTATCCATAGGAACAAAAAAAAAACAAATCGACTCACCTGCACCTTGCGACGGCGGCACTTCTCCGGTCTCCCTCTTCGGCATGGGAGACCGGCAACGTCGACGGCGGCAATCTCTCTGGCACTTCTCCGGTCTCCCTCTTCGGCATGGGAGACCGGCAACGTCCTCCGCATCTCCCGGGGTTCCCTCCAGGCCACGGGAGCCCCGCGGGCGCCGCCATACTTTTTGCCGTCTTCCTTCTTCCCCCGGGCTGCCGGGGGCGGGCACTTCCGGCCGGCCGCGCTAGGATTGGCCGGCCGGCCAGTCGCGGGGCGGGAAACAGGGAAGGAGAGACGCAGAAGTGCCGGCAATGCCGGAACAGATTCGGGGGCGTTCCCGGCTTTCGCCTGACGTCGCGTGACGTCGGCAAAAGCCAAAGAATGTCGGGAACGCCCCCGTGTCTGGTCCGGCATTGACGGACAGGCCCCTCGTCCAATGGCTAGGCTCCATTTATGGAGCCAGCCAATGAATGACGAGGGCCGACCCAAAGCCACACTACAGTTCTCATCAGGTTTTCGCCTGCGCGAAAAAGATGCGCAGAGCGCATCTTTTTGGCGAGGCAAAACCTAAAAAAGTGCAAACAGCGGTCCAACCAAGTGGCTTAGAAAACTCACAGTACCTTATATTTAGCGAATGGATATGGAGCCCAAGAGTCCAAAAGTTAGAGGGGTGGCCCAGCCCAGCCGATGATGGGCAAGGACGGGCCCGCGTCCCGAGCTGCGGGAGCCCATCAAGAGATTTAAAGCGCCTCCCGGCGCAGAAAGATGATGCAGCAAGTAGGCGCCCCCGGGGACTTTGGGAAATGGAGTCCGGGCGCTTTGAGCAGCGTGGCAGTCCCCCGTGGACTGTTCCCGTATGGAGCAGGAGGCTGGCGTGGCAGTGAGTGTTAGCGTCCCGCGCTGCGGGAGCCCTGCAGGAGATTTAAAGTGCCCCCCCGGCGCAGAAAGATGATGCAGCAAGTAGGCGCCCCCGGGGACTCTGGGAAATGGAGTCCCGGGCGCTTTGGGCAGCGTGGCAGTCCCCCGTGGACTGTTCCCGTATGGAGCAGCAAGCTGGCGTGGCAGTGAGTGTTGTAGCGTGTCAATACAAAATTCAGAATATAAATGGAGCATATAAGAGTAAATCCAAGATTAACTAAAATGTGGAAAAAGGAAAGAGTGAATGCATTGGTTCCATTCACCCCAATGAAAATAGCTTGACTGCTAATTATGTTATGGGGACCCTTCCAAATAATTCAGAGCAGGACTATTTTGTTTAGTGCAGTAAACGCTACCCCGGTCGTGAGGTTCACTGTGTCACCCCATGAGATTGTAATGGTGGTTCAAGAAATAAGCTGAAGAAGCTTTAGTTGAATGGTGTTCATTGGATTCCAAGTCCATCTAGGCGGACCATACATACTACAAATCCATATTCATATTTTTATCAACTTTAGGATCCAATAAAATCTATCAAAAAAACATTTCTGATGTGTTGAGAGTAGTTCTGCATCTGGGAAGTTGAACTCCATCTTAGTTCCTGATGCTGGCAGGAGACAATACACTTTAAATTGTGAGATAGCTTGGGGTGCTGAAGGGAGGTTTGAGTGGCTTCGGATTATTTCTTTATATGGGTGTTTTGTAGACCTTCTCGGTATCACCTTCCACCCTTTTTATCTTGCTGGCCTGCACCAGGTCTACATTAGTCCATTGGTCCTCATTGAGTAATCCAGAGTGTGTAGGCTCTCTCTGTTCTTTTATAAACCCATAATTGCTTAGGAGTCTTAACTATCAATGCTAAATATGCGCGGAACCATTTCATACTTTAAAACACTAGCATAAGCAATGTGTGCCCTCCCCTACTTGTAGAATCCAAAAGTGACTACCCCCATTCAGTACCTGGGCCACAATGGCCGCGTTCTTAGAGGTTAGCTGACGGACCTAGACACTGTGGACCTGGCTTTCTTTGGTTGCATTAGAACCGTACTAGACAACTTCTGATGTTCTGCAGTGACTTGAAAACCTGGGAGCCCTTCCACAGGGATTGTCTGAAATGTGAACAGGTATCATTTGCATAAATCAATGTTATGCATGCTTCCTTCAATATACAGCATATGCAGTGTACTGAAGTAAAGGTCAATAGCAGGAGTATTTGAAGAGAGTGTATGTGTTCCCCACTGTTGTCTTTTGTAGCTATTGAAAGACAAAAAAGTTTCATTAGCCAATTGTTTTATCGATTTCAGGACGGAAGGCTGAGTGGACATGTTTTAGTCCACTAAGCTACCACACTCGAGCCACAAGCAATCAGCAGGTTGATTACAGATTGTAAGGCAACTAAAAATGTGTTTACTAAAAGCCTCTTCTTTATAATGACCTCCCTGAATCCAGAAAATGTGATAGTAGGAGTATGTGAATGAGTGACTGAATACTGATCATCCAAGAGGGCATTTGTGTGAGAAAAAGCAAATAGGAAATAAAAGAAACTGCATGGAAACTGTTAAAAACAAAACAACAAAAAACAAAAACTTCCCATTTACGTAGCTCTCTTCCTGTTCACGTTTAAACGTAAGCCAGTACCTTAAATGTCAATTTCACCGTATATATACTTAACATGTTTCTTTTCTCTGCTGGCTGCTCAGGAGAGTATCCCCTGTTCCACTCTCAATGTGTGTGCTTTGAAACTGCAGCTGTACCAATAGTAGATCCTCTTAGTCGGCCAGAGACACCAGTTAAAGGCAGGGTTCTCATTTATTTACTTGTCATTTATGCAATTTAGGGGTTACCCTGAAATCTTGTTTTGGCCCAAATTGATAACTGTAGGACAGGGAGTTAATGGGGTAAAGGTGGAGTGGCTAGATTTGCCGATAGCTCATATTTAGCCAAAAATCCAGCCTAAGAGATTTACAGTTCCCAAGGATTGCCATCAACACAAATGCTCCTACATGCCAGTTCGGACCTCTATACTCGTAGGACGTGAGCAGAAGCGTGTCCGCATCGTGAGTGCGTCGATTCTTCATTGTAGCTTACCTGCACATCAAACCTGGCAGTTGTTCGCTTTGTAGCTACAGAAGTGTAGAGCACCAGGAGTAGAGTATGTTGTCTCTGGTTAATCTGTGTGCTAAATTCACTGACTGCCTAAGTTCTGCTTGGCTTTAGCATTGTGCATGACTATGGTGCTTCAGAGTGCTCAGAAAACATGGAAAGGCCCCATGTTAGTGCTACACACAGCACTTTTGCCTAAACATACACAACACTGTTCACGGTGAAAAATGATGTGAAAGAAAGGCACTCTGAGTTGTGATGACAGCCTCTGAATTCAGAGGATGATGCGTGCAAGGATTAGCATGGTTAATTGAGACTTGTCGGAACAGAACATTGCATAGGATAAGTGCGGGTAGCAAATGGGACAGCTTATGTTTTATGACTGGTAAAGTTCACACACTGCATAAGCTGTTCGGGTGTTAAAAATCATTAGCAGTTCAACACCTCGTTGCAGAATGTCGAAGCGGCAATTTAACATCCGCTGGAGAAATTGTACATATTTTGTGAGACCGATATTTCAAAGTACAGACTCTCGCGCACGCCAGTAGGTGGCACTGTGCTGCTTTGCATTGGTCTGTCCTCCCTAGAAGTGACTGTGCGAGCTGCTTGTTATAAGCACCACCGTCTCTGCCTTAGCAAAAGTCCCACTCCTCGTCACAGGCTCGGTCCCCCTCCCAAGTCGTTCCCGTGAGAGATCATCTTCGCGCTCAAAGTTCTCTGGTAAGTCAAAATCGAAGTCCAAGCACACACACAAACAAGCATTGGAATAGCCAATAGGTCTCCCCTTTGGTACCTTTTAAGTGTTAAGCCATGCTGCACATGCAAGGATATCTAGGCCATCTCTACAAGTTTGGGTGCCCTAAAATATTCCAAAATGTCCCTCTTTTGTGCGTAAGGTCGGTAGTAGGTAATGCTGGCGCTACCATTCGCAGTAACGGCCGCAGCTGCGGGTGCTGTCAACTGCAGTAGACATTTGTGATATACCATGGGCCTTTTCATGTAAATGAATCGCCCTTCACCAAGCTACTCGGTGTCTGGTTCCCCTTTGTGAAAGGTGGAGAACTTCTGCTGCCTTCGTCATTCCTGTGAATTGGGTTAAGGTCGGCTATGACGCCTCTCCTAGTTCAGGTGTTGCATCCACTCTCTGAGACATTTCTAAAGCTATTGTATTGTTTTTAATTTAACTGCATGGTACTTGAAGTCATTGACTGTATTCAAACGATTTCCAAATAATGTCTTAACGCAAACACTGCAGTGAAGGCCTGCCTGCTCTGAGCTCATTTGCATAATATACATCAGGGCTTTCAGTTCTTTTTTTTTTTTTTTTTTTTTTTTTTTTAAACTAGGTCAGGTCGTTGGTGCATGCATATGTTAAACTCTAACCCGGTCACCAGTCTTACCCCCCTTAGTATTGCTGTTTTGTGGCAGATAATGTCTAAACCACGAAAACGACAATTTCCAGTCTAATTGCACCATAAACCAAAGGCTGTGACTGAAAGCCTGCTGGCTGGTCTACAAATCTATTTTTTATACCAACTTTATGAGAGGGGGGGAGACAGGCGATGCAGAAAGAAAGCGGCGAGCAGCAGAGTGAGAGCGAGAGACGGAGACAGACAAGGGAAAGATATAGAACGAGAAAGACTGTCACAAAGGCAGAGAAAAAAGTCAAATAGCAGACAACAATAATAACAAATGCGTGAAAGAGAATTGAAATGAGAGAATCGCGAGCAGGACAGGTCAGAGAAACAGAGGAGAAACGGGCAAAGAGGACAAGAAACTTCTTGCTGGTGTACAAGAAAGGAGATCAGGATCCCAACTGCAACCTTTTGCACAGATAAATGTAATACCAGCGTGAATCTTATTATTGCGCATTACATTGTTTAGCTGGTACCGATGTCGAGAAAGACGAATATCGGAACACTGGTGCGACCAGATGGTAATTACAGTCACTTAGCTGCATCCAATCCCACAAGACCATGAGTTATTACCAGCATTCCCCACCGAGGACGAGCGGCGCCACTTCTATTGGAAGAGGCTTCTTTACCGACAAGCACTGTTAACAGCCACGGTGTGCCTTAGCGAGGAGAGAGTAAATAAGGCTCGGGGAAGAGTGAGAGCTCAGCCCGGAGATGGCCAAAGCAGTAAGTGATAAATGGGACCATAATGAAAGCAAGCGGGGCCCGCTGCCGCGAAAGTGAAAGCTGACCCAAAACAGATGGCAACCTGCGCGCCACTACTGGCGCCCGAGAGCAAAACGCTCTGGGAGAAAATATTTCCCAAGAAGCTGGGACTTCCACACGCCTTTGGCCAATTGTGTACTAAACCCAGACGCAAAATTGCGTGTGAGCACCAACTTATTTATTTATTTATTTCGCTTATAAAGCGCGCTATCACCTCAAGAGGCATCCTAGCGCTGGCAGACTCGAAAGAAAAGAAAAAGGAAGGGGCAGCTGATAACAGGCTAAGGATTAGGGAAAAGCCAGGTTTTCAAGTGCCTTCTAAAAGCAAGAAGGCCGGTGACCTGCCTGAGTTTAGTGGGAAGAGAGTTCCAGAGCTTGGCCGCGGCCACACTGAACGATCGACCTCCTGCTCTGGAACTCCTAAACCTCGGAACGGTCACCAACCTGGCCGAGGAGGATCGTAGACTGCAGGCCGGGACATGCCATGAAAACGTCCTTTGTAAGCAGGCAGGGCCTAACCCGTGAAGGGCTTTAACCCCTTCGATGCTGGTGACAAAGCCAGCTCGTCATGGGCGTTACCTGCGCTGCGCGCATGACGAGCTGGCTTTGTCACGTTACCCGCGATTTTTAAATTTCAGCGCCGGGAAAACCCGCTAGCGCGCATGCGGTTAAAGGTCAGACAGAGGGACTCAAATGTCACCCTCTGCCTCACTGGGAGCCAATGCAGCTGAGCCAGAGCCCCATAGGAGGAAGATCTAGTTGGCCACCCCAGGGCTAATTTTGCAGCTGCAGACTGGAGTCTCTGGAGTCTGTCCATGAGATAGCTAGGGGACTCCAGCAGCAAGGCGTTGCAGTAGTCTAACCTACTGAGCACGGTACAATGCACCACCTCTATCCGAGCAAGGGGCGGTAACAATGGCAGGATTTTTCAATGGAGGCGAATGATGGTCAAGCAGCCAGCTGCCACCTTTGAAACCTGAGCCTCCAGGGCGAAGTCACTATTGAACATCACACCCAGATTCCGTACTACCTTCACAGGCTGGACCAGTGGGGAAAAATCCATTGGCCAGAAGTTGCTGGGTAGAAGAGATTGTGCCCTGGGCCTTGGGCAATATAACACCTCTGTCTTTCCTGTGTTAAATTGCAAAGAGTTGGCTTTCAACCATTCCGCTGTGGCTCGCAGGCAGTTGTGAAATTTCTCCAAAGAGGTAGATTCATTTCCCTCCAAGGAAAGAATCAACTGCGTGTCATCAGCGTAGTTCACCATTTCGATCTGCTGACATACTCCCTTACTTGACCAGATGTCCCTGCAATAGGCGTGCCTGCCTTTACAAAAAACTTAATCAGAGAGTGGTACGTCCAGGCCATAGGTAGCGCATCCCCAACAGTGAGGAAGTTGGTGTCAGAGAAGATCAGATCCAGTCGATGACCTCCTGTATGGGTAGCCTGTAGAATTCGCTGGGAGAGACCAAGGGCCTCACACGAGTGAATCATATTAAGGGATCCTGTATTCAAAGTGCCATTCAGCCACAGGTTAAAATCACCAAGGATCACCAGATGGCTATGAATGACAGCCATATTGGAAAACAATTCCCAATAGTGCCTGCTGCTGGGCTAGCGTAAAGACCCCCGGAGGTCTATAACAGATGTTACTCCAGTATTGGAACTTTCATAGATTCCCATTGCTTGTATCATTCCCCGTCGTCGGAATGGGAGCCTCGGTAATAATATATATATATATATACCTAGGTAAATACACCCTAATAGGTGTAAAAAAGGTAAAAAATTAGGCCTAGGCCTCATTATCTTTTGCAGCCTATTGCTGTCATTATGTAAAAGGACCCAAAGTCCCCTTAGCAACCAATCAGATCAGCCTCACCCTGTAGAACCTTCCTGAGAAAGCTCAGAGCCTCAGATTTTCTACCGCTTCGTTGGTGACAGGGAGTCTCCTTAGAGCTCTGCTCTAACTTCAACTTGAGGTACTGTTTAAACAGTTTTTCTTTGAGGATTTCTTTCAGCTTTGTCATGGCTGATAAGGAAAAGAAGAGCCTTTTCAGGTCTTGTGCCACTTGTGGCAAAAAACGACTTTATACAGAGGATCAACATCAAGACTGTATTTACTGTCTATACCCAGACCATAAGGTTGATAAGTGTAGTATATGCAGGAGAATGTCTGTTAAAACCCTCCGTGATCGTGAAGGACGGCTGCTTCTGTGGCTCAGGAAGTTGGAAAGGAGGGATGAAGTAATTTCTGGTGATGAGGAAGATGCCAGATCAACATCTTCGAAAACTTCATTGAAGAGGGGCGGATCGTCTGTGGACACTTCAACTGAACCCCCCTTAAAGGCTGTGCGTGTGACCTCTGATAGGTCTGGCAAGCCAGGGCCTATCGAATCTCCTCACGTGAGTGTAAAGGAGAGGGAAAGGCAGGCACTGCAGGTGCAAAAGGCTAAACTGGATGAGGGCTCGGCTGGGCCTTCCCACCAGGTTAAAGTAGCCAAGTCCGTCAAAAAACCGACTGTAGAGGCCTCTACAGGGGTCAAAAAGGACTCTAAAACATCTGAGGTGATTTTGTCTCCTCAGTCGTCGACGAGCCAACCAACGACGACGAGGACGACGACGAGAGCGTCGACGAGGACCTCGATGTCGATTCCGTTGACGAAGACCGGATCGACGACGACGGCGTCGTCGACGATGACCACGTCGACGGTTACCACCACGTCGACGAAGACCATCCCGTCGACGATGACTATTCCGTCGACGGTGGCAATCTCGATGACGACGATCCCGTCGACGAGGACGACGAGCCCGTCGACGACGACAGCTCCGTCGACGAGCCCGTCGACGATGAACCCGTCGACGGTGCTGTCGGCGATGCCGTCGACGGTGGACCCGGCGACGACGATGGTTCCGTCGACGATGCCGTTGACGGTGAAGGGACTCTCGTCGACGGTCCCGTCGACGACGATTCAGAACAAGGAAACAGTGGATTTGTTTTCAACGCCGTTGACGACAGGGGCGCCAGAAAACAGCAGAAGGAGGAGGATAACCCCAGATATGACTTCTCCAAGGAAAGTACCATCATTACCTCCACCACTTTTGTTGGATGAAGAACAGGTTGCATACCAAGATACCCAACCACAGCAGGGCATGGTGACGATGCCTATGAGTCTTTTAACAGACTTAAGGGCGATGCTGGAGGAGTATAGGAGCAAGAAAGGGTCGCAACCTGTGGAAGGTCAAGCACAGGTTCAACCGCAGGTGGTGGCAGCACAGTCAGTACGGCCTGCACAGGAAGAACATGAGAGGGCATATCCTCCGCAAGTCCAAGTGGATACCTCGGATGAGGATGAGACGGGGCAAAACCAAGATCAAGACCAGGACAGTGAATGGAACCAGTATATAGCTCCGGATCCGGCTTCACCAGTGCCAGACCCGGTCGACTCGCCTCCGGCTGATGTAGGAGGTTTCTTCAGCCTGATGGAAAGAGCCACAGCGCGTTTTAAGTTAGCGATGCCTACAACATCTACGGATTGTTTTTTATACGATTTCAAGGAGGCATACCGTAAGGCCGTGCGCTCGATTCCCATTGTGGAGCACATATGGGAGGAAGGGAAGAAAGTGATGCAGACCCCAGCGACGGTCATTCCAACTCTTCCGCGCTTGGAGAAGAAGTACAAAGCTCCGGATGACAGTCCCGCCTGTTTGATTGGACAACCTAGACCTGACTCGGTCATATCGCAGGCGGCACAGAAGAAATCGCGGAATCCTTCGGCCACCCTCACGACTCCGCCGGATAAGGAGGGTAGAAGGTTGGACAACGCTGGGAAGCGTTTTTCGTCAATGGCTAGCTTGCTGGTCAGAGCGGCGAATGCCTTGGCGATCCTAGCAAGGTACGACCGCCAGATGTGGAGTGATGTGGCACACTATGTGAATCTGCTAGCGGATGACCAGAAGGCGGAAGCACAGAAACTTCTGGAAGAGGGACAACGTTCCTCTTCAGAGATGATTGATTGCGCGATGGACATCGCCACCATCTCTTTCCGTGCCCTAGGCAGTGCAGCGGTTCTTCGGCGACAAGGATGGCTGAGAGCTACATACTTCCGGCCAGAGGTCCAGAATAGGATTTTGGATTTGCCCTTCGACGGGGACATGTTGTTTGGGAAACATGTCGACGACACCCTACAGGGTATAAAGAAGGACACGGAGACAGCAAGGGCTCTGGGGAACCTGCAATATAGAAAGACACCCTTCCGTGGAGCACGAGGAAGAGGTTTCTCTTCACCTAGAGGAGGTTATCAGCAACAGCGATATTCACAGCAGTCGCAGTCTTACAGGCCACAGTACGGCAATCAATACTATCAGCGGCAGTCGCAATCCCAGTCTTTCTCTCGCCAGAACGCTCGTGGACGACAGGGGCGTCAGGGCAAGGACGCTGGCAAGCGTCAATAGCGGCCTCCCGACTCTGCCAACTGTTCCTCCGCTTCTGGGATCTCCAGTGGGCGGCAGGATTTCACAACATCTGAGCAGCTGGGAAGAGATTACATCGGATCAGTGGGTATTAAATATCATCCGGAATGGGCATACTCTAGAATTCCAGGACTTTCCACCTACAAGAGCTCCCCACGCCACTACTTCCAACCATCTGAACCTTCTTCAAGAGGAAGCTCAACAAATGCTTCAAAAAGGGGCGATCCAGCGTGTTCCCCTATCACAAAGGGGAGAAGGTTTCTATTCCAGATTTTTTCTGATCCGAAAAACAAAACAAAAGTGGCGTCCTATCCTGGACTTGAGGGAGCTCAACACCTATCTCACGAAACTATCGTTTCGGATGATTTCACTCCAGGATATATTGCGCCTCTTGAACCCAGGCGACTACATGGCAACATTAGACCTGGAAGATGCCTATTTTCATATCCCGATCCATCCAGCTCACAGACGTTTCCTTCGCTTTACAGTAGGCAAGAGTCACTTCCAGTTCATGGTGCTCCCATTTGGATTAAAGTCCGCTCCTCGGATATTCACAAAGGTGCTGGCACCGGTAGCAGCATTTCTAAGGAGACAGTCGCTGGAAGTATTCCCGTACTTAGACGACTGGCTGCTGAAGGCCCCAAGCGTGCAGGAGGCATCAAAGGCAGTGGACACGTGCTTGAACCTCTTTATTCACCTGGGTTTACAGCTCAACAAGGAAAAGTCAGTTCTTCAACCTGCAAGTACGGTGAAGTTCTTGGGAGCGATACTCAATACTCAGGAGTGCAAAGCCTTCCCATCGGAAGAGAGACAGATGAAACTCATATCGTCAGCCACCCGTTGCCAAAGGAGAAGTTGGATGACGGTCAGGATGTACAAATCTCTTCTAGGGTCGATTTCATCCTGTATTCAATTGATTCCGCATTGCAGGCTGCGAATGCGCCCCCTGCAGGAGGAGCTGGACCTTCAGTGGAGACAAGTGGAAGGTTCGTTCGACGACAGGGTGACGATAACCCAGCGGATGAAACGGTCGGTTTCATGGTGGATGAGAAGATCTCACCTCACTGTGGGACTCAGTTTCAAGGCGGCAAGGGCTCCTCAGGTCATTACCACGGACGCTTCTCTTCAAGGTTGGGGGGCGGTCATGCAAGACCTCCAGGTCAGTGGTCACTGGACTCCGGAAGAACGTCGTCTACATATCAACGTTCTGGAGCTAAGAGCTATTCGACTGGCAATGTTGGCTTTCCTCCCAAGGATTACAGATTCAGCAATCCTGGTGCGGACGGACAACACCACCGCAATGCATTACGTCAACAAGCAGGGAGCCACAAGATCGCCACTGCTTTCACAGGAATCCCAAATACTGTGGGAATGGGCGATAGCGCAGAACATCACACTCGTAGCAGAACACCTTCCAGGAGTATGCAACACGAAGGCAGATACGCTAAGCCGCCTGAGAGCAGTCTCGCACGAGTGGGAATTGGAGGACGCAGTGATCAAGGACATCTTCTCCCGTTGGGGGACCCCAGCGATCGACCTGTTTGCAACACCGGGGAACAAGAAATGCCGGTGTTACGCAAGCAGGGAACACCATCGAGGGTCACTGGGGAATGCCCTTTCGATGTCCTGGTCAGGCGCGTTTGTTTACGCCTTTCCGCCATTTCCCCTGATTCCTCGAGTCCTCAAGAAACTCAAGATGGACAGGTGCAGGATGATACTAATAGCGCCTGCCTGGGCTCGCCAATTTTGGTACACGGAGTTGCTTCTTCTATCAGAGACACCGCCCATTCATCTGCAACCCAAACTGACACTGCTCTCTATGTACAACGGCCAAGTTCTTCACCCGAACCCGAGCTCGCTTCAGTTGGCGGCTTGGCTCCTGAATACAGAGAGTTTAAGGATTTAAACCTCCCAGAAGAATGCAGGACCATCTTGGCACAGGCACGAGCCCCTAGCACGAATAAGACATATAGAGCGAAATGGAAGAGGTTCCATTTGTGGTGTCAGAGGGAGAAAGTGCATCCTTTCTCGTCAGCTCCGCATCAACTTTTACCTTATATTCTTTCATTGGCACAAGCAGGTCTGGCTCATGCTTCTATCAAGGTCCACTTGGCAGCTATTTCCAGATATAGGAGAACAAGATCGGGTCCCTCTCTTTTATCAGCGAGAGTAATCAAACAATTCTTGAAAGGACTGTTCAGAGTTTTCCCGCCAGTCAGGCCCCCACCTCCGGTGTGGCACTTGAATGTGGTCCTGGCCCAGCTAATGAGACCGCCATTTGAGCCAGTACATAAAGCGGACCTGAAGTTCCTATCATGGAAAGTGGCGCTTCTTTTGGCACTCACCTCTGCAAGGAGAGTCGGAGAGCTTCAGGCTTTAACCATCAAAGAACCCTTCTTACAGTTCAAAAATGATACAGTTATCCTACGGATGAACCCCAAGTTCATTCCGAAGGTACCGACTGACTTTCATCTTAACGAGCCAGTGATTTTGAAATCTTTTTTTCCTCGGCCTTCAACCCAGGCTGAGAGGACACTTCATTCTCTGGACGTTCAGAGATGTTTGAAATTCTATCTACAACGCACAGCTGGATTTCGAAAGACACCCCAACTGTTTGTGGCTTTCGGAGCCCCAAGGAAAGGATTTCCTTTGTCAAAACAAGGGATATCTAGATGGATAACTAGTGCGATCCGGTTCTGCCACCAGGCGGCAGGCAAACCTTTACAAGGACAGGTGAAGGCACATTCCACAAGGTCAGTCTCAGCATCAGCGGCGCTGTTTGCTGGAGTATCCATAAAGGACATTTGCAGAGCAGCCACCTGGAGCAGTACGCACTCCTTCACGAGACATTACTGCCTGGAGGCGGCTGCAAAGGAGGATTCGGCTGTAGGACAGGCAGTCCTGAGAAATCTCTTCCAATAAGAGGTGAGCTTTCCTCTCTTCCCTCCTCCTGTTTTTTCAAACATTTCGTTTATTATGCTTTGTTACTGCTTTATGGTTGTTATAATCTGTGATGTCATTAGTTTGTAATGATTCTGTAACTGTGCACGAAATGTTTGAGGTATGCTAACTGCTATCTACTCTGATACAAGCAATGGGAATCTATGAAAGTTCCAATACTGGAGTAAGAAACAAGTTACTTACCTGTAACTTTAGTTCTCCAGTATTGGTAACTTTCATAGATTCCCATGCGCCCACCCGCCTCCCCTGGGAAAGCTCACTTTAGGGCTAGGTGATTATGTGGCAAAGCAACGGCTACGAAAATCTGAGGCTCTGAGCTTTCTCAGGAAGGTTCTACAGGGTGAGGCTGATCTGATTGGTTGCTAAGGGGACTTTGGGTCCTTTTACATAATGACAGCAATAGGCTGCAAAAGATAATGAGGCCTAGGCCTAATTTTTTACCTTTTTTACACCTATTAGGGTGTATTTACCTAGGTATATATATATATATATATATATTATTACCGAGGCTCCCATTCCGACGACGGGGAATGATACAAGCAATGGGAATCTATGAAAGTTACCAATACTGGAGAACTAAAGTTACAGGTAAGTAACTTGTTTCATACACGTTAAAAAAAGCCTCTGTGAGTTCTTGAGAGAAGCCAAATAATTCACAGCCATTGCACACTTCAATGTTGATGACATTCAAGTCAATTGTGTCTCTAAAAATCACACCCACCCCGCTCCTCCCCCCCACCCCTCCCACTAGTTCTGGGCTTGTGGCGCATTTTAAACCCTGGCGGGCAGGCATTCCCAGCATCAACTTCGCACCCCGGCGCAGTCCAAGTTTCAGTCATACACAAGAAGTCAAGTTTGTGAGTCTACAACACCAGTTGAATATCAACACTGAGTTTAGGGAGAGACCTCGCATTCAAAAACCCACCAGCTATGGTGTCACCCCTCAGAAAATCCGACACAGGGAAAGTAATGTTGGACAGCGTAAAGGTCCTCTGTCACGTCCCCTCTCACCAGTAACAGTAAGTTCATTACTGGTGTACCATCTGGGCTCCCCCTCTGCAGCAGGCCCAAGTCCCGGGCCTAAAGGAGCAGCATGCCTGGCGCTGAGCATGTCCTTAGCGCGGACGGGCGTAAATGCACAAGCTTCTACAGAAGCTGAAGTCATTCCCTGAGGTCGATTTCCTATGAAGCGCATGTGCTCTGCCATAGGCTCGACCTAAAAATAAAAGCGATATTCAACCCCATCTTGCCATTCTGAATCCCAAGAGAAGTCGCAAGGGCATCATGATATGAGCCGCTCACCTTTGAGATCTCTGGGCATGGAACAGATCTCTCAGCTGATCTGGTACCTCAAGTTTCCCAGCCATCGATGATGCCGCAGCAGATTTAAATCTTCAAGGAGGCCATGCTTTCATATACCTCTTGAGTGCCTTCGGGCCCTAAGAAACTGTAGGGGCCCCAAGTGGTACTGCTCCCAGCAGATCCAGACCTCTGTCTCATCTGACCCAGTGAGACCTACCTTGGGCCTTATTCTGGCACTAGTACAAGCTTCCACCTCCTCTCCAGGACCTGCTCTGGTCTCTTCCACATCTGCATTGTCTATGCCACTGGCGCAGGAAGAGGACCCAGTACTGATACCAGTGCTGACTATCGGGCACTGAACTGGCTTCAGGTAGATTTCGACAGATGTGTTAAGAGATTACAAAAGTGCAACTGGTCGTCATACACCCGACTCTGACTTGCCTTTACCAAGGTGTACAGACCAGCAGAAACTGCACTATCTTTTTGGCTCTGATTCGGGATCATGGACAACCCAGTCCCCTTCACTTCACAGATGCCTTTTACATGAACTTACAAGAAGCTAGTTTCCTTAACACTAGCTACCATCAGTTAAGACCAAACAGTTGTCCTCTCAGACATTTTGCAGCCTGGGCCTACTACTTCCGAGACATTTCTCCCTATTAACAAGCAGCGTTTTCACCATCCTTATTTTCAAATAAATTAAACTTACATTAACCCCTTCGCTGCTGGCCCGTTTCCGCCGCTGTGCGGTAAACAAAAGAACAGGGGTGGGCCATGACGAACCCCAGCCGTCATCAGCACACGAGCACCGTAGTGCATGACGGCTGGGGTTCGTCATCAGCATACAAGGGGTTAAGGAACTTTCCACCCATCAAAACGGGAAGAGATGCTATGTTGGTTGGACCTCAAAAGAGCTTTGAGTTTTTACCTTGATAGTACCAAGGAACCCTGTGTGAGCAATCCTGTTTTTTTTGGGTTCTCTGAGGAGAAATAAATGGTTCTGCATTAGAGGACCCTGTCTGGGTGAATAGTTCTCTGCATCAAGATCTGCTTTGCACTGGCCAAGAAGCAGCACCCAGAAGGTCAGAGAGCTGAATCTACCAGGGATAAGGCTGCTACTACTGTGTTGGTTTGTAGTGTGCCTGTCCTTAACTGCCAGGCTGAGGCATAGGCGCTTGTGCAAGCATCGACAGCCAGAAAGGCACTTTGTTTGGTCCTGTAGTACTTTTTAGGGCTCGCGAAGCGAAAAGCCCTTTTACTGGCGTTTTAAAAATGGACCTGTAAATTCCACAAATTCCACACGCTCGTGCGTGTGTTTTTTCCTTTTCGATCTGCTATTGGCCTTCACGTGTGTTTTTGTTTTATAGCGAGCATACCATAGGTCCGAGGCGGGTGCATAGCTCTGCCCCTGGCCTATTGGTGTCTTACGCGCATTTCCTGACATATTGCTTTCAATTATTGGGCCAGACTTGTGCGCGATAATTCAAAGAATATGGCAGGAAAGGCGTGCGCACCACTCTTTTGATTTATTTGTTTTTTTCTTTGAGAGGAGACAGGTTTATATTTTCGATGGCATCCGCTTGGTTTTCTATTTTATTGTGGGTTACGAGTTCTTGTTAATAGCCTGCGGGGCTGGGTCTGCACACGCA
The DNA here is from genome assembly GCF_964263255.1 of Lissotriton vulgaris. Lineage (NCBI taxonomy): Eukaryota > Metazoa > Chordata > Amphibia > Caudata > Salamandridae > Lissotriton > Lissotriton vulgaris. Next base: position 1,062,243,920 of record NC_141697.1, read on the forward strand.
CGGGATGCCTTAACATCACTGGGAGATGCCTAAAGTAAAACACATATCAAGACGTGTAACGGAAATGAGCGGGAGCGTGCAGGCTGAAAGAACGAGCGGGCAGGTGGGGGCTGATCAAGGCTGGGCATCTCTCAGTCAGCACAGAGGTGTTGGGCGATTCCAGGGGGGCATGTGCTTCTGATGGGAGGCCGGTCCCGCCGCCAGATGGACAAGAATGGCAGCTGCCGGTGGGGCACGAAGCTCATGCAAGTCTCTTGGTGGCTTCGAGAGTATCAAGATTGGCACCATGCGGGGCTTCAGTTTGCATCGCCCTGTGAAACAAATTCCCCTAAAAAAGTCAGGCAGACGCATACAGACGTCAGGCATTCCACCTGGAATATTGTCAAGCAATATGGAAAATACTTCCGAGGCTTGCATATCAACAGGTCTTTATGCTGAGCAGAAAGGTGTATTTCAGACATGAATTTCAGCATGGAGCCTGGAGGTAGGGACACTATGCAGTGTTTTTTTAATAAGATCCAATTTGACGTTGTTTTCATGCTGGTGGTTGAGGTGAACGGTAGCGATGGGGCACAGCTCCCGTGATATTGGTGTTTCAGCTTGCGGAGGAAAATCTGTCTGTGGTGCGTGGAGACTAGGAGCACAATATTAGGGAATCAGCTCGGAGCACGATGCAGCCTGAGTGATGAGTTTCAGCGTCCCTCGTGTTGCTGCCTTCAAAGGTACTTTAAGTCATGGCTTGGGGCAGTGGGGGCTTTAATTTTCCTCGTTTCCTCAAAAAAGTAAAGCATTTCCAAACTTCAGCCCCATCTGATAAAACAGCTTTTTATTCCTGTCATAGCCCTTATCTTCCGAGCACCGATAAAAGTGTTTACATTGGGAAGGCGGAATAATTACTGTCATTACTGGTCCTGGGGCACCGGCATCATAAAAGTATTACAAGGGTCGGCACAACCTGAGTTCAACCTTGAAAATCTTTTCAAGAGATTTTTGTTTAAAATATTTGATGTTGGGCCTGCTCCAAAAACATTCAACTGACAGTTTTGTGTGATGCGTGTTGTGACAAGTATTCTCCCAACAACCAACCGTTGTTCTGTGTGATGTCCTGTGTGTTGCTGTTGTGTTCTTTGTTACGTGTGATTTCCTGTGTATTACGGTTGTGCTCTGTGTAAGGTCCTGTGTGTTCTGTGTGAGGTTCTGTGTGTTACTGTTTCGGACTTTTACCCTTCACTACTTTCAGATCCCACCAGCCGCCACTGATCATGCCTTTTTTGCACTGATGCATCACTGAGTATTTCCTCAGTTGAGCGATCAAACAACACATCCTGTAGCTGGAGGTTATCTGTTGTTTTATAAATTATTTACATAACTGTTCAAGTTCTTGGTGCTAGAAGATTTGAACTATGGTCTACGAAAGCCCATTATGCAAGAGAAGAAAAGAGAGTTTTAGTAGCTTCTATATTGTAAAAACTCCATAGCGCACAGCTAAGGTGGGAACACGTTAGAGAGCTAAAGGGCTAAGACAAAAAACAAATCTACCTCTCCAGATAACCAAACACTCTGGCTCTGGTTTTGTCTAAGTCCACTACTCAGACCCTTCACCTCGGGAGGTTCTGCTTTGGTGTCTTTCCTAACATGAGTAATAAATGGTTAGTGGTGTTCATCTCAAGCTACTTAACTTTGGTAACATTTTTTCTGGTGGATACTCCATCTGCAAATTCCTCTCTGGCCCCTCACATCCCCATTTTGCACAGTGGCCTCACTCTAACTTCTAAAATGGTCCCAAGTTAGAGCATCCTACTATGCTGCTTTTACAATATGCTTTGTACATATGTTTGGATTTTCTCTTATTTACTGTATAAGTAACATTTACTGATTGTATAGTGCTCTGATATCCGCCAGGATCTTCAATTAAACAGTGTGGCCGGAAGAACAGTTACAAGCATAGTGTCTGAGGACCGTCTCAGTTTACAATCGGTCTAACAAAGATTTTTATGCAGTTCATTGGATGCAATAAAATGGTCCTGCCAGTTTTTTTTTTTTTTGGAAGGAATGCGGGCCGTTCTCTTTGGAGCCATAAATTAATGTTTTAGATGAGGAATCCAGGTGGGTCTCGACACAATGCAGCCAGTAGATAACGTGTCCAGATGTCCGGCATGGGGAGTGCGTAATCACTGCATGTGTTTTTTCCTGATTGGCTAAGTGTTCCTAACTTCATGTGACTAACTTTATTGTGTTTTGGGAATATGCGCGCACCCCTCTGGCCATGTGTGCTTAATTGGGGACATTCTCACCGTACCATTGTCGTGTCGCTGTGCCTATCTGTTGGGTTGACCTGGGATTTTCTGTTCGCACGTTTGTCTGCTGGCTACATGAAACCCCACCTGTGATCTGTCAATCAGTGTTTCAGGCCTAGATCTCAGGGCCTGTCTGACCACGTATTTCTGAGTTGGGGATGAAGTGGAGTTCACATCAGGCTAATTTGTCAATAAGGATGGCATTTCATTTTTGTACGTGAATGGATCGTTATTCACATCGACTTTTTGAGTATTAACATTAGTATTAAGTACACTGGTACTAACATTTGTTCAAACTCCATGTCCGAGTGTACGGAAAGGGAAAAAAAAGAAATTAACATTCGCATGCAGGGTTGGTGCTTATGTGTGGCTCAGCTGCATCACTTCTGGCAGGGGGAGGAGGGAAGGGGGGTGTTACAGACCTGACGGGAGCTACATAGCACTCCCTAGCGGCGCATGGGAGACGGCTGTTCTAAGGTGAGGAATCTGCATTTAGATAGAAAATCCACTTGAAAGAGCATTACAACCAATGTGTTCAATTTGCACTCACTGCTGATCGAACTACAACATGGAAAGTGATTTGCAGGCTTTCTGGAAGGATGGTGTGTCTGGTTCTGTACCCCGGATGGCCATCAAAGATAGGAATATCTTAGAAAAGCAAATATTTTGCAACTGACTTCAGTTGAAAGACTTATGACCAGCCTGAATTTATAAGGGTTAGACCTAACATGCTTTACTTTTTCTTTCAGAACTGGGTCTCACCGACGGGCAGGAACTTGCAGTAGCTGATGTCACTACACCACAGACTGTGCTGTTCAAACTTCATTTCAGCACTTGAATCAGAAATACATTTTCGTCCCGGAAAACTCCAAAATTATGAACACTTACTGGGTGCTCTAACTCACTTGACTTCTCCCAGTAGTTCTAATGTTGCTGCAAATTAGATTTTTTGTGAATGACTTTTCACAATGTACTCTGTTGAAATTGTTTCTTCAAGTGTTTTTCGTACCGGTCCAGATTCATGAGGAAAACGGTGACATGCCATTCAAAGGTGGCTTTTCACATTTGACGAAATAGTTTTTCTGTCAAAGCCTGAACGCATTGTGATGGAACACGAGCATGTGTCTCCTTGTATTTGAGACCCTGCTTTATGCATCAGAACAGAATCTACTTCTAAGGAGTTTTTTTTAAATGTACAGCTCGGTGTCCTAATTTAAAAACTTTTGCAGGTAACGGTGTATATAATAAACATATGTTAGTTTTATTTAATATGAATATCATTTGCACAAAGGTGCCAGTTAGGCAAAAATGTAAAGAATTCATTTTGAAAAATGTGTAAACAGACTTGAAAACGTATCCATGAAATTACCAATATGGCTTTCTTTGGGGCTTCTTAGATGTCAGACATTTTGCATATTATTGCAGTTCACGCCCTCATAGTATTAAGTTTCTTTACTCAAATGAGAACTTTGAACTCATTGGGTGTGTCTGTGCCAGTAGCTTGGAGGCATATTATCTTACTTTCACCGTTGGCATGACTTTCTGTCCTTTCTCCGTTGAGAGTACATGAACATTATGCATTGTTCAGCTTTACATTGTTCTCTGTTCATTTATTACCTCTATTAGTGAATGGCAAACATTTCTACGTTTGTGTGGGAGAGTGCCGAAGCGAACCACCCACCCCTGTTTTAGTACATAAAGTCGAAATGTTCTGTGACCCAGATAAGCAGATTTCAAAGGTGTGCACACAGTCCAAGAGTTGCATTTTACCTAGTGACTTTCTCAGTGTAATTGCACTTTAAAGCATGCAGCTTTATTTTTAAATCCTTATCACTTCAGTGGTTAAAGCATTTATTAATAAAGACTTTAACTGTATGTTACAGCTTGGTGTGATATTCATGAATTGTTTGTTTTTGTTTTAAACACAATTTACAAAACGGTTTAAAAAGATCTGCCAAATCCATAATGTGTAAGAATGAATCCACATAACAATCCAATTTATTGAACGTAAAACTGGGGTGCTAGATTTTTATTGTGCTTTTTTGTTTTATTCTTTCTTGATAAACCTACTCAGTGCTTAGTACACTGTACCTGGCATCAGTGTTTGCATTACTTTTCATTCTCATCCGCCCCTTGTAGCCACACAACTATAATTTTAAATCTACACTTAAGGAGGACAATCACTTATTTTTACAAGACCTGGACTAGCCCTTCATTTCAGAACTTAAATCTACAACGTTATCACACCTGCATGTCCTACAAAGTGATGTGCCAAATGTTCACTTACATCTCTAACATCATACTTTCCGTTTTGCTGCCACTTTGCCCAACCTGTTAAGTGCTTCCCTTCTCTTCTCTTATCACATTGTCGACAATCTCCTTGTTCTTTAAGTCTATTAGTGCCGTCCCATTATACATTTTGCAGTCATCAGGCGAGCACTCTCTAAAATGTTTTGAACATTTTGATGTTATGTGCATGCTTTCGAGTTAAATGTGAAATTTCAGACCTCTCTCTATAATACATAATATAATAAGAATATAATGTTCGAGGCATGTGGGCTGCTGAATTCATATCTGTGCATAGATCGCTGCCTAGTGTTGGGTCCGGATGATTGCACATTGTTGTCCTGGAAGAGTCTTCGAAGTATCATGAGATAGGTGGCTCCTCCCCCGGACTGCAGTGCGCATGGGCATCCTCTCCATCCTCCGATTGTTTTTTTCCGCCATTGGGTTCGGATGTACTTTTCTTTACTCAAGTTCGAAAACTTTCTAAAGGCCAAAAGGCCTTCGGGGTCGTCGGTATTGTTTTGATCGGTGCCGAGTTCTTGTTCCAGTTTTCTTGAGCAGGACGTCTAGGAGAGCCGCGTGGCCTTTTCGACACCGGAGGCCTGATCGTCGATGGAACGGAGCCCGTTCAAGCGATGCCCCCTCTGTAACTCTAAGTACCCGCACATCGATGTACACCTGGTGTGCAACAAGTGCTTATCACCGGAGCACGACGAGAACAACTGTCTAGCTTGTGCTCGATTCAGGTCGAAGAAGACACTTAGACTCTGACGCGCAGCGAGGCAAACTATGTCGAAGCCAGCGCCCGACCCGATGAACATCTTTGATGAAGACGACGATTAGGTCGTCGACACAGAGGATCCAGAACAGCAGTCGGATCCCGGTTCGGAGCATGGCTCCAACTATTATGAGGAAGACTAAGACTACGTTGAATATGAAAACGTCGCCGAGGTAAGGGACGACGTATCCCCCCATCGAACCCGTTGATGACTCGAGCGATGAAACAGGCCCAACAATGGGTACGGGGCCCGAAACAGACACTCAAACACTTTCAAAGGCTCAGGTCGAGGCATCGCCAGAAGGCCTTAGCCGAGATCATGAACAACATTCTGTAGCCCCGCGTCAAGGCCCGGCTAAGAAAACATCACATGAGCCATCGGTTCCACTACTCAAACCGAAACCGAAAGCCATCGAGCCAATAACGAAACCGAAAGTGCTGAAAACAGTCTTCGGGTCGAAAACCTCAAACCCATCGGAGTCGACGAAGAAATCAGGTGTCGACGAACCTGCGGGGTCGAAAGTAAAGAGTGTCAAACCGAAGATCGGGGCGCTAAAGTCCGCCATTAAAACCAAGCACGTCGAACCGAAAAAGTAGACGTCGATGGACGGCGACACAAACAAGGGACTCGAGTCTCGCAAGGGTCTCGATCTGAAGCATCAGGTCAACGGACCACAGCTTGTCAAAGGCCTTGAGTCGAAAGCCAAAAGCGCCTCGAAGGCCATCGAGGCAGAAGAGTGCGCCTCTGACACCACAAGCACCGAAGTCGGCGCACGCCCAAGAAGTTATTGGCGAAAAGGCTAAGTCGGTCGCGCCTACATCGACGCCGGCGCCGAAGAAGGTCAGTCTGTCTAAAGACACTATGCCACAGATAAAATTCGGACTACCACCAACTGCATGCCCCAAGGCGCTCTATCCGAGACGTGGGGTTGAAACCCCCAAACAGGTGTCATTGGGGAAAAAGGAGTCATCCTCTGGAAGAGGACGTTATGTACCAGGAGCCCTCATATGATGACCAGTCCAAGTTACATATTGACTCGGAATCTCGTAAACTTACTATTTATCAGAGGAAAATCAGATCAGAAAATACTTTGGAATCATACAAAATTCCACTAAAAAAGAAAAGGGATTCTGCAACATCACCTGTCCTTTTTGAGACTGTGAGGTACTATGGCCAGGACACTTCGGCATATTCACCCACACCCACTAATGAGGATATGGGGTATGATGATGATGAACAATATAATTACCCTGCGGACAATGATCAGGATCACCAAACTCAAGCCTGGACAGACCCTGCTGACCAGGGGGAATCACAGACTATTCCTGATACTCCCTCTTATCCTGTGAAAACTTCACCAACGGAAGATACAGCTGTGTTCAACGCTTTAATTGAAAGGGCAGCACTAAATCATGATGTGGACATGCATGCTGACCCAGTTGAAGAGGACTTCCTGTTTGACACTTTCTCCACTTCAGAGAAATCTGTTAAAACTTTGCCAATGCTAAAGGGTGTCCTTAAACACGCAGGGGACATTTTCAAGGAAACCATTAGGGCAAGGTTTATTAACCTCAGGATTGAATGGAAATACAGACCGGCGCCTGTCGACTCTACATATATTAAGGGACAGCTGCCATTAGACTCTTTGGTGGTGTCAAATACTCGTAAGCGCGCCAACTCACAAACTACGGGTGATGCTCCTCCTCCAGACAAAGAATCTAAAGTACTAGAAGCTTCTGGGAAAAGGGTAGCTGCTCAAGCAGCTAATATCTGGAGGATTTCTAATACACAGGCCCTATTAGCCAGATACGATAGGGCACATTATGACACTCTAGAGCAACTGCTACATTTGCCTGAGGACTACAAGGAGGGAGCAGAGATGCTAATCCAGGAGGGTAAACTCATATCCAACGCATCCATTAAGTGTGCGCTAGACGCAGCAGACACTGCAGCCAGGGCCATCAACACAAGCGTCATGCTCAGGAGGCATGCTTGGTTGCGCATCTCTGGATTCAAACCTGAGATTCAGACCACATTACTAAATCAGCCTGTGAACCCAGATTATCTTTTTGGTCCTGATGTGGACACAATCTTAGAAAAGATTTAAAAAAAAACACAGAAACAGCCAAGTCCATGGGTGCCTTGCAGTCCCAACAATTTAGAGGAGGTTCCTTTCGTCGCTCCAGTAACAGAGGAGCAACACGAGGCCAGGCATCACAACAAATTCCATACAATAAAGGGAGCACGCAAACCACCTACAATAAAAATAACAGAGGTGGATACCGTGGCAACAGCAGCAACAGCAGCAAAGGCAGAGGACGGGGGAATAACAACACCAGATCCTCCGCCAATACTAAACAGTGATGCCTTGTCACTACCCCCGGACCATGTAACACCGGTCGGGGGCGATTACAACAGTTCCTGACAGTCTGGGAGAGCATTACCACAGACAGGTGGGTGAGACAACTTATTCAGTACGTCTATTGTCTCGAGCTAACCTCCACTCCACCCAACATACCCCCAAGACACCGTCCTAAGTCAGCAGAGCACATAGACTTATTGCAGCAAGAAGTCATCAGCATGCTGCAAAAAGGGGCCATAGAACTCGTCCCTATACAGGAAAAAGGTACAGGGGTATACTCGCTGTACTTCTTAATTCACAAAAAGGACGGGTCTCTCAGGCCAATACTGGACCTCAGGCCCCTAAACAAATACATCTTGTCAGAACATTTTCACATGCTCACTTTACAGCAGGTTCTACCATTGCTCAGTCAGGGAGATTTCCTCGCAACACTAGACCTAAAAGACGCGTACTTCCACATACCAATACATCCTGCACACAAGAAGTATCTCAGGTTTACCATACAAAATCGGCACTACCAGTTCAAGGTACTACCTTTCGGGGTGACAACAGCCCCCAGGGTGTTTACCAAGTGCCTAGCGACAGTAGCGGCGTACCTAAGGAGAAACCATGTCCACGTTTACCCCTATCTGGACAACTGGCTCATCCAGGCAAAGTCGGTCCAGCAATGTGCCAGCCACATGTCGCACACTATTCACCTCCTGCACAGCCTCGGATTCTCATTAAACTACGCAAAGTCTCATCTCCCACCTGCTCACGTACAACAGTACCTAGGAGCAACAATAGACACAGCCAAACTCAGCAAGAATCAGCAGTATTCAGTTGCTGATTCAGAAATTCAGACCCCAATACTCGCTCCCAGCACACAGGTGTTTATGCAGTTGATAGGCATGATGGCCTCCTGCATCTTCATAGTCCCTCACGCGAGGCTACACATGCGTCCGCTTCAAGAATGCTTAGCACGGCAGTGGAACCAGGCTCGAGGACAGTTTAAAGACCTAGTGTTGGTGACCGGTCGTGCATACCACTCTCTGCATTGGTGGAACCCACAAAACCTTTGCAGGGGACGACCGTTCCAAGAGCCTGTACCACAAATCGTGCTGACAACTGACACATATCTCCTGGGCTGGGGAGCGCATGTCCTCCATTACACAGTGCAGGGACTATGGACGACACAGCAAAGGTAGATGCACATCAACCTGCTGGAACTGATGGCAATCTTCATGGCAATAAAGGCGTTCAAGGTACATCTGTGCAACAAAGTAGTGTTGATCCGGACGGACAACATGACTGCCATGTACTACATACAGAATCAGGGAGGGACACACTCTCCACAGTTGTCACATCTAGCGCAAAGCATGTGGAAGTGGGCCATTCAGAGGAACATATTCCTCATGGCGGAACACCTTCCAGGCAGGGACAACCAGATGGCGGATCTGCTCAGCAGGCACAGCCACCAGATGCACGAGTGGGAGATACATCCCTCAGTGCTACAACCGTACTTCCAGCAGTGGGGTCACCCAGAGATTGACCTGTTCGCCACAAGGGAAAACGCAAAATGCCAAAGCTTCGCCGCCAGGTTTCCACATCCACAGTCTCAGGGCAATGCGATATGGATGAACTGGTCAGGCAGGTTTGCGTACGCTTTTCCACCAGCCCCGCTCATACCACTAGTGGCATGCAAACTGCGACAACACTCCATGACACTCATCCTAGTTGCTCCAACGTGGGCGAGGCAACCGTGGTACACCACTTTCCTAGAACTTTCCGTGGTGCCTCATCAAAGGCTGAGATTAACACCCAGGCTTTTAACGCAGAGCCATGGAGACATTCAGCACCCAGATCCGCAACAGTTGAACCTTGCGATCTGGCTCCTGAAGTCATAGAGTTTGGTTACCTGAACTTGCCTCCTGACTGTATGAACATTATCAAGGAGGCAAGAAGACCTACAACCAGAGCTTGCTATGCGGCGAAGTGGAAACGATTTGTCATCTATTGTACCAATACTGACATAAATCCGCTAGATGCATCTACTCAAAACCTCATATGTTACCTGTTACATTTACATAGATGCAATCTAGCGTATAGCTCCATACTTATACACTTAGCTGCGGTGGCGGCTTATCTTCAGAACAGGCAACACCTTTCACTCTTTAGAGTTCCTGCTATTAAAGCTTTTATGGAGGGACTCCAACGAGTGATTCCTCCAAGACACCCACCTTCACCTGTCTGGAACTTGAACGTGGTTCTAACCAGACTGATGGGACCACGCTTTGAGCCTCTACACTCGTGTGAGATACAGTTCCTAACGTGGAAAGTGGCTTTCCTAATGGCGATTACATCACTTAGAAGGGTTAGTGAGCTACAAGCCCTAACTATTCAGGAGCCGTTCAAATTCATGCAAATAGAGTAGTACTGCGTACAAACCCTAAATTTATGCCAAAGGTGGTATCCCAGTTTCACATCAATCAAACTATCGAACTGCCAGTGTTCTTCCCAAATCCAGATTCAGTGGCAGAAAGAGCTGTACATACACTGGACGTTAAAAGAGCTCTCCTGTACTATATAGACAGGACAAAACCTTTCAGAAAAACTAAACAACTGTTTGTTGCCTTTTCACCACAGCATAAAGGCAACCCCATTTCAAAATCAGGTATAGCCAGATGGATTGTTAAGTGCATACAAATTTGTTATCAAAAAGCTAAACGCACTTTAACAGTTCCCCCAAGAGCGCATTCCACACGCAAGTTAGGGGCATCCATGGCTTTCCTGGGAAACATTCCTCTAGAAGACATATGTAGAGCAGCCACATGGACTACCATAAATACATTTACCAAACACTACTGCGTAGATGTACACTCCAAACAGCAAGCAGCTGTAGGGCAGGCTGTACTCAGGACTCATTTTCAGGCTGCTGCAGCTGGCAAGGGCAACCACCGCTAAGGGGGAGACTGCTATACATTCTATTCACATATATGAATTCAGCAGCCCACATGCCTCGAACGGAATATGCTACTTACTAGTATGCATCTGTTCTTGGCATGTAGGGCTGCTGACATTCATATCGCCCTCCATCCTCCCCGGTGCCTGTCGTAGCTGCAGCACTCAGAATTATTCTTAGCATGGTCATCACTTACTGTATCATACTCCATCCCTGCCACAATGGCGAAAAACAATCTGAGGATGGAGAGGATGCCCATGAGGACTGTAGTCCGGGGGAGGAGCCACCTATCTCGTGATACTTCGAAGACTCTTCCAAGACAACAATGTGCAATCATCCGGACCCAACACTAGGCGGCGATCTATGCACAGATATGAATGTCAGCAGCCCTACATGCCAAGAACAGATGCATACTGGTAAGTAGCATATTCCTATCTATAGATACAGTGCTCCTTATTTTGGAAGTTAAAGCATTGGAGTCGTTGAGATAGTCATTTCTTTCAGGTACACACAATTTGGGAAGCGGGGAAGGTAAAATGAATACACTGATCTGATTCGAATTTTACAGTTTAACCACTAGTCCATGTCCCGTATAAGCTCACTAATTTCCATTGTCTTTGCAGAAGTTTCTTCCTACCTTTTTCCAGAAGTTGCCCATGCTTCTCGTTCCCTACCTGTTTGTTATGAATTCTGCAACCTGGCACACCCATGTATCTGATCGAGACATCTAGCTGCAGATTCCTTACCTTTGAATTTCCCAGGCGTCTGACTGTATCTGGAAGATTTTTCTTCGAGCAATACCCCTGCGCACCGGTTGGCTCCGCATGACGTATCTGTTGTCTGCGCTGTAGTGGCATCCACGCCACCTCTATAGACACCTCCATGGCGCGCGCTCAGTTCTTTTCCCGCCAGTCAAGCGCTGATCTGTGAAGAGAGCTACCCTATGTCACTTTCTGACAGGCATTTTTTTACTTTTGTCGACCCCTTTTTGGTGTGTAGTTCTTTTCCATTCTGTCTAGAAAGACTTCTAGGTTTCAAACCGTGTGACACCTGTCACCGTGCCATGTTGATGACGGATCCCGCCCCTGGCTTTCCTGTGGTGCCTTGAGCTCGACCTTGACTCGTAATCATGCTCTGATTTTCAGGTCATGGCTCCCGAGGCTTTGGGAGCGGTCCCTAAAGCTACTTGCGGCCTGACATTCGGCCCAAGTCATGTGACTCCTTGGAGATCTTGTTTGTGATCCCAGTCGAGAGGAAGGTCTGTGCGCCGCTCCGGGAGTCACAAGACCTCTCCGTCCCACTCCAAATCAGGACACTCTGGTAAGAGGCACAAGAAGTCGAAGCACGCTTCGACCTCTCCTCGTCTCTCAAACGCGCCGGAGGAGTCTCGGCGTTCTAGACCTCGTTCTTTGGAGACTGGGTCGGCTCGCCGTTTCCTTGATTTTCTGGGAGCCAGAGCGACCCCTACCCAACTCCCAGAGGTCTAGGAGGCCATGTGCCTCATTTTTGGGCAGCCTGTCCCTTCCAACCCGCCTTCGGACCCCGTGGCGTAATAGGGGGCTCCATAGAGTTTTGTGCTGGCAGCTCCGGCCCGACCTAGTCGGCAGTTGATACTGTCTGTAATCAGTTGTGCCATTGCCACCTTCCACGACGCCTATGCTCACTGTGCTGCTGGTTCCCCATGGCAGCTCCAGCCCCATTCTGATCTTAAACGACCCAGAGCTGGTACTGTGTCGACCGATACAGCGCCAATAGAACCTCCAGGTCCTAGGTCCTTTCCTGAGCCCTGTTCTAAGGTGCTAGGAGTGGGAGAAGATTGGGTGTGGTCGCTGGACCCTTTAGAAGACCAGCCTTATCAGGAAATGGACTGGTATGAGGAATTGGGGGATGCCAATGGACTGGACACCTGTCTAGATTCTGGCATGCTTTGTCTCCCTAACATGGCTATGGAGGAGGGAGCGTCATTTGCTATGGTGCTACTAAGGGAGGTTGAGGTCCTGGACCTTCAGCTTCCTTCTCTGGTGGTCAAGACTACTATCTTCATGGAGATCCTGCAGCCTGATGTCTCCTCTTCGGAACCCTTGGTGTCCTTTAATGAGGCGCTTGATGTCCTACTTGGAACTAGGTCGAAGCCCAGCGGCTCCTGTGAATAGGACAATTGCCCACCCCCACTTCCCTGCTCCGGGCTACCGAAGTTTCCTCACTACCATCTCTACCCCACAGAGCTTGATGGTTCAAGCCTCTACCTTGGATGGCACATTCCCTTCTGCTCCCCCATACAGTCAATCCAAAAGTCTGGATATTTGGGGTAAGAACATTTTTTCCTCCACTAGCCTTTCATAGCGTTCGGTGAACACTGCATGCTCGATGGGCCATTATTTCCACTCCCTGTGTGAAACGGTTGCGCAGCTGTTGCCACAGGTACCAAAGGAGACCCAGGCCATCCTCTCCCAAGCAGTGTCCGATGGGAGAGATGCAGCAAAGTTTGCCATTTGTTGTGGTCTTGTCACAACTGACTCACAGGGCATATCGATTTTGATGGTGGCTGGTCGACGCTATGCCTGGTTGAGAACTTCTGGCTTTTCTGGGATGTCCAGGCCACTCTCATGGACATTCCCTTTGATGGCACGGTCTCTTTGTAGACAGGGTAGACATGGCGCTGGAGTGCTTTAAGGACTCGCAGACTAGGGCCAAGTGATTGGGCCTCTCAGTGGCCACACATCCTCAGTCTATATTTTGCCCCTTTCGTGGCTACGGAAGGGGCTTTACCCCATGCCTGCCCTATCCCAGCCACAAGACCGTGCAAGCTCCACACCCTCCATATGGCCGAGCGCACAGCTTGTTCCCACCCCATGGGTCGGTCGGCCAGCCAGAGGTCCGGTCATGTTCACCCCCCTTCCGCCTGCAGTTTTTGCCTCCAAGTCCTCCCCTTCTCAATCATGGGAGGCCAGTTGGTGGAAGGATCAGCCATCACCTTGCCACTGGCAGACCATCACGTCATACAGGTGTGTCCTCCAGATAATCTGGATGGACTTCTGCCTTCCCTTCGAGTCTACCGATCCCGCATGCCTCAATCTTTTGACCGGCTGAGGGAGGATCATGACTCTTGGCCAAGAGATTCATAGAGAGAGTTCTGGCACCAGAAGAAGCAGTGGCTGTTATTCCTACTACTTTCTGGTCTTGAAAAAGGGCAAAGGCCTTTGTCCTATCCTTGGTCTTGGAGCCCTCAATTACCTCCTCAAAAAGGAAAAGTTCAAGATGCTCACATTAGGTCAGGTCTTGTCTGCCCTGGACCTGGGAGACTGGATAGTAACGTTGGTCTTGCAGGATGTTTATTTCCACATTCTCGTCCTGCCTGCTCATCAGCGCTACCTTCAGTGTACGGTAGGCCATGAGCATTTTCAGTTCACCATTCTTCCCTTTGACCTTACCAGCGCCCCTCGGGTGTTCACCAAGGTGATGGCGGCAGACGCAGCTCACCTGCGCAGATTACGGATGTCAGTCTTTCCTTATCTCGACGACTGGCTGTTGAAGGTAGGCTCGCACCAGTACGTCATCTCCCACCTCCAGAATGCGACTTCCTGCATAAGCTGGGGTTCACTATCAACGGGTTGAAGTTACACCGGACTCCCTCTCAGACGCTTCCTTTCATCTGAGCTGTTTTGGGCACAGTGTTGTTGCGGGCTTATCCTCTCGAGCGGCGAGTCCAGGGTATTCAGTCTGATATTGATGCTTCAGCCTCCATCGTGTATTTTGGTGAGACTGACTGACACTGCTGGGCCTCATGGCCTCCGTCAACCTCTTAGTGACTCATTCCAGGTGGCATTTGCAAGCTCTGCAGTGTGTCCAAACTACATACAGTAAAGGGGACCCATGGGCAATTTAATGACCGGCTCTGAATACATGCCCACCTAACATTAATCACAAAAGGGTATCAGAGGGTCAAGAGTGAGACAGGCTAATTAACAGAGACAGAGACGGTGTAGCGCTCTGCAGTGTGACCTGAAATTCCAGTGGGTGTAGTATCGGGGGAATCTCTCCGATGTGGTCCAGATCTCAGAGGGACAGCACAGGAATTGCAGTGGTGGCTGAGAAACCCCCAATCAAGACACCGGCAGACCTCTCTCCCTTCCCCAGCCAGATCTCACAGTGGTGACAGATGCATCACTTCGGGAGAGGTTGAGATCAGAGGACTCTGGTCTTCGCCGAATCCGAACTCCACATCAACTTGCTGGAGCTTCAAGCTGTTCGTTTGGCATTGGAAGCCTTCCTTCCTACCATCAATGGGAAGCTAGTGCAAGTGTTCAAGGACAAAACCACTGCCTTGTGATACTGCAACAAACCGGGTTTCTATCGACCCTCTTTCAGCTTCCCTTTCTATGTTTTGCTTTTTATTTAACCTTTGTCCTGCAGGGTTCTGCTCTGGGGACTCTAAAAGGGTACCTTTCAGCCCTGTCTGCCTTTCTGCGGCTGCCTGACCAACCCTAATTGTTTGAATCCCCCATTGTTAAAACGTTCCTCCAAGGACTTGTACATATGTTCCCACCTTTCCCTTTCATTATGCCTCAGTGGGACCTTAATTTGGTTCTCACCTTCCAAATATGCGCTCCATTTGCGCCTCTGCACAATTGCCCCCTCCGGCTGCTTACCATCAAAACAGCTTTTATAGTGGCAATTGTTTGAGCGGAGGGCGAGGAATTCTACTACTTCCGGCATCTCCGGCGCTAGGGGTTAGCGTTCCAGTTTCTCCCTCTCATTGTTTATTTAGGGGAGTTGATCGCGCTGCCTTTCAGTGGTGCTGGCTGTCTGTGGCAGAGACAGTTACCTCCGTGTGTGAACTCTGGGGTAAAGCCTCAGCACAAGGGGGTTTAGGGGGATAGCGCGGTGTGTTCTGCCCGTGCCTTTCTTTTAAATTTCGATGTGTGATGAAAATTTGAATTTTAAACTGTTTGTAATTGAGAACACTGTCCGCACTTTGCAACTTTACATTTTTTAACCTTACCCTACCTGCTCCTTGATCCCGCCCCGGTCCGCTGCGTCCAGTGTGGGCGTTTGAGCGGAGGGCGAGGAATTCTACTACTTCCGGCATCTCCGGCGCTAGGGGTTAGCGTTTCCCACGTACTCTCCCTTATTTCAGGCAGATGGGGCAGCGTCCGCGCGCAGCGGGCTGGCGCGCCGAGTGCGCGCACAAGGCAAGCCCGTCTGTGCCCCGTCCGCTTCCTATCGCGGCCAGGGGCCAAACCCCCTGTCTCTGTCCACCTGGATCAGGTAGCTGCTCTACGATACCTGAGGGAAGAACTAGTCATGCTTCGTCCCCTACTCAAGGCTGAGTGTACTTCGGGTATGTTACCGGACTGTATATCTCTTATGTGTTGAGGCTGTCATACTCTCCCTATTAGTGATCCGGCGGGGTCGAAGGGGGTTGACCAACTCTCCATGTACTTATTGAATTGCCGCTCACTTAAAAAACACTGTCTGAATATCTATGATCTCTTAGTTGATCATCGCCCTGATGTATTATTTCTTACGGAAACGTGGCTTGATGTAGCATCCGCCCCCGATATTCGGGAGGCCCTTCCACCATCATATGGCCTCATTAGAATTGATAGAGGTCTTCAGATAGGTGGGGGCATAGCGATCGTGTATAAAATCGACCTGGATTGTTCTTTACAGCAAGTATCGATTAGCTCTTGTGAGGCAGGACTCTTCTCTATCAAAGTCTCCCCGGAGTGCACTATTATGGGCTATCTTATTTATCGCCCACCAAGGGGGTCTTCACAATTTACGGAGTCTCCTCAAAGCGGTGATGCAGCCTTCCCTTAGGTACAATAGATTCCTCATAGTAGGGGACCTTAATTTACACTTTGAGGATCTCGGCTGCACAGAAGCACAATCTGTCATCAGCTCTTTAAAAGCTATGACGTTTACACTGCTGGATGAAAGGCCCACCCACCAAGCTGGCCATTTGCTTGATCCCATCTTTACAAACTGGGCTGATATTAAAGTATCTACCCCAGTGAAAATAATATGGTCTGACCATTATCTTGTCCCGTTCAGTGTTCAGGGCCTATATAGAGGAGACAAACCTAAAAGTTTGCCTTTTCCCATACGTAGGAACTGGAGAAAATTCAAACAGGAGTCATTTGGTGCGGCCCTTAGTCAGGAAATACCTCCTTTGAATAATACTCTCAGGGAAGCCTGGAAAGATTGAGGATTGGATAACGAAGGCCTTAGACAAGGTGGCACCCTGGACCCAAAAAGCTCCGGTACATGGGTCCCGATCGGCCCCATGGTACAATGAGGAGCTGTGTGCTGCTAAGGCCAGCTGTAAGGCTCTTGAGCGCCAATGGCGAAAAAACTACGCCTTGGCTGATAGAGTCTTACAGAAACGGCCTGAGAGCATACCATAAATTGATCAGAAAGGCTAAGAGGAACCATATTAAAGAGTGGATTGAGAACTCGAGCAACTCATCGAGAGAGCTCTCTTATATACAAGGAGCTCACCTCCCTTTCGGCGATTATGCCTCAAGATCTCCCCACCGTAGAGACATGTGAAAATATAGCAGAGTATTTTGTATGCAAGGTGGAAAAAATATATGAGTCCTTTCTACAGAATACACCATCAGATATCCCAGTTAAGGTCGTCGGTGAAGGACCCAGGGCGAGCTGCACCCTTGAGGAATTTAGGGTTCCCCCACAGGAAGAATTGTTGAAAATTATTTCTGACATCCAATCTGGATCTCCAATAGACGTGGCCCCTATTAAGATTCTTAGAAATCATCTTCAACTCCTATGTGACCACATTGGTAATTTGGCCGCTTTATCTTTTTGAGAAAGCCGGGTGTTGGAGGAATGGAAGCTGGCCCAGGTTGTACCGATTAAAAAGAAAATACATCTGAGCATGACTCAGCTGGCCAACCTTCGTCCCATTTCCCTTCTACCTTTTTGTGCTAAGGTAGTTGAGAAATTGGTGAATAACCAGTTGGTTAGCTTTGTGGAGGATAATTCTCTTCTCCATCCCTCTCAATCTGGCTTTAGGGCGAAGTACTCCACAGAAACTGCTCTCCTCTTTTCCACCGAATTGCTCCGCCGTAAAGCTGATGATGGTCACACTGCAGCGTTAATTTTATTGGACCTGAGTGCGGCTTTTGACACCGTGTCGCACTCTGGTCTTCTTGCCCGCCTCAGTGAGATCGGGGTACTGGGCCAAGCCCTTGATTGGATGAGCTCCTTTCTGGCGGATAGGAAATTTCAAGTGCATTGCCCCCCATTTAAATCCAGACCTAGATCGCTTAGACAGGGGGTTCCGCAGGGCTCCATATTAAGCCCTACGTTGTTCAATTTATATATGGAGCCCATGGCAAGACTAGTGGAGTCCTATGGGGTGGATATTGTCTCGTATGCAGATGATACCCAACCGGTGATCACGTTATCTGCAGAGAACTTTTCCTCCTGTCTTGTAACACTCAACAGTTGGATGAAGGGTAACTGTCTGCGCCTTAATGGCAATAAGACGGAGCTCCTTATCATCTGCCCGTCCCCTTCCGTCTGGACCTCGGCCTGGTGGCCGGCGGACTTGGGTGCTGTGCCTCTTCCATCTGCCACTGTGAAAAACTTGGGGATTATTCTTGACTCTAACCTCTCTTATTCCCAACATGTGAGGAATGTAGTCGGGAAATGCTATGGCATACTCAAGGTAATTCGTAAGATCTTGGATCTTCTTCCGTTTAAAGCTAGGAAATCCCTAGTCCACGCCCTTGTCACCCCACATCTTGATTATGGGAACTCCCTGCTCGGTGGTCTCAGCAGAAAGGACCTTAGCCAATTGCAATGCGTCCAGAATGCGGTGGCCAGGCTAGTCCTAAAAATGCCTAGGAGGTCATCGGGTAAGCGGGCACTTCATACCTTGCACTGGCTACCCATGCGTGAGCGCATTCGGTTTAAAATCTTGTCTCACCCATTGCATTGCTTATGGCCGTGGCCCCATCTACTTACAGAAGATGATGTCCATATACCGTCCTAAGCGCTTGCTGAGATCCATGGGGAGCATGCAGATGATGGTTCCCCGCATCCGTCGTGTTCGGATGGGTGGGAGATCCTTTAGGTTCCTTGCCAGCAAATATTGGAATGAACTTCCGCTGGAATTCAGGATGGAACCCTCAGAATCGCGCTTTAGGTTGAAACTGAAAACGTATCTACTTCCCAAAGCCTAGTCTTCTTTTTCTCTGTATCCCTTTCCCCGGGCTGCGGGTCTTTGTGATGGACATGACCCATAGCACAATTTTCTTACGTACGCAAGTGTAAGAGGCTCAGGCAGTTTAATGGAATTACTATTATATAATCTGCATGAACTACAGTCTCCTGCCCAACCTCTGAGTGTTACGATATTAGGATTAGTGCAAGCGAGGAGGGTTATATATGAATTTAATATCCTGGTTAGATGAAGGTCAGCCCTTCATAACTTATTTGAACATAGAAAGTTGTGTGCTGGTTGCGCGGTTCCAGATCTGTGGACTTTAGATTATACTTGGAGTGAATTTTAAAGGTTCTATCTTGTAGGACGATGTAGTTACCTTGGAAATTACAATTGTTTTGCAGAAGGTGTGGCTGTAGATAACCCATGCTCTGCATACTAGTTCTATCTACGTATCAGCGGTTGAGGTGGATAAACTCATAATGCACCAGAGCACAGAGGCTGGACAGAAAAAAACTCCTAGATTCTCTATTTCTTAACCTCTAGGATAACCCCTACCCCGCTCCCCATCCACTCTGGGATCAACTTGAACAGTGTTCTCATACCCAGTGTAGCTAGCTGTCCTAATATGTAGTGCGCCAAAATGAGGTACACTATGTAGAAAGTATTGACAACTCTTATTGATTTACTGGGCTTAAATTAATAATCCCAAATGCTCTCTTTTGTTGTTTTTATGGGCGAGCTCTTTAGGCTTATCCTAGGCTAGTGCTGAGCATTTGTTGTATACACAGTCAATAAATGCGACACATACTAAAGAAGAAACTTGAGACCAATTTAGAAAAATAACATATTTTTATATAATTTTAGACCCGAGATCATTGGGATCGGGTAAGTACTTTAGACCTTGTCAAATCTTACCGTAAAAACTGTAGAAAATGATAGCTGTCAGAGGCATGAGCCTCCAATGCGGTAATGTTATCCTAGGCGAGAAACATTCAGTGCATTGACACACTTACAGGACTGTTCTTCTGCTCTTAAGGTAAGTAGGGGTTCACAAAAGCACCAAGAGTTCAAGTTTATCTGCTCTGGGGTGTCGGGGTGCAGAGGTGCTTTCAGCTGTAGTAGCCTCGAACTCTACATGCTAAAGTCAGTGGAGTAAAGTACCTTTAAGAAAAGGCTGCATGGGTTGGGCGGGGAGGACCAGTCCAGCAGAACTGAAGGGGGGGGTTCTCCTCTTGAGGGTCTCGGGACCACAGAGACACCGTTGTTTTAGGTGAGCCTGGACTGTGGAGGTCAGGTGCATTGGTGTTTTGTCCCGCAGGTCAGTGAGTTAGAGGCTCTCACGGTTTTGGATGTTCCTGCAAGAGAGGGAAAAGAAACACCACAGGGCCACTCTGTGTCGAGCTAACCTCTCTTGTAGTTCCTCGACAGGTAAGTTGGCGGCCATGATTGAACACAAGCTTTGGTGCTTGCCACTGGCTTCGGTACCCTGGGTATAGGTGAAGGACGGCTCCTGGGGGTCCTGGCATCTTTCAACTTGGCAGGAAAACAGATCTAACTTCTTGGAGCACGAATACCTCTTGCTGGGGTGCTGCTCCCTCTGTGAGCCAGGGGGTCAACAGAACGGTGTACCGGCCAGCTGCAGTCTGTGTCTGCTGGTGCAGGGGAGTATCTCCTCCAAGCAAGATGTTGCAGGGTCTAGGGAGTGCTGGGCAGAACTCCAAGGGTTTGGGGAGGCTGTTCCACCTTTTGACAAGTTGCTGTTGGTGATTATCAGGAGATATGCAGTCGGGCAGGGTTTTGCACCAAGGTAGGTGCTGGTGCACAGTTCTCAGGTCTTTGGCTCATCCTTGTCCTTGTAGACAGACTAATCGGAGTTGCTGGTATCAAGGGGCCACCTTAATACTAAATTATGGGGCGTTAAGGGGGTGATATCAGTCAGCCAGCACACTAGATAGTGATAATAAGTACAATAAATCTTGTACTGGCAACCGTACAGATTTATCAAGACAAGGTGTTTGATACTGGTAAATGGTGTCATTCAGCTTCGCATGGAGTCATCTGTAGTGTAGTTCCTATATTCCCAATAGGCTCTGCGCATTGGAATAATATATTCAGCAGTGTAGACGTAGGACTGAGGTCGACTAGGTCTCTACTGACTATATTAGACTTAAGGTTTGCCAGCTAGCTCAGAGGTCACTAGAAACTTTCTCGAATAAACGAGGAGTTTAACCTCCCTGGATAGACAAGAAGGGATTAGCTTCCGACAACCATATACCACTTTGCTCCCTCAGAATAAGAGTATATCTCTAGAGTCGTGTGAAAACAATAGACAGCTATTTTACTCAGTCCAATGTGCATACTTAGTTTCACCAGAGTGCATAGAAGAGAGAGACGGGCGATTTCAATAAAAGGTATAATTTATTGAGCAGTCTACCTTCTCATGCAAGAGAAATGAATTGCCACAATTGCAATACTTAATGTAAAGGAAAGTGCGTACAGTAAAAGGAGTATTATGAAATAATACTGTAAAAGCATTGATATGGTTTCTTAGCCATAAGATACTTAAAATGGATAAAATCTATACATACATATATACATTGGCTAACGTACTCAACTGGTGCTTCTAAATACGCCTACCCCAGTGTACCTGACCTAAGCCTAATACATGGGAAGGAGTAAGTAGCAGTTTAAGTTAAGTTTGTTTTGCCAAGAATCTGACTCAAGAATTCTCTTAACGGGTTTAGTCAGCTCCGTACCTTGGTAATAGAATGTGGGAGGTCTGGTATCTCTTTCCTCAGGACTCGATATTCCAGCAACCCGCAAGGGTAGGCTGGAAACGCCGGAGCTGGATTTTCCCGGCTGGAGAAAAAGACAGCGTCTTTCTCAGCGCGTCAAAGAGGAGGGGCAGCGTCCGTGGGCTCTCGCATCAGCTGGGCTCTCTGGCAAGTAGATAGCTGCTCTGCTCCAACACCACCGTGTGTTTGCTTAAGGCAACGTTGGTATATTATACCTGAAAGGTGCCGGGTTTGACGTAAGGTTGGACATAAGATGTCAATAAAGATGTCACTAAGAACTAGCCGTTCTTACAGTGCTCGCAGGAGTTCCATGACAAATCAAAACAAAGCAAATGGGGATTTCCCAAGTTGCTGGAGGTTTGGTGTGTCGAAAGAACTCGTTGTGCTTTCTAGGAATGCAAGGAAGTAGCTTCTGCCTTGCCTTGGACTGCAAGGGCTATTTACTTAAATATGGATCTGATTCTTATGCCATTATAGGGATATTATTGATTATAGTCGTACAAGGGCATAAAATAGCAATATTGATTCAGGTTCCTAGATAAAAACACAATACCCACTCCACGATCTAATGTCCATCATTACTAAAACTAAGCAATAGTAAACATTTAAAGGTGCATGTGTATTCCAACCCACCCCAAAATACATTTTTGCATTTGAAATGGTGTTTGCGAAATACACGAAAGATTATTGGTACTGTACGCTTATCAAGCAGTGTAATCATTCAGTAAAAAAGGATGCATATATATTAGCTGAACGATTTGCGAAAATTACACATGAAATGTCTCTTAATACAGAAAAGAAGGTCGAGACTATTCCATCACATATAAATACAGTTGCTGTAAATGTGCTAGAGGCTGAGGTAATATATTGTCTCCAGATTTACTAAAAATAGAAGCTCTGTTCTTTAAGAATAGTTCTACTTTAAGCACAGTACATGTGCCAGAAAAAAGGTAAATATTTTGGAAGTTGAAAAAAAATAATTTCGTTTTCAGGGGAGAAAGTAGTTCCAAATGTTTTCAGTAGCTTTTGTTTATCAAAGCTGAAGGCCGAATTCAGAGTTCAGGGGAACGCTTTGTGCTCGTTGCGTAAAAAGCTATTCTTTCTGTTCAGGGGAGAACATCATTTCAGACAGATGTTCAAAAAAGCAGTCTACAGCTTCAGGTGAAAGTTCGACTAAGTTTGAAAATGCCGCAACAGTGCAGTCGTGAGAATGATTGCTATCATCGATGTCAGGATCAGCAATGCTCACAGAAGGTCGTACCTGGCTGATGTTGCTCTCATCTCGTACTTCACTGCCACCTAATCGTAGTGGTGAAGTCTCAACGAATGCCGTCATCAGGATTGGTCACCGCTGGGGACAACACGATGCATGAGCCGTTACAGGACTTAGCAAAGTATTGATATCCATTGGTACTGCTGATTGTAGTGTAAGACAGGTGTCCAACACTCATTCTTCTCTGCATAGCATACATCGAAGCACAGGTAAGATGCAATTTTGGCAGATTGGTCTGAATGAAAGAAACCAGGTCATATTCAAATCTCTTAGCCGGGCTGATCCAAGGACTTTAGTTATGCGGTCCCGATAGCGTATAGCTAGGATCGTTTCTTCCATCGTTGCTGGAGTCTTGTCTGCGATTTGGCTTGCCATATCAGAGCAGAAGGATCAAAAATAAAATTCCTGCTAAGAGTCCCAAAAGTAGTGGTAGACCGCCAAAGACAGAATGGACAAAATTGGGAAAGATGCCCAGAACTGTTTCAAATGGTGTTCACAGTTCCGAAAAAATTGTCTTAAATACATGTGCGATGCCACTGGTATTTGAAATATTTAGAATTTGGCTTAGCATTTCTACGAAATGCACGGGGCAAATAGTTGATAAAAGTGTATGTATCTCTGCTGTTGTCCTTGCAACTTGAAGATTATACGTTTCTTTTGATGACGTTAAAGGCACGGTTGTCTGTAAAAGAACAGACTTCATTCTGCTTAAAGTATCAATTCGTATACAAGAGATATTCAAAGAAGGCCAAATCGTCACCTCCATATCTGGATAGCCGTTTGGATACAATACTTGCATATAGCAAGTGACCATGGAACTAACGCTTACGAGATAGGCTTTCCCTGGCACCATGCCACAACAGCTGTGGTCCGTTATTAGGAACGTAACTCCCGTTAGAAAGTTGTCTAAAGAATGGCTCTATCTGTGTTGCAGGTGTGCCGTGCTGGTGGCATGAAAGGTTATTTGAAGTCCCCTCACAGGCCCCATGCAAATTAATACCTTGGCACAGAAGTATACCGCTTAGTGATCGTTTACAATTGTTACCACTAAGAAATACATTGTTTCTTGTCACTATAACATGTGTGTGTGTAAGGTAATTTCCATGATGACTTAATGTACCCTTTACCCAACCTTTCATACTGGCCTGCTGGTATATACTCTTGGCAATTTTTAAATTGGAAAGTTGTTATCGGAATTGATTATTCCGTGTATTATCCATTCAATGACAGGTCTTTCTGACATTGTCAACGGTAATCTCTCAAGTTTTTCAATGCTCAGAATCGTATAGTCTACTCCTTTTTGTGCTAAACTGATTTGTTTATCAGTAAGGTTAAAGATAGAGAATAATGACGTTGTGTTTATCAAACGCCATGGCACGTATCCTGAACGCAGATTTTGCAACGTCCAGCCTAGCTGTACAATAGAACGTAATTGAGACTGACCGTGTTGTAACATTAGTAAGTCCTGATCTAATATATCGATAGCAGATGATACAATACTGTCCAGTGAATATATTCTGGAGGACAGAGTCATTAACCCATTGTCCGCAACAGAAAGTGATTTTTCCAAATTAATACGATCAATTTCTCGTATTTTCTCTGCCGTCTCAATTTGAGTTACTTTCCAAGCTTTGTTGTACGCAGCGTATATACCGGCCGCTATGAAACGTTTTTGACGCTGTTTGCGTGGTCCCATTAAGAAATCACACAAGTCAGCACCGTCTTTAAGTAAAGTCAAGTGTTGCTTAATTTCAGCCAGTGTGGATGTTTGTAGCCATTCAAGGCATAGTTTCCCTACACTGTATGTTGTAACTATCCCTGGATGTTGTCTCTGGGAGTATCTAGGGTCTAGTCTGGTCATTTTGAACCCCTGTATTTTGTTCAGGAATCTATCTTGACAGTTATTTGTGTCAATTGGCCAGATCAACCATTTTTTCCAATCAGGATGTGTTCTGTTTTGGTGTAAAATATGGTGTACGTCTATCTCAACATCTGTAGTGGTATTACTATCAGGTAATGGCTTTGGAATAGACGGTTTGTTTAAGTCCTTAATCTTAGCTAGGCCACGACAAGTAGTCTGTTGAATGGTGTCATTCAAAAATATTATTTGTTCTGGGATCATGCAGGCTCTAAATAATGCTTCTAAACCTTGGACTTGCCAATTTTTTGTACCCCAGATGGTTTTCGTTTCAATGTTATTTTTCCAGAAATCAAAACCAAATGTAATCATTTTTTCATAAAATGTTTCAGAATAAATCAATTTAGTATTTGTCAACATTGTTTTTATCCCCGTCTTATTCAACAGTTTAAAATAAAACGTGTTAAACCCTGAGAAGTATGGGAATTTCTCATAAAATGTTTTCGAACTGCCTTTTGGTGGAGTTGCACAATGTTCCCATTGATTATACTTTAAAACATTTCTAGGTTGAGCAGATTTATGTAAATAGTGATGTGCAAAGTGGTTATAGCAATACATTTGTTCATAATTCGACGAACCTTGTAAGTAATCATGTTCTGTAAATTTTGCTGACATTACTAAATCTGACATATTATTTATACTTTCAAAGTCCCAATCATCAGAGAATGTACTTGGTTTTACAAAGTCACTTAAAGAAACCTTGAACTGATTTGGATATTTCAAGAGTTCAACCGGGCCATAGATTTCGTAATCCGTTTTGTCCCACGCTACCCCACCGGGTATTGGATTGGCTGTGACATTCACTGATGATAGTTCTCTTTTCTCTATGTGAGATGAATGGTGTGGCTTTAGGACCAAGTTGATGTTCTGGCTTGCTGTGTCCATTGTACTGTATTTTCCCTCAATGAATTTTCCCAAACAAAGTACCATGATGAGCCAAAGCAGGAGGTAAAGTACACCTAACACAATCCAAAATTCAATCCATGGAGAAATCAGATATGTTTCTTTGAGTTGATGAAAGAGTTCAGTTAATTTGTCTTTGAAGGTTTTTGTTGCATGCGTTTCTTCAGGTTCGCTTAGATCTTCAGAAAAGTTATCGAAATTGATGAAGTAGCCAGATGCAGTTCTGTCAATTGTTGGAATTGCTTCCCAATTTTCCTTTGTTTTTTCATTTTTTCTTTCATTAGCATAGTCTGAGGCTACATCGTTGTAGAGAGGTGTTTCTTGACGATCTGTTTCAATTTGGGTTTCAAGAGGCACAAGTTCCATGGCTTTGTTGCATAGTCCTTTTTTATTCAATGCAGGTTTATCAAATGTGATTAGTCTCTCCGTTTGAACCTCTTGGATTGTAGCAAATTGTGGTATTCTGCTATTTCTTGGGAGTCCACTGGGCCTACTACTTATTATTGGCCACATGATTGTGGTTTTACCAGGTCGATGGATAGAACTCGGTTCTCCTTTTTACCAGCAAGGGGCGGTAGTACAACTGATCTTGTTCCGCTGACAGCTAAGACAGGTACTGCTTTTCTGTAAGAAGGCCCAAATTCCTTCTTCACCGCGATCTTCTCTCTGACCAGATCCCCAATCTTTGGAATCCAGACAGACCTTGCTGGGACAGGTGGTTTATCTTCAGTGGCTGTTGGCTGCTGTTTTAACTTCATGTTGCTCAGGTCTTTTCTTGTTTCATTTAAGTCCTGTAACACAGCCAAACGATCTTTGATATCAAAGCATTTCTTTTCTACCACTGAAGTTTGACTATCTAAGTCCTGAATATACATTCTAGTTCCCAACAATAGTTTGTACGGGCTGAAACCTTTTAGAGAATTTCTTGGCAGGTTATTAAGACTACGTTGGACACTTGTTAAATATTGGACCCACCCATCAGCCGAACCTAATATCCTTGCCGTTATAGATTGCTTTATGTCCCGGTTTTTTCTTTCCACAATCCCATTTCCCTCAGGATGGAAGGGACAAGAGTACCGCAACGCAATGCCCATGCTGGTCATGGCCTCCTTATAAGCTCGAGAGCTAAAAGCAGGACCCTGGTCAGAATGTAGCATGGCAACTGCATATGTGCCGATAAAGACTCGCAAATCTTTTATAACAGTTCTGGTATCAGCCGAGCGCTGGGGTCTGTATTTTTAAGTGAATCTGGTCTTAAAAGGAAATTAATGCTATGCTGGATTTTACGTATAGTTAGCCTTATGCTAACTACAAGAAGGGCCATGGCAATACTCCGGTCGGTTCGCTACTGCGATTTCTGTTGCAGTTTGGACAGCTCTTTGCAAATTTGTAATGTTGCAGGCTCATCCCCGGCCACCAGTATTCTGATTGTAATTCTTTCAGAGATTCCTTCATCTGTTTGTGCCTCGGACCTTCGCCCATGTGTACGTCTGCTATTAATAAGACTCTCCTGTTCGTGTTTGGAATTACTCTATCCCCCACTCCAGGGATTTGAGCAAAGGGAACGGAGTTTGCGTCAATTACCTATGTATAATTGAGTGGATAGTTCACGGGTAGTGCTGCACAGTCGCCTTTTGAAGACTTTTTTTTACCGCCAGCATGGTTTCCCCGTCTATGTATTTTTCGGAACGCTTTTTTGTGGCTACGGAAGCTGGTTGCGCTGCTTCCGCTGTGGCTGTATTAGCCAATGAATTCCCTGCAACGTGAACGCCATCACGTTGATGACTCAGTGTATGTATCACGTGAGTCTTTCGTAGTTCTTTCTGCAAAAGAACTACCTGTTCCCAAAGCTTCTTATGCTTTATTGTGGCACCTGTGTCATCTTTGTAATCGTTTTGAACCCAGTTCTGCAATTCTTTATTGTAAGATCTGACGCAGAAATGCGAATCGCTCACTATTAGTGTCGGGAATTCACAATCTGCATTTTCAAGCGCCATCTTTAAAGATCTGATTTCAGCTCGTTGAGCCGAACAGTTTCTCAGTGATTCAGATTTTGTTATTTTTGGTCTGAATTTACCACAGCGCCAGCGACCTTTAACAATCGCGCACGCTGCATTGTAGGATTTATTATCTACATCGTAATGTTGTACAAATCTGTCCGTATAGATTATACAAGAGTACTGTTGGAGAGGCAGAATTTCGATTGGCAGAGGATATTCTTCTTCATATTTCAGATCTTTCTTTTTTTTCATGTTCTGGTCAAAATAGTATTTCACGTCTTCTGCAGCAAGAGAATTTTCCCACTGTATCCATTTTGGATCTAGTGCCACCATTTTTTGATTAACTGGGCTGAATAACGCCTCAAAGGCTGATTCTGCTGTATAAACAGTTATTCTTTTGCCTTGGGCTTGGGCTCTTTCTTTTGCTACAGCAGTCTGAACCGCATTTACAGTATTTTCTGTAAGACTGAATGTTTTTTCAGCTTCTGTGTACAAATGTGATTTGTAAGCTATTGGTACAGTTTCTCCCTCATTAGAGGTCAGGTACGTGAATCCGCATTTTCCTGGGATGACTCGGATTACAAGGTTGCGTGTGTTGTCGCGAGTTTGTAATTTTGTTTTAGCTAACATGTCTGTTTGCAATGATCCCGAAATTTCTGTGTTTCGGAGTCCAATTGATTGGTTTAAAATCGGGTTTTATTAATTCGTAGAGAGGTTTAACCCTCTCTGCATAATTTAGAATGTAAGTTCTTCAGCGTTTTTGGTGCTTGGAGTACAGCGCACTTCTCTAAGAAGTTGTCTGCTAGGCTTTTGCCTTCACTTGATATTTCATATCCTGAAAACAGGACAGTTAGATGGGCAATTCGTGACTTTTTAAAGTTGAATTTGTAACCCTCTGCTGCAAACCCAAGTATTATGGTGTTCACTCTTTTCAAGTGAGTATCCAGGTCATCATCTGTGAGATAGATGTCATCGACATAAGATAATGCCTCATCATCATACATTTGTAGTAACTCTGTTACCCTTGCTGAGAATAATCCTGGGCTATTCTTGAATCCCTGTGGGAGTCGACAGACATTTTTTTGTGACCCCATTATTGAGAAAGCGGTTAAATACCTGCTTTCGGGTGCAATGTTTTGACAAAAGAATCCATTAGAGATGTCTAATGTGGTTTTGTATTTTTTGCGAACGATGTTATTCATTAGTGCTGCACTGTGCGAATTTAATACCGCAAATGTCTTGCAACATGAGTTAAGGTGTCTGTAGTCCAAGACTAGACGATATGAATTGTCTGGTTTGGAGACAGGAAACAAAGGATTGTTCATTTGAGAGGTGCATGTTTCAATCACCCCTTGGTATTCAAGTTGATTTCTCCACGACTTGTTTTTTAGCTTCTTGCTTAATTGGGTACTGCCTTTGTGCAGTTGGTTGACATTTTAACTGGATTTTGTGAGGAGGAGAGTCCTCATCCCATCCTACATGATTTTTATATAATGCAGGTGCTTGAGCTACTGCCCATTTTTTGTTGCATATGTGTATTTACTATGAATTGGAATATGATTTGAGAAGGTAGGCATAATCATTTCTTCGCCATGAGGGCACTCCCTGACAAACTCTGATGGCCAGTCTTTCTCAGCTAGAAGGATGTCATAGCCTTTTGAAAGGTTATCCCAAAACAGACCCCTTACTTTCCTAGTCTTATCTCCCTCTATACGCAATGTTATTTCGTATATTTTATGAGGTTCGCTAACTCTGGTATCTGCAGTTTCCACCTGAACATATTCATTCGTGTCCACTGTCTCCAGATGATTCATCAGGATCTTGCGAGCTATTGTCACTTCTGCTGCGCTGTCTAGCATTGTCTGGGCCCACTCTCCGTTTTTCAGCTGTGTCCTCAGTATCCTCGGCATGTTTGATTATTTTAATACTGGCTACCTTCTTTTTTGGAAAATTTTAATTTTTTTACTTTGAGCAGGTTCCTTGTCTTTGGACTTGACGTGCTCTTCCCTGTGTTCTGACCGTCCTCTTCTTTCCGATTTCTGCGAGGAAGTCTGAAAAGATCGAGAAGGACGTGTATCAATATCTTGATATCTATCAGGTTTTTTCAAATTATCCCTATTTCTAAGGTTGTATCTTTTCTCAGAGGGCTCCCTCTGGGGAGACTTGTGTCCTTGATCTGGAGATCTATCTCTCCGCCGAGGAGACCGTCCTCTGGACTGGAATCTTTTTTCTTTGGGAGTGGATTGTTTATTTCCATCCCAGCTCTTCTTCAGAGTGTTTAGATTATTTTTAATAAATATCTTTTCAGGATTTTCAGTTAGTTGGGGTTTTACTGGTTTCCCACCAAACTATCTCTACCTAGTTCTTCATAGGATTTTTCTATGATTCTGGCAAGTTCAATTGGTTGGTCTGCTATATCTGTTTCCTTCAGTTTCTGGAGGTAAGTTATATCCTCCATTGCCAATTGAACTAACTCTCTATATGCCTTTGTTTATTCTTTTATTTTAACTAAGAGTTCTTCGCTTGACATCTTATCAATTTCTGGATGTGGTGTGTAGCTGGCTAGAACCGGCCACGTTGCTCCTGGTCTACCTAGTGGACCGAGCCTGGTGATGTGATTATTATGTTTTAGGGCGCCTTTAAACCAGAGCAGGTGCTCTTGGTAATTTAGTGGGATTTCAACATCCTCGAAAGGAGTGTATTCATCTGGAGGTTCCTCTATTTTGTGATAGTGGAATTTGTGTGTTACAGCGTTTGCTGCTGGAAAGTTTAACCATGAATAGAATACCTCTGTCTGCCGACATTCATGGGCCTCTACCACGAATATGACTGTACCACCTCGTGATGTCAGTCCATTTTCTATAAGTTTAAGAGTTATAGTTTTTCTTATGTTGACCGGAATGAGTATAGCATTCGGGTCAGTCTGTAGGAGACTTGTGTCTTCCTCTATGAGTTGAGCTGCTATTCTAGCTGCCTCCCTCTCGTCTTCACTGTCCACCATTTTACTGGCGGAACAGTTTTTGTTACAGATCAAGTTTCAAGAAAACAAAGATTAGGTGCACAATATTTTTGAACACTGTATCCTTCAACGTTTACTAAACCAAAAACTATACATAGGAATCTCTTCCTACTAAGTTCCGGCGGATTTTAACCTTTCACCCACTCCAGAAGTCTATTGGAGTATTTACGGGAAAAAGGTTCTGTGTGAAAAAGCACGACGGAGTTACTCTAACGTCTTGCGTTAGTTTTATCGCCTTACCAAACGTTGGGCGCCATGTAGTGTAGTTCCTATATTCCCAATAGGCTCTGCGCATTGGAATAATATATTCAGCAGTGTAGACGTAGGACTGATGTCGACTAGGTCTCTACTGACTATATTAGACTTAAGGTTTGCCAGCTAGCTCAGAGGTCACTAGAAACTTTCTCGAATAAACGAGGAGGAGTTTAACCTCCCTGAATAGACAAGAAGGGATTAGCTTCCGACAACCATATAACATGACAACTTTGCTCCCTCAGAATAAGAGTATATCTCTAGAGTCGTGTGAAAACAATAGACCGCTATTTCACTCAGTCCAATGTGCGTACTTAGTTTCACCAGAGTGCAGAGAAGAGAGACGGGCGTTTTCAATAAAAGGTATAATTTATTGAGCAGTCTACCTTCTCATGCAAGAGAAATGAATTGCCACAATTGCAATACTTAATGTAAAGGAAAGTGCGTACAGTAAAAGGAGTATTATGAAATAATACTGTAAAAACATTGATATGGTTTCTTAGCCATAAGATACTTAAAATGGATAAAATCTATACATACATATATACATTGGCTAACGTACTCAACTGGTGCTTCTAAATATGCCTACCCCAGTGTACCTGACCTAAGCCTAATACGTGGGAAGGAGTAAGTAAGTAGCAGTTTAAGTTAAGTTGGTTTTGCCAAGAATCTGACTCAAGAATTCTCTTTAAGGGTTTAGTCAGCTCCGTACCTTGGTAATAGAATGTGGGAGGTCTGGTATCTCTTTCCTCAGGACTCGATATTCCAGCAACTCGCAAGGGTAGGCTGGAAACGCCAGAGCTGGATTTTCTCGGCTGGAGAAAAAGACAGCGTCTTTCTCAGCGCGTCAAAGAAGAGGGGGAGCGTCCGTGGGCTCTCGCATTAGCTGGGCTCTCGGGCAAGTAGATAGCTGCTCTGCTCCAACACCACCGTGTGTTTGCTTAAGGCAACGTTGGTATATTTATACCTGAAAGGTGTCGGGTTTGACGTAAGGTTGGACATAAGACGTCAATAAAGATGTCACTAAGAACTGGCCGTTCTTACAGTGTTCGCAGGAGTTCTGACAAATCAAAACAAAGCAAATGGGGATTTCCCAGGTTGCTGGAGGTTTGGTGTGTCGAAAGAACTCGTTGTGCTTTCTAGGAATCCAAGGAAGTAGCTTCTGCCGTGCCTTGGACTGCAAGGGTTATTTACTTAAATATGGAACGGATTCTTATGCCATTATAGGGATATTATTGATTATAGCCGTACAAGGGCATAAAATAGCAATATTGATTCAAGTTCCTAGATAAAAACACCGGAAGTGACATGCAAGGTGCCTCTATAAGTGCCAGCCCAGCTCACGAATTTCTGTTCTGTTCTTTTCGCTCCAGTCAGCGCAGTTTCTGAGAGCTACCCCTGGTAATTTTATGACTGTGCTTTGTCGATGTTTTGTCGAAGTTTTTGAGATTGGTCTCCTAGTGTGGTAGGGATGTCTAAGGAAGGCTGGTTTCAAGCCCTGCGGCGCCTGTCACCGACAAATGTCAGTGACCGACCCACAACTCGTCTCTCTCTGGTGTATTGAGTGTGACCACAATGCTAAGATCTGCGTTGATTGTTGCGTCATGAACCCCAAGGCCTTGAGAGAGCTATTCCTCAAGCTTCTTGCCATTCTACATGAGATGCTACAGCAGTCTTGATTAAGAGCAAAGTCCAAGGATCGGTGGGGGAGCCATTGATCTTCATCAGAGTTATCACACTCCGGTAAGTCCCACAAGAAAAAGAGAGGAAGTAGTTAGAGGTCTTCGACTTCACATCATTCCTCAAAGTCATCCGATGAGGGAGCGTCCTCATTTGAGACCTCTCTCCGTGGTTGAGCCTGGGCAGTCTCCATGCTTCCCTGAATTTTGCAGGAGCTGGAGCGACCCCCGCCCAGCTCCAAGAATTTTTTGAGGCCATGCACTTCATATTTGGGCAACTGTCCCTACTGGAACACCTTAGAGTTTGGGAAGGGCCCCCACTGGTGGGTCCGCCCCTGCACCACTCAGGCAACTTGGATCCATGAATGGATCCGCACCAGCACAGGTCATACCTTCTTGACCCTCCCCAATGCCGGTCCTGATATCGACACTCCCTGTGCCGGCGGTGCCATCCCCTTTCTCATCCCTGACTCCGACACGGAGCCGGAGGGCGTCGCCTAAAGCCAACTGAAACCATACCTGAGCCCTATTCTTATGGGCTTGGACCGGGGGAAGATTAAAAGGGGCCACTGGACCCTGAAGAATACCAACCCCTAGACCCCAACATGGACTGGTGTGAGGAACTCTCATACGCCAGTGAACTGGACACTTCCCCACATACTGACTTGGTCTCTAATCCTCCTACCGTGGCTATGGAGGAGAGAGCCTCTTTTGCTATAGTGGTGAGAAGGGCGGCAGAGGTCCTGTCCCTTAGCCTGATCCTGGAACAAGACAATTGCCCGCCGCCTTTGCCTCACCCCAGGGAACCCCTGTTTCCTCACTCAACACACTACCACCAAGAGCTTGGTAGTTCAAGCCTCCACTTCCCGTTTAAATCCTGGTGCATTCCCTACCACCCCCCAGGATAGGGAATTCAAGAGGCTGGACATCTTAAGCAAGAAAATAATTTCTTCTTCCAGCCTGGCACTGCGATCTGTGAACACAGCATGCCTTTTGTGCGGTTACTCCCATTCACTTAGGGATTAGTTGCCCCAGGTGCTGCTCAGGCTCCCGGAGGAGGCCTGGGCCATACTCTCCCAAGCTATGGCAGACGGGAGAGATGCAACGAAGTTCACAATCCAATGAGTGCTGTAGACGACCGACTTGCTAGGCAGAGCTGTTTCTTGGTCTGTGGCCTCAGGGGATGCCCAAGCTTCGCATATGGACATGCTCTTTGATGGCTCCCATCTCTTTGGAGACAGGCTGGACAAAGTGCTGGAATGCTTCTAGGATAGCAGAGCTACGGCCAGGTGCTTGCGCTTTTCCCTGGCTCCCCACAAACTCCAGTCGGTCTTCCAGCCACATCTTTACCCTCCCAGTCACCACTGCATGCAAACTCCTCGGCCCCTGCATGGCCCAGGACTCGGTACATCCCGATTCTGTGGATCAGGCAGCCTGAGGTCAGGCCAGTCCACCTACCCCCCGCTCCCCCCCCTACCTGGAGCTGCAGCCTCCAAACCTTTGTGGTTTGTTGTCCAACCACCATGGGCAGCCAGTGGGAAACAGAATACACCATCAGCTGCACCACTGGGAGTCCATAACATCAGATTGTCCAAAGGGGCTACTCCCTCCCCTTCATGATTACCCCTCCACCCATGCCACCCACTTGCAACAGGCTGATGGAGGATCATCTCTCCATACTCCACCATGAAGTGGTGGCTCTTGGCCAAGGGAGCCATAGAGAGGTTGTGATTGTTATTCCCGACAATATCGGATGGTCAAAAACAACAGATGCCTGTGTCCTATCCTGGTCCTGGGCATTCCCATTTTTTTTCCTAAAAGGAGAAATTCAAAATGATCACACTCACTCAAGCTCTGTCTGCCTTCGACCCGGGAAACTAGTTGGTAGCGTTGGAGTTGCAGGATGCATACTTCCACATTCCCTTCTTGCCTGCCCACAGGCGTCACCTGTGATTCACAGTGGGCCACAGGCACATATGTGCTACCTTTTGGCCTTACCAGCGCAACATCCTGTTCACTAAGGTGATGTCGGTGGTTGCACCTCATCTGCGAAGGTAAATAGTACCAGTCTTCCCATCTGTCGACAACTCCCTTTTAAAGGCAGGCTCTCCAAAGGTAGTTGTCTCCTACCTCCAGACTGTGGTGAACCTCCTGCACTCGCTGGGGTTCACTGCCAGTTTGCCAAAGTCACACCTTACTCCCTTACAGACGCTCCCTTTCATTCGAGCTGTTCTGGACTTCTGCAGTTTAATGCTTGTAGGATGGCTGGCTTAGTATATGTTGAGCACTTATTTAAGGGAAGAACCTTGCACTAATCCAGGCAACTGTTATGGTGATTTTAGTGGTCTTTCAAAACCTTTTGAAAGCTCTCAAAGTGGTAGCTGTGTAGAGCAGCCTTCAGGCCGATCTTGAAGGAGTGGTAAGCAGCTTGTTTTACCAGTGTAATCACATAGTGTAGGTTAGAATGAAAAAGAACCTCAGTGTATTTATAAAAATATGTCTATTTATTGCACAACACTAACACTTTGGTATAGTGCCTACCCGGAGATATATACACAAATACACAGTAATCACAATATTACTTCAATTGCAATAAGGTAAGTAGTACCAAATACAGTGGTCTCCAGGGGGAGACCAAACAGCTGGGGACCCCAGGAACCACCCAATTTAAGTACCCAGAAACCTCACTGGGGCTATGTGCAGAGTGGAAACACAGCTGTGTGTCCAATAGAAGTCAACAGGAAAGTCGCTGATGCAGTTTTGGAGAAAAATGACCCTTCCCAGTGGACCCTGAAGGCACCCCGTGGAAGACAGAAGGTGGATACCCCAGGAACCAGATACCTACACCAGGGAAGCCGGGTGCATTCGTGTGAAGTGATGCCGAAAACTGCCGTAGAGCAGTGGCGGACCTCCGTAAAGATGCCATTGAAGGCGACTGTGCAGGGGTCCGGTGGAATCCAAGGGTGGATTTGTGAAGTGAAGAACATTTAAGCAGAGGGGACAGAGTCTATGCCACTTGGAGGTGACCAGAAGGCACGGAAGAGCAATGCCCACCGATGTCTGACGGTTCAGAAATGATGACGGTGCCCTTGTTGAAGCAGCTGTGAGGACCAGGAGCAATGCACAAGCTGTCCTATGTTGGAAGTCAAGAATCAGGTGGTCGGTGTCCGGCAGGAGCACCAACAAGCCTTGGTAGCCACAACTGGCTCAGAGAACAAAGAAGGAGCAACATTGGGACCAGCAAGGTCCAAGGGACTCACCAGAAGCAGGAGAGTCAGAGCAAGCCCAAGCAAGCAGGGGAGCCTACTGAAGCAGGAGAAGACCCTCAGGAAGACCCATAGGCCAAAGGCAAAAGAGTTAAAAGAGGACCTCTAGCAGCTCACCAAGAAGGAAGGCCCATAGTGCAGAGGATGCAGTGAAGACACTGTCCTTGGCCGGATGAAATGCTGGAGTGTGGAGCTTCTTGTAGCCCGAAGATTTCTGGTGTGCAAAGCCAACAAGTCTTGACAACGGAAAGTCGACACCGTGCACAGAGGTTTGGTCCCAGCTGTTATAACAAGGGATACAGGCCTCAAAATTGCAAGGAGGACCGGTCAGGTCTCGAGGGAGTTTTAGAACTACACATGTATTACTAAGCCTTTCGAAGTCCGTAGGACATCAGGAACAGCAGAATGGTCATCTTCGCTGTGGTGCCTGCAGATGCAGGGGAGTGACTCCTTCACTCCAAGGGAGATCACTTTGGGTGTCCCTGATGCCCACAGGCCTGTTAAAGTTCCTGGAAGAAGCGCAGACACAGACAACGAAGAAGACTTGCAGAACAGCGAGACCAGGAGCAGCGGGAGTCTTACTTGATGCATTCTTGGTTCCAGGCGAAATCCAAGTATCCAGACGATCGAAGAGTGACGTGGTTTCAAGCTTAAGTCTTGTCCCATAACGAATCTGAGGATCTACCCACAGGTAAGCCCTTAAATACCCTAGGAAGGGGGTTCGGACAGCCCAGGGTTCCCTCCAAGAGGAAGGGCTGGGCAGAGGGGAGGATACTCCCATGTCCTTTGTCCAATATGGTGCCGGAGTGTGAGCCAAGGGCTCCCTGAACTGGTTCAAACTGAAGTATGCAAGTAGGACACCAAATGTGCCCTTCAAAGCGGTCTGGTGGCCCTGGCAAGGGCTACCAACCCCGCCCCATACACTCA
Source organism: Lissotriton vulgaris (assembly GCF_964263255.1). Classification (NCBI taxonomy): domain Eukaryota; kingdom Metazoa; phylum Chordata; class Amphibia; order Caudata; family Salamandridae; genus Lissotriton; species Lissotriton vulgaris. Next base: position 1,062,280,814 of record NC_141697.1, read on the forward strand.
GTCCTGTCTGGGAAGTGGCCACACCTCCCTGTGACAAGAAACCTATTCTACCTTTCCCTGTTCGAACTTGGCTCAGCAGCAGGAGAGCGGGATCGTGTCTGTGGTCAGCAGCATTCCTAGCTTGCTGTCAAACCCTGAATGGCTTTAACTGGGAGTACAGGGGGGTACACCAAGAGACCCCCCCCCCCAGTAGATGGAGGGGGGGGGGGGGGTCATATGTCCAACACTGGAATCAGTGTTTAGGTGTAAATCTGAAATGTTTGATACCAAACATGATCAAATAAACAAATGAGGAAGTGTAGAGGTAACGGTGATAGAATCCCCCTCCTAAACTGTATACATAAACAAAAGGATTCTATCAATGTGCACTTGGAAATAGGGGCACTAGAGGGCGCACGAGTGGAATGGCCGCCATTAGGTGAGGCTCTTACTCCCCGGATCCAATATCCTTCATCAATCCTGCCAAACTGGGACGAAAATGAGCTGTTGTGCGCTACAAAGCTTCCTTATATCTTGAAGCACACTCGCTAGAATTTTGGGAAGGATCGGCCGCTGTGTGCCGGCGGGCGGAGGCGCTGAAGTGCCGACCGGCTCCGGGACCGGAGCTCGTAGAGTGGCGCTGAGCGGCGACAGAGAGCAGGAAAGACCGCGGCTCACCACAAGGGTAGTAGGCCCTGAGAGAGACAGAGAGGTCGCTACGGGTGGATGCGGCACTGAGTAAGGCTGACGGCGCGTATTCCTCTCGGCGAGCTATCGGACACTGTTCCGCAATATCAGAGGTACATCCCCTCATGCCCACATTCTACGGAGCGCGAAAATAAACGTAAGCACACAATCGGAGGACTGTTGCGGCCCGACGGCGCCTGGGGGCTGGAGTTTCACTGCAGCGCCGCAACGCAAACGTCTTGTTTCCAGACCTGCGGGGGCGAGGACTACTGTGCTGGGGCCTCGGATCGTAGTGCTGCTGACAACAATACTGAGTGAACTGTAAGGCCTGATTGGATACTTGAACTACGAGGCAGACTCCTGCGAGGTCCACGTGTGTGCATGTCCCTGCCATGCATATCCCGGACTTTACTGCATGAGACCCTGGAGCCGCTGCAGCGGCAGTGAGCAAAAGGACTGAAGGTGCTAATAAGGCGACGGCCTATTCACTAAATCCAGGACGGGGGTGCCCACATTTGAGGTGGTGAAGCGCCTACTGGAGTAACACAGCAACCGCAGAGGTACTGATACTGGGGCCTGGCGGGGGCAGGTGGTGGCTGACTGCTGACAGTGAAGAACACACGTCCCCAAAAAAAAGCTGCATATGCTGTGAATACCACCTCCTGCTAACGTGCATTGTGGTGCAGCCACCGGATAGGCACACAGGCTAACCTCTGACGCTCATTGTCACGGAGGATATGATCGTAGAGGATATTGTACACCAGGCGGCAGCCTGACCTGTGCGAGACGCCCCTTCGGTCCGTTCCTGACTATTGTGCAAAGATGGGGAAGCCGGATACGCGGCAGCCTAAGCTCACCTTCGAAGCGGCAAAGAAAGGGCCTAAACCACCGGCTGGTAAGGGAACCTCAGAGAGCTCGGATGCACAGGGAGGAACTGAGGATACATCGGAGCTGGACATGCGCCAAATCCTACTGGAGATGCGGCAGGGATTTGCCACCGTGGTGGACAAGGTGGACCGGATGTCCTCTAGACTAGATGCGCTTGCACATAAGGTGGACCAGCATGAGGATCGCATCAAAGAGGCTGAGAGGAGAATCTCTGAAACGGATGACATAACGGCCGGCCACTCCACCCAGCTGGCAAGGGTGGACAAGCTACTGCGAGATATTGCCGCTAAGAATGAGGATTTGGAAGCCCAGGGGCGACGCAACAACATCCGCGTCACGGGCGTTCCCGAATCCACAGACACTGGACGTATGGAAGACTATATCGAGAAGATGCTCCTTGCCTCTATAGGTGCCGACAAGTTCTCTACGCAATTTATAGTTGAGAGGGTGCATAGGTCCTTGGGCCCCAGACCAAAGCCCGGAGCCCCCCCCCCCCCCAGGCCTATTATCAAGAGCTGACATATAATGGAGTTTCCTTCTCCATATTCCTGGATTTTACCCCAATGGTGCAGGAACAGCGGCGCAAATTCCTTGGGGTGAAGAAAAAGCTGCGTGAGGCACAAATCGACTACGCTTTGTTATACCCCGCCCGACTCCGAGTAACGCACCAAGCTAAACAATATTTCTTTATGAACCCACAACAGGTGGAGGACTTCCTGCGGTCTTGGCGGAGAGAAAACAAGGGCGGACCGTCTCGAGATGCTGCACAGCGAGACCAGGACCAAAGCATGGACAACGAAGATTGACACCCACAAATGGATTGTCGGGGATAACATGGATTGATTTACCATGGCGCTATGACATTGACAATTAGGATTGTACTACACTCCCAGGGCGCTCACGATTACTGGTCTACGTTTCAAAAGAGCCCAGAGCGCAGAAGACAACAGGCTCTAAGTAGGTCCAGTGGTAATGTATGCCGGGGACCGCTCTCTCTCCTTGACTGACGCCTAGGGGTGGTACAGGTCCGAAGGCGAGAGGGGAAAAGAGGGGTCGTGATGCTCTTTGGAGGTTCCCCTAGAGGGTGTTCCCCCACGGGGTATTTTTTCTCTGTTGCAGTTGTTGGGGTTGGGAAGAACATGGGGGTGGCAGGGAGGGATACACATACTGGCAAGTTGGGGATGCTTCAGTGGGAGGGGGGTTACCTCTCGGTATGAGTGGAAAGAGGGGAATAGTTGACTGTTATGGTCAGGGCACAAGGCAGGCAGAACTCGAGAAGGTGGGAAAGGATGGGGAGGTTGGGATGATCCCCAACAGTGATGACTTTACAGACATTGGAGACGAAATTTACTGATGGTTACCAAAGGAGATAATTTGAATAAATTGTTAACGATATTGTCATGGAACGTTAGGGGTCTCAACAATCCAAGGAAATGTAGACCGGTATTGGCATACCTAGATAGACATGGTGCACAACTGGTGGTGTTGCAGGAGACACACACTCCCCCACATACCACTCCTTCATTAGCGAGCCGATGGGCAGGGTGCAGATACTTCTCGTCCTATTCCTCGTACTCCCGGGGAGTTGCAATATTGATTAAACGTAATGTTCCCTTCCTTTTACAGGGTAAGACCACTGATGCAGCGGGCGATATGCAATAGTTTGGGGCAGGCTTGGAGACTCCACAGTTACGATAGTGAATTGCTATGCTCCCAATGTGGATACGCCTGAGTTCTTTGTACTCCTTTGGGGTAAAATACTAGATATTGAGTCCACACATGTCATATGGGGGGGGGGGGGGGGGGGGTGATTTTAATGTGGCAATGGTGCCTACAATGGACAGGGCGGATGGCATGGCACAATATCACCCTAAATCAAGAGAGGTGCTGCAGGGCATAATGCTGGATGGCATGCTAGTAGATAGCTGGAGACACTTACACCCCTGGAAGCTTGAAGGTACACACTTTACCTCACATACAGGGACCTGGGCGCGGTTGGACTATTGTCTCCTGACACATCACTTGGCAGGCACTGTATCCAGGGTGAAACACTTAGCCCGCACATACTCGGACCACTGCCCTGTGGTATTTACACTACAGATTCCTGGCCTGGACCGTCCCAGACCGCCTTGGCGTTTACAACCCACGGCGCTTCTGGACTTAATATTTAGGGAGTAATTGCGTAATAACATTGCTGACTTTTTCCCACGTAATTATGGCTCTGTCGAAAGCGTACAATATACCTCTGAGGCCTTTAAGGTCACGGTGCGTGGATGGTGTATTTCAAAGGGGTTTGGTGTCTTGCGGGACATTCAACGGACGATTAGCAGATTGGAGGCCGAACTGAGAGACTTGGAACACAGCATGCGGAGCGGTGACAGTCAGGGAGCGCAAGCCTTGTTTAGGAGTAAGTTGACAGAATATGAAGCGGAGGCGGAGCGCGAGACGTGCTTTCGTAACAAATACTGGAGTGCCAGACGATATGGGGAAGGGGAAAGGCCTGGAAAGACGCTAGCCACCATTGTACGTAATACCCGAGGTACCAACACTGTGCTAGAGGTAGTTGATAGCCAAGGGGATACGCTAAGGGGCAATGCTCAAATAGTGGAGGCCTTTACTAGACATTATAAGGAGCTCTACACTTCCCAGGCCAGTGATAACGTTGACTTTGATCCCTTTCTGGGAGATGTGGCCCTCTGCTGGCTTAGCGATGTGGATAGGCAATTCCTGGTGCCCCTTTTGAACTCGATGAAATAAAAGATGCTATTATGTCCCTGAAAAATGGAAAGGCGCCGGGTTTAGATGGCCTCCCGGCCGAGTTTTACATGTGCTACATTGATATTATAGCACCAGTGCTACGCAACGTCTTTGAGGATTCACTAGAGGTGGGAGTTCTACCTCGTTCTATGTGCGAAGTGGTTATTACCTCCCTCCTGAATCCCGGGAAGGAGCCCTCAATGTGTGATTCCTACCGACCACTATCACTTATCAACTGTGACGCAAAGATATTGGCTAAAGTGTTGGCCAATAGGCTAGCACTGCTCATGACCCAAATCATACTTCCGGACCAATCAGGGTTTGTGCCCACGAGAGCTACGAGCCATAATCTTGGAACTCTATTCTCCCTAATCAACACTGTAGCACCGGAGACCCCGCTGGCAGCGGTGTTTTTGGATGCTTCCAAAGCTTTCGATTCTGTGGAGTGGTGTCATTTATTCACGGTGTTACAGAGAATGGGATTCCCCCCCCCCCCCCCCCCCCCCCCCCCCCCAGTGTTTCAAGCATGGGTGAAACTGCTTTACACGGCGCCCACAGCGAGGGTCCTCATCAATGGCCACCTGTCACATGAGAACACTTACGAGAGGCACCAGGCAGGGTTGCCCACTCTCCCATCTCCTGTTCGCCATCGCAAAAGAGCCCTTGGCTTGCAGATTGAGGCAGATACACAAAAATAGTGCTTTCCAATGCTTCCAGAGACAGATATCTGTGTCACTATACGCAGATGACGTCACGCTCTATGTCAAGGACCCACAAACTCATTTGAATGCGATGTTGCGCGAGTTCCTGGTATTTGGCAGGATCTCAGACGTCAATACTGGTGCAAATCCCAATTTTTGCCATTTACGCCTGCTGTGAGCAAGTTCCCATTGGACTACCCGATTGAGTGGTGCGATGAAGACCTGAAATATCTGGGGGTACGGGTGTCCAGAGACCGGGAAGAGACGTTGCGTATAAACTATGGCCCGGCGGTCACAAAGCTGCAAGAAACCGTGACACGCTGGATAGCGCTACCCTTGTCCATGGCGGGGCGCGTCTCCCTGGTCAAAATGGTAGTCCTCCCACGTTTTCTATATCTCTTCCTAAACATCCCCTACTATCCGGGACGCTTCTTTTTCAAAACGCTAAGAACGGAGCTCATAAGACTGGTCTGGGGAGGGCGGCAACCTAGACTCAGATGGAGTGTGATGGCGCAACCATACGCTAAGGGAGGGTTTGATATCCCTGACGTTGAGGCCTACTATCTCAGTGCCCAGGCACACTTCTTATACCACTGTCTACGTCCTACTCCCTTTATGCCACAGCTGGCTGTGGAGGACTGGATAGCGCACCCGCTTCCCCTAACCGGCGTAGTACATGGGACGATTGCTGTGCTGGACATGCACCCGAACACAGTATCGTGCACGGTAGACGCGTGGCGCAGAATACTCTGCAGGCTCAGACTCCCCTTACTGTACGCACCACACATGCCCCTGACATACCACCCACCGCTGGTAGTGCTACAGGAGACTGGCTTCCAAAACATGTGCAGGAAGCTACAGAAATCCACATGGGGGGATGTATTTCATAATGGAAAATTCTGCACTAAAGAATAATTTTTTGGTGACACCGACCCTACCACCCTGGAGGTTTTTTATTATGTACGGCTTCGAGAGGGAATGAGAAAACTACTGGTAGAATACCCAGATGAACCCGAGGTCGTTCCTCTGCTGCTCATACTGCTTAATAGCTCCGAGGGTGCACATATGGTTTCTGGCTTGTATGGCAGTCTGCGGGCACACTCCTTGGAGGATGGTGGGAGGGCACGCAGCTACTGGGAACAGGACCTGGGAGAGGTTATACCTGATGATGCATGGGAGTATTGTTGCACACTGACGGGTCGCATCACGTCTAGCTGTAGATTTAAATTCATCCATTATAAATTTCTCCAACGTGTTTACTATACACCTGCCAGGAAATATCTGTTTGGCCTCACGGGCTCTGACCGATGTGAGAGATGTGGGCAACCGGGGGCCGACTTCTTCCACCTCGCCTGGCTATGCCCACAGGTTTCAACTTACTGGGAACTGATACATGAGGCTTTGGGAAAAATGGTGCCCATCGAGATGACCAGGGACCCACTGCTGTTTCTATTAGGACACACTCCCCACATACCCAGACCACATAGGAAATTTATAGACACAGCTCTTTTACTGGCCAAACAGAGATTGACATGCAGATGGGGGAGGGGAAAAGCCCCGAAATTCAAGAAGTGGCTCCAGGATATGTTACATAGTCAGGATCAACAGACAATTTATGCTGAATAACAACCTATAAAGTTTAGGCCCAAGGATATCTGGGGACCGCTCCAGAAATACACACTACAACAAGAGGCAGACAATGAGGGTAGTGGGGACCAACATGATGCAGGATCACCGGAGGGTCCTGGGGGAGGAGATACTGCACGATAGTTCTGGACCTGTCGTCGGATAACGTTATCATCTAACACTGTGGAGGATGATGATTGTCTTGCTTTATTGCATTTACTGTTTCATGATATTACTGGTGTGCCACCTTTTCTATATGAATGCTGGTCTTATGTATGAAGATTGCACATCTCCTTGGTTTAATATCCCCCTCTTCCTGACTATACATGTACGGGACTGTCCTTCCAAACGTTACCCCACTGTATTGATTTTGCCAGTATATGCAGTAATAATGAAATGCCTTGCTGAATGCCTACTTACTTAGTATGAAAAAAATTATAAATAAATATTTTTTTTAAAAAGTGCACTTGGAAATAGTTTTTAATTTGATTTTGTAATATTTATCTGGATTTGTGAGGACGGCTCCCTTTGCTGGTGGCAAAGGCAAGCACTATGTGTTTTAAAATACCCCTCACACTAAGAATCCCTTAGTGTCATGCTTCATCATAGGGGTCTTCCCGTCCCTCTACGGGGCGGGCGTGCTACGACCTATGCAGGAGCACTTTGTTGTGTGACGATAGGCTATGTGTGGTGTGAAAGCAGTGAAGGTGAAGTGTAGGGACCTAAATATGTGACTGTTAATTAAACATTAGAAATTCCCTGGCTAGTAGAAAAACAAAGATTTTTTGGCTTCTCTGGCTGGGAACATTAAAAAGGGGTTATAGTAGAGCATTGATATGTTCTACCAGGTCGACATGTTTCATAAGCAGTCCCCTACTGCTTACTCATCAGGACCTCTATTGGTCCCTACTGTTTATACTCAAATAACTCTCTAAATAGTATGCCTATTGTCCTAAAATAAAGCAGGAAAAATAGGCTACTTTATTTTGCTCCTGGGCTTGAGTCGGCCCTTGTTTAAAAGCAAAAAAAGGGGTGACCTATTATGGTCTCTGTAAGAGAAAGGGAAAAAAAGGGGGTGGGTGGGTGGGGGGGGGGAGAAACGCATATAGTCATTAGTATACGTATCTCTACACACAGTTCTCAATGCTCACATGTTAATTTTAGTCACATTTTAGCGTGCGTTACTATCTCTGCTTTCGTTACTCAATGGTAACCTCATTGTGTTGCATCACATATGGAGAAATATCATGATATATTTTTCTCGTATTCTATACGTAATTTCTATAATGAGCCATGGTGCAATAAATTATTATCAGGTAATTCTCAGGATTTTGATATACTATACCTCTTTAGATTCCACACACAAACACGTGCCACACTGCATTCATACATCGCACCCAAACGGGAGGTAAGGAAATGAAACAAGTCCCGAAATCGGGTTACTGCTTTAATTGAGAACGATTGTCTGTTTTTGAAGTAAAAGTTCTTGTTAATGGCAATAGGGTTTTTAAAAAGAAAGCGATCTATTCCACGCATACTGTATATAAATGTCGAGTATACATACTGGCATGCGAAATCTAGCGTGCCCCATGAGCCAGCATCAAAAGGTTTTCATGCAGTCACTGAAAAGAAAACGCATAGTAAAGTCATTTCAGAGGCTTCGTTTTTGGTTTTTTTTTCACGGTGCATTGATGGCCATATTTTAAAGACTTCTGGCCATAGTCTAACTTACGTTACCGCTGCTGAGTGTTTGCCTCGATCCTTCCCTTGTGCTGCTCCGTGGGTTATGGGAGCGTTTGCGAGGACTTCATATTTATTGAATTTTACCTAGCGCTTAGTCATCCACTGCTCGACTGTGATATCAGGAAAAAACTAGAACGCTACTCATAATGGCCGCCAAGAACGGCACCTTCCGTAGCAGAAATGTCTTTCTACTGTGTCAAATGCCAAGAAAAACGTCTTTGAAGAAACAAATTGTTAAAAGTAACATATAAAGATAGTTGCGCTGGTGATCTAATGTGTAAGTGATTAGAAAATGGTCAGCGCAATGATAATGTACCAATTCGTTTGTACAAATCCATCTAGCAGTCTGGTTGCGACTTGGCATGTTGTTCCTGTTGGAAAGGGGGGTTTTCATATGCCCCTGTTGTCATCGCCTTCCATACTCATAGTGCTTGCCTTTTCCACCAGCAAAGGGAGCCGTCCTCACAACTCCAGATAAATATTACAAAATAAAAACTATTTCCAAGTGCACATTGATAGAATCCTTTTGTTTATGATACCAAACATGACCAGGTTTGGGGCAGCCACTATAAAATTAGTGGCTTGGAAGTTTGGGCTTGACTGTTCCCATGAGGCACAGCATCAAGACTGATATGCATATGGCTGGGTCTGAGCTGGGGTGGTGGTGGGATGATGGATTCAACCGAGATCCGTGACTGGAGGGGAGTGTCTCCGTCCATCATCACCTTGTGTTTGCTTTTTCGCCCTAAGTTGGCAGGATATACCCAGATGTAGGTCCCTTGCTCACTTTGCAACTGGATTCAAGCTAGCCTGGCTAATGAGGGGTGATACCCTGAAACGGGTCCCAGGATGCTCATTTCCGTTCAAGTGAAGACCTTGCTTGGCAGATCGGATGGACTGTGGCGAAGTGAGCTAAAGAACGATGATTGATTCAACCCAGATCTGTGACTGGGGGTGAGTGTCTGAGAAATGTCAGCGCTCCGTCCATCATCTCCTTGTGTTAGTCACTATATAGTTAGACATCTCATAATGACTGTTGTCCACTATATGTATCAAAACAGCTGACAACACTTACACAGCCTAGAGAATCGACTCCAGGGTTTGTAGGTGTGTCCTGCTCATGGAGGGGTACCCTCACAATAACCCTGCCTTCAGGACTGAAAGACCTGCCATAGGGGTGACTTATCGACTTTAAGTGTAGTGACCTCCGATATGAGGAAACGTATCTTTCGTTAAGAGTGCAAGCACCAACTCCGCAGGTTGCAATGTCAGGCCTTTAGTCACAGTTTGAGTGGTCTCTCACAGGTGGCAAAAATGCATGCTGCAGCCCATGGGAGACTCCTGGTATACCTATACCCTGGGTACCTTAGCACCCTACACTAGCGACTTACATGGGTACACCAGTAGCCAATTGTGGATGTACAGCAGTACTTACTATGGTCCATTTAGGGAGGTAGCACAGTGACTGGGGCCCCCTCATTATCAGGATCCCAGTCAGACTAGTAAAACAAAAAAACGCACTGATACCAGCAAAAAGTGTGGGTAACTATGAAAGCAGATCCTACTTTCTTACCTTGCTTATCCCCCTTAACGGTGAGTCCAGGAAATTCAGGCTATGATACTAATGTTTCAGCCTCTATCCTGAGGTTTGGTGAGTTGGACTGAGGCTGCTGGGCCTCATGGCCTCTTGATTTTGACGCATGCCCGCCAGCATATGTGGTCTCTGCAGTGGGACCTGAAGGACCTGTGGGCGCAGCATCCAGGGAATCTCTCCGACATGGTCCAGATCTCAGAGGGACCCGCAAAAGATCTGCAGTAGTTTAACAAGCCACAATTGAGTCAGCAGCAGACCCCTCTCCCTTCCCTAACCAGATCTTACAGTATTGACAGATGCATCCCTTGTGGGTTTGGGCGGTCATCTGGGAGAAGTGGTGATCAGAGGTCTTTGATCTCCAGTGGAACCCAGACTCCACATCAACCTACTGTTGCACCGAGTAATCCAGCTAGCGTTGGAAGCCTTTCTACCCTTAATCAAGGGAAGGCTAGTGCAGCTGTTCATAGACTATACAGCCACCACGTGGTATTAAAACAAACAGAAGGGGGTGGAGTTTTAGACCCTGTTTTGAGGGGCCCTGTACCGCTGGACATGGCGGGAATGTCCGGGCATATCGCTGGTGGTTCAACACCTAGTGAGTCTCTGAACGCCAGGGCAGACAAAAGCAGCAGAAGATGCCTAGTAGATCAGATGGTGTTTCCATCTGGAGGTAGTGCAGTTATGTTTCAGCAGTGGGGAGGACCTTGATTAGATCTGTTCACCACTGCCAAGAACGTGCAATGTCAGCAGGTTGGTGCACTGGAGTTTCCAAGGCAGTTCTCGCTTGGAGAAGCGTTTCATCTGGAGTGGATCTCAGGCCGCCTATATGCCTTTCCACTTATACCTTTCCTGCCCAGTGTTCTGAAGAAGATCAGAAACGACCAGGCCCAAGTCATATTTATCGCTTCGGAAAGGGCTCAGAGAATTTGATATTCCGATCCATTCAGCATGGCCATCTGCCCTCCACTCAGACTACCCCATCTGGTGGATCTTCTGTTGCAGCAGTAGGGAGGGTTCTCTGCACAAACTTGGCACCACTCAGCCTTCATGCATGGAGATGGAGCTGCAGCAGTTGACCGCTTTCAACCTTCCACCCAAAGACTACAATATTATCTTGGCAATCTAGTGTCTCTCCTCCAAAACAGTATACGCCTTCTGTTTGAGAAAGTTTGTAGCATGGTGTGCAGAAAAACAGGTTGACCTCCCTTTCTGTTCCCGTTTCTCAGGTCCTTCTTTTTATTCTTTCTCTTGCCCAGCAGGGCTCTGCTTTGGGCATCTTAAAAAGCTATCTTTTTGCCATCTCAGCCTTTTTGCGGTTGCCAGATCACCCATCCCTGTTCAAATCCCCTGTTGAAACTAGGTTTTTGAGAGGTGTTTAACACGTGTTCTCACTTTTACCCTTCATCATGTCTCTGTGGGACCTCATTCTAGTACTCACGTTTTGAGCCACTGCACAACTGTCCTCTCTGGTTCCTTACCATCAAGACTACCTTCCTAGTGGCCATAACATCCACCCGGATGGTCACTGAGTGGCAGGCTTTGTTGTCTAAGCCTCCCTACCTCAATACCTTCCCAGACAAGCTGGTCCTTCTCACCAGAGCTTCCTTCCAAAGGTGGTCCGAGCCCTTAATGTCTGCCAACCCATCACCCTTCCTACCTTTTATGCTTTGTCATATTCATCTAAGGAAGAGGAGCGACTCCACTGACTGCACCCAAAAAAAGCGCTCTCGTTTTACCTTGAATGCACGAAAGCATTCTGGGTGGACAACCAACTCTTTGTGGGATGTTGGAGCAAAGAAGGGGAAAGCCTTGCAGAAATGGGCCATCTCCAGATGGATTGTGCTTTGTATTAAAATCGGCAACACATTGTCCAAGAAGCAACCCCTGAAGATTTGCGTGCTCTTCCCACCAGAGCTAAGGCAGTGACCACTGCATTAGCATGCATTGTTTCGGTCCCGGCTTCTCTGCATACATTCAGAAAGAACTACTGCTTGCATAGTCAGGTCTGTCTGAACGGGCACTTTGCTTGTTCGGTCCTGCAGTATATTTTGGTGTGTAACAGTTTGCCAAATCCACCTCCTTGCACAATTAATTAAAATCATTGCACTCACAAATACTAAGATACAGAATAAAAATGCATGAGCTTCGATATTAATAGTTTTTAGCCTTTACATTAAAAAGAATTAAAAACCTGATCGTGGTTTATGAGCTTTGTGATTCTTTGAGTTTTTTGGAGGCCAAAATGTCCTTTACAGCCATTAGAAATTTCAAAAAGCGCGCCAACAACTGCTGAATAGCCCTTCAAGCATTCCACCAGGTCTGAATGTTTAAAATGTGCCAGATGGGTCGAAGCCAATAGGTTCTTAAAGGGCGCAGTGTCTCGCAAATACATAATACGAGTTAAGGTTTCTTCTCGCCCATGGGCACAGCACTGTGTGGATGAGATTTCTTTGTAGCCTTGCCCATACTTGTATGTCAATTGAGGGATCAAGCCGAATCGTGGCCTCATCAGTTGCCACTTCATTATTGGCTTTATGGGAGATGACAGATAGTGTGGTAAGCCCCTCTGCTGTTGTATAGATTTAAAGCCCAGCTTCCATGCTTAAGGTTTTTTAAGCTTGTTGCATTGTTGACCCCTGACATTAAGAGTTTTGCTGCCGCCGGTATGGGGCGGCCCATATTTAGCTGGCTTCCAATGATTCAATAGAATGCGTAATATAATTATGCCAGATTGGCCCGGGTTTATTATCATTAGCCAGATGTAATTTTTGAATGAGTTCTCCCGTGCTTGTTTGGCCTTTAGACAGTATGCTATGAATCGTGCTTTAAGTATCAACTTTTGAGACATCAAGTTGAATTCCTTACGGATTTGCACATGCGAAGTGGACGAGGGTAAAAGAAAAACTTTACGGAAGCAGGCAGATTGTGCTCTGTCCAGCCAAATTGACATCTTGTATTTAAAGACAATAGCGCCATGGGAAAAGGACGGTAGGAATTTTGGCCCCAATGCTTGGATTAAAGTTGTGAGGTCAGGTAGCACATAGATTTCCTTGCTCTACAGAAGGCGACCTCTAGGGATTGTGCCAGCTTGTGCATTGCTATGGTGTGTGTGGACTGCCTTCCTTTATGGTCGATCCAAACCCCAAGGTTCTTATAGGTTGAGACTGTCTCGATGGATTGACAGTCGACTTGCCATAATCCTCTTCTCTTCGTTTGCCTAGAGATTATCATCGTCTTTGTCGTATTTATTTTCCATTTATTGGCTTTGCTGTATGATGACAATGCAGTTAGAAGTCGCTGTAGGCCATTCGGAGTTTGATCTAACAGGATGGTGTTGTCTGCGTATTGCAACAATTGGATTTTAAATCCGGCGAGTTGAGGAGGGACAGCTCGAGCCTGTTCCAGGAAATCAAAGGTCGGCTAAATACAAATTAAAAAGCATTGGGGCCAGTATACAGCCTTGTTTTAGCCCCTTGTTTGTTTGTATCTTCTTGGTTGTTGACCAGTCGGCAGATTCTCTGATTTTGACCCAGGTTTCAGAATATAGAGCCACTAGCGCGTTTAACAGTGAGTTGTTCATGCCCCAGTTTTTTAATTTCGTCCACAGTCTTGAAAGAGCCATGCTATTGAAGGCTCTTTGAAAATCGATATCAGCTACGTAGAGTGACTTTCCTTTCTTGTCTAGTGTTGTTTCTACTAAGGATGACACACAGATCAAGTTGTCTTCAATGCTAGACCCCTTTTAGAAGCCAGTTTGCGTAAACAGGATCAGATTTAGTGCTTCAACCAAGGCAGTCAGTTCTTTTAAAAACAGTTTGGCATAACATTTCCCATAGACATCCAAGAGGGCAATCATGCAATAGTTTTCTGGGTTCGAACGCGTCCCTTTTTAGGTTTCGCCTGGCGTTCACTGCGCAAGCGGTGTTGCGCAGGCGGAATTTTATGTTTTTCAGTAAGGGGCTTTCACCCGCCTCTCTCTTCCATTGGCTAGCTCCATAAATGGAGGCTAGCCATTGGAAGAGAGATCTGTCAGTAATTCTCGGAGCAGATTCGTGGGCGTTCCGGTGATTTTTTTTCTCGCTCCGCCCCTTTGTTTGTCATGCGGCGGTGGGCCATTGTGGGTGTTGTCTTATTTATTTTTTTTGTCACTGCTGGGGTGGGTGGGTTATATACAAGATGCTCGGGCGGGTGGGTTATATACAAGATGCTCGTTTCGCTCTTGCTCATTACCCCTGCATCCCTCTCCACGATTTTCTCTTCTTCCACAAACACATACATGGGAGACTTTGGGGGTCACCTTTGGTCAGTTCTACTGCGATAATTAACCCTTTGCATCCTGGGGGCGGCGGGTCAGCACACTTCAGCCACGAAGGCTCTCTTGCGCTGACTGCAGTTTGTCCGACCACATGTGCACATCGGCCTACTCAGAAGTTACTTCATTCTCTGGGCTGGGGGGCAACACTTTATTTGCCAATGCTATTTACTGTCTGTTCCTTATTCTTTTTACTTGTAACCATCGTTCTGGCCCTACGCGAAACGGGAAGTCAGGCATCTTCTGCTGGAACGGGGGCGGGGCCTGCAATCCGGCAGGAAGTCCCGCCCGCCACCGCCGGCCCGAGGAAGAGGAAGTGTGGCCTGTTATGGGGCTCCCGTGTGCTGAGGGAGCCCCGGAAAAAGAAGAGGAATGGAGGCAGCCTGGAACCTCGCCGGCTGCAGAGTCTGCGGCGTGAGCTGTGCTGCGGGGCTCCCATGCGTAGAGACCCGCAATGGCACCAGACAGGAGAGAAAGCATTGCAGGTGAGCGGGGAGGAAAGGGAGCCTACCCTGCCTCCCCCAGCATGGCGGTGAAGCCCCGGGCCCCAGGATGGGGGCCCGGGTGACGGAGAAGAGACCGGAGTCCTGCTGTGGAGTCCCGGTAAGTGGGGCTCGAGTCTTGTACTCATGTGCTCTTGTGCCTTGAGAGGCTGGTTCGCATTGCTCTCGTGTGTATGTGCCCTTGCATCCGTGGCTGCACGTGTGCACCCCACACAAAGGAAGCACTTGGCATGCTGCAGGTTTCATCCTTCTCATGCCCTCTGTAGCCTGTCACCGAACCTCGGACGTGGTTCTACCACCAAGTGGAAGGACAGCTGGGGGGAGGGTGGAAGCAACAGGGGTAAAGCTGTGGCGTCTGTGGATGGAGGGCATGCCACCGATGGGCAGAGTGCCTAGGGTCAGGAGCGCATGTCCGCAGTCCATGTAGGCATGTTCTAAACATGGGCCTGCTGCTGGAGTCCGCGCTTTCATATGCAGCGTGCATATATGTCTGCTGTCAGGTCATGCCACCGAGGCCAAACGTGGCATGCCTATATCCCTGGCGCTGAGGGCCTCGTCCAGTCACATAAAATTACAGTAAGTCAACCTTACTTGATAGTAGGGCTGGGGAGGACAGCCCTCCAGAACATATTGAAAACTAGGCTCCACGCACTGCCAATTCTGGACTTCAGGACCCTTTGGAAACACAGTGTGTCTGGGAACAAGGGATGTCGCCTGTGTCAGTACCGTACAGAATCAGCAGGGCACATTATTTGCTGCTGCCCTGTGTTGCTGGGTCAAAGGCGACTATATCTAAGGTCCCTGTTCTTGCAAAACCAGGTGAGAACGCGCAAAGAGGCTCTAAAGCTCACCTGTACCATCATGAAGCCCACGGTCCTCGCACGACTTGGCAAGTTCCAGCAGAAGCAAAAAGTCCATAACTCACTAAGGACTATGGGAACTTCAAGTGGAGGGGCATCGAACTGGTTACTACAAGCTTAGCTACGTATGATGCACCTCTGACTGGCCTGCATGAAGGACAGATTACCTGAAGGGCCTGCACATGGTCGAGAATTTCCACCAAGCTCCTCACAATACTTTTGGCAAAGCCCCTTCTCACCAAATCAGCCCAACACCTCACAGGGCGTGCACTGGTGCACACTTGCGTGTGTTTGTGTGTGTGGCTCTGTGTGTGTGTGTGTGTGTGTGTGACTGTGTGTGTGTGGCTCTGTGTGTGTGGCTCTGTGTGTGTGTGTATGGCTCTGTGTGTGTGGCTCTGTGTGTGTGTGTGTGTGTGTGCGCCTCTGTGTGTGGGTGTGGCTCTGGCTCGGTGTGGCTGTGTGTGTGTGTGTGTTTTTGAAACATAAATAAAACGCGATATTTACAATGTCAATAGCTCAAACTCGTCTAAATACGTGAGATTTGCGAGAGATTAAGCTATTGGCATTGTATATGACAATGCCATTTATTTATCTGTTTTGAAAACCAAAACATAAATAAAAATGTTTTCATTTACAATGCCAAAAGCTCCAACTTTTGCAAAGGCGAAACCTTTGCATTGTAAATGCTTGTTTATGTATTGGTATTAAAAGGGAATCTGTCCATGACTCGGGAATGTGCCTTCCTGCTCGTAAATAAGGGTGCCATAATGGTTGCCCATTTAAAGGCTGTTCCCTTATATACCATTGGGGGTATGCTGTTTGGGCCTGGTGCCCTGCCTGGGCGCATTTTATTTGTAATGGGCACGACCATATCTGTTGTTTTTTCATTAGGTCGTTTGATGCATACAGTGGCTCTAAGCGAGGTTGTATTTTAAGAAAAGTAACCGGTTTGTGACTTGTGCTGTCTTCTCTTGGCGAGTCCACGTAGAGATATGCTTTATTGCCAAGATCAAACACCTATATATGCCGAAACATTACCAATGTCATGCAGACCTAGGGATGTCTGGGGCTCACTAAAAGAATATGTTATAAGCACTGCTGAATCCGCTGATGAATGTGACAACGATAGTAATAGAGGAGTAGCCCACATCACCTAGACACAACAGTGACACATTGATTATGGCCTGAATAGGCACTGCTTTTAGATGGCTTTACCACAGAGAAGGTCGATGGGATTCTTGTGAAGTGCTGAAAAGTATACTGTGAATTTCTTATTAATGAGTTCTAATGATTATAGCGTCACTGCGCCCAACTGGTTAAAATATGCATACAATGTCAAGGATGGGCAGCATCCCAAAAAGCCTCCAGACTGTAATGAATGGAATTAGGAATAGACCATTCTCTCGCCAGTTTATGCTCAACTATTCAGTGATACATGATCAAGCCTGGAGATTGAACGGGGCAACCTGAGTTCTTTCTCTCTCCCACTGGATGTGGTGGATGTTATTTTGTCATCCAGCGGACACTCCACCAAATCTGTTTATTCCTCTAGGTGGTCTAAATTTGTTAAATGGTGTGGAGAGAAGTCTATTGATCCTTTGAAAGCCGGTTTGTTTAACATTCTTGAGTTTTCCCTTCCTTTGGCCCAGCAGGGCTCTGCTGTCTACAGTAAAGGGATATTTGTCGGCTCTTCTATGTTTGGCGGACCAGCCGTCTTTGTTTAAGTCCCCCATTGTTATGAGGTTCCTTAAGGGCCGTACTAATAGGTTTCCTCCCACTCTTTTCATTATGCCTCAGTGGGATTTAAATCTTGTTCTTACATTTCTAACGGGTTCTCCTTTTGAGCCTCATCATAGTTGCCAGTTGAGGCTTCTTTCTTTCAAAACGGTCTCTCTGATTGCTATTACCTCGGCTAGGAGGGTAATTGAGCTTCAGGCTCTTAGTTCCAAACCCCCGTTTTTGACCATTCATGCAGAAAAGATGGTTCTCAGGACCAGGGTGCTTTCCTACATAACGTGGTTACTCCTTTCCATCTTGAGCAATCCATTACATTACGTACCTTCTATCCTACCCCTTCCAAGGAGGTGGAGAGACTGCATCGTTTGGATCTTAAGAAGGCTGTCAGTTTCTATTTGGACAGAACCACGAATCTGAGGCTGGACGATCAGCTCTTTGTGGGCTACGTTGGGCGAATGAAAGGCAAGGCTGTGCAAAGGTGGACTCTCTCCAGGTGGATCATCTTGTGCATCAAGATCTGCTACTCCTTGGCCAAGAAGGAATCACCTTGAAGGTATCAGAGCTCATTCCATCAGAGCTAAATCTTCTTTGTCTGCTCTGTCTAGAAGTGTTCCTGATGTTGATATCTGTAAGGCAGCAACTTGGGCCTCCCTCCATACCTTTGCCAAGCATTACTGCTTGGATTCTGAAGTTCGGAGGGACGGCCTTTGTGCTTCAAGATTTTTTGGTATAGGTTGATGGACACCCTCCTCCGGGAGTGGGACTGCTGTGGGATTCTATTCAAAAGGTGAGGAATCCATAGGCAGATGTAGCCTTCAGAAGAACAAGTTACTTACCTTCGGTAACTCTTTTTCTGGTGGATACAGTATCTGCCTGTGGATTCCTCACTGACCCACCCGCCTCCCTGTTGTCCACCTTTTGTATACCAAAGGTTTTATGATTTATTTAACATGGCTGTTTTCCTATGTATTTTAAATGCCTTGTTTCGTTCATAAGCAATGCCTAGTTTGTTTTTGCTTTTCCGTTGATTCTTTATACTGTGTGTATTTGTTTTTATTGTATACTGTGTATACTTCAATTATGATGTTGGTCCACCTGTTCGCCTCGGAGGCACGGAAAAAAATGGGTGGAACTGACGTCAGCACGCTGACAAGGTCTATTTGTGGCTCCGATGACGTCAAACGGAGTCGCGAGCCGAGCCTTTGCGACGTCCTCATCGACGTGGGAAAGCTAGGAAAAAATGTTCTGCGGAATGCTGGTGCAGGGGTACTTCAAAAAGTACGGAATTCACAGTCAGATACTGTATCCACCAGATAAAGCGTTACAGAAGGTAAGTAACTTGTTCATCAGGTATAGGACTTTGCAGCGAATAATCTCGAAGTAGCAGAAAATAAAGGTAAATACTACATCCACTGCATATATATATAGAATGCTCCACAGAAAATTTCAAAAAACTGATCTGACCGACTAGTTGCAAATATTACATCCAAATAAAGATAAAAATTAATAAGGTGCAGTTGTCAGAAAATCAGTAGCATGACCCCCCCAAAAAAATACAAAGTGGACAATATAGCACCACATAGTACAGAAATTGATAGATACAAGTACTTGCAGAAATTTATTACAACCTATTTTTGGACATATGAAAAGGATTGCAGCAGCAGTGTAGACAGATTTGTTAAATAGGACAGCAGGATCAAAGAGGCTAACGCCACAAAAACATGGATTAGAAGCATGCCACTGTCAAAAAATGTGGCTAAAGGGTTTTTCAAGTTGGATAAGGGAGCCTGTATTTTTAGGATACCACAGTTTAGAAAGAGGACGTCAGCTACTTTGCTCGTTTAAACTAAACATTTAATAGGAAGCAGCTAACTGAAAATACAATTTAACCAGAAGTATCAGTTTTTAAAATTTGCTGTGCATCTAGATACCAAGTAATCTCCAAATTCTGGCACATCACACGTATTCACCTTTGGCACGAGCCGTTATACCCTAGGCAGAATAATTAAATATGTTCCTTTGTTTCGGGGTCCAGGTTACAGGCTGGGCACATGTTGGAAGCCTGACCGTTTTCCCACTTGCTAGTAAATGCCTTCAAAGGTAATGGTGTCCATGAATACTTCGAAATGTGAATAAACAAAGTGGAATCCACTCAGAGTGATAGTGATCCCTAGAGTAATGGGGAACACACAGTGTTGTTTAAATGCCCCTCACACACCAACAGGCCCCTTGGTGTCATGCTTCATCATCGGGGCCTTCGCACCCCTCTACGGGATGCGGCGTGCTACGACTCGCGGATACGCAGGAGCACTTGGAGTGAACTATGTGTAGGGGTGTGTGTTTGTTACAAAAGTGTGAGTGAGGTGAGGTGAAAAAAGGTGAATGGTTAAAAAAATACCTGGCACGTGGGAGAAAAAAATACTTTATTTAAATCCCCGGCTGGCATTATTAAAACAAAAGTGCAGGGCGTGGTTTGAATAGATACGTATTAGGGTATCCAGACCACTGTATCAAGATGTCAACATGTTTCGGAGGTCACAGCCCCCTTCTTCAGGACAAGGGTTAATGCACTTACCCTCCCCTTACTCACATGTAAAATGTAAAAGTGTTATTAAAAATATATTACCATAATGTGTAATATTCCTAACAATGTTTTTATGTTAGTGAATGTCGTTGTGCCCAATTGGCGTAAGAACCTGTGGAAACAAAATCATGGATAAACATATAAATCTATAATGCACAAGCTACTGGAGAAGAAACAGGCTTCTCTGAGAACATCAGGGTAAACCAAAAATAATGGGACCCTGGAAAAGAAAAACACAAGGACACTACACAGTACATACCGACATATACACACAACACCAAAATAGCTCTCTGCTCAGGTGGAAGGAGAGCAAACATAAAGAAAGAAAAGTCTTACTTAAAGTTCCTAACTACAATACTTCATGAGCCTAAGCGTATATTGGGGAATCCTTCCTTTCTGATCAGAAACAACCTATAAAACATCAATGTCAGGGGTTCAGTTGGGAAACTGGGTATTAAATGCACCAATAGTAAAGAAAACGACTGCTCCTCTCTGTGGTCAATAACTCACGGTTACTGCAACAGCTAATCGCCTGCCTTCCCTCAACGCGGCTCCGATGAAGTGAGCTACGATAGAATCAGGGCCCTTTTATATACTGTCCCTGTAGGTAATTAGTGGTAGTAAATTGGTTAATGCAGCCCGGGGGATGCCCAAATACGGAGATAAGAATCTCCAAGCGTCCGGTGTTGCGCTAGCGGTCTTCACTGCTTTTACGCGCATGCGCATTCTAGCTTTAGCGGCACGCATGTGCGGCGAGCCAAGCGGCTGCGCATGTGCCGATTGAGACGCTATGCTGTAGTACGATGCAGTGCGCTTAACAATTAGCCGCCTTTGCTAGCTAAGAATAGGCGCCTCGGAGGTGAATATACTATATTAGGAGATTGAGGGACAACAGTTTTTAGGTTATTTGAAAGGGCTCAAAGGATGGTAATTGTTTAAAAAGGAGCCAAAGAAGGCTTATCTATCGGGGGAACTCAAGAGGCATTGTCCCTGCTGATAGATGATATATCCTATTTCAGAGCTGGGGAGTATCACTATTTGTTAGCGAGTTGACCCAATAGGACCCCATATTCATGTTTATTAGGTGTAACCCCAAATGTACATCAACTGTCAATTATAGGTGATCAGGTTAGGGTTATCTGAGAAGATTCCAAGGGATTGAATCGTTGAGACCAGTGGTGTCGGTTCCCAACCGGAAAACCCACCGTTGCTCTTTTTCCAGGAGGCCCACCTCTGAGGGTAGTTGTTCTATTACCGTCCACTGTAACTCATTCACACAGTGTTGGTGTTCGATGAAGTGGGTTGACATCTTGGTTGTGAGTTTTTTACACCTGATGTTACTTTTGTGTTCATTCAGTCTCACTCTCACAGGTCTAGTGGTCATCCCCACATATTCTTTTCCACATGGGCATGTAATCAGGTAACCAACATTTTTACTGTTGCAGTTCGTAAATGCCCGTTGTTCCCAATGTGTCCCATTTGCGAAGGTTAAATTCTGGCTCTTTTTTGTAAGATGGCAGTTGTTGCAGTTGCCACATGGACTGACACTGAGATCCTTGGCCTGGGTTTTATATCTGGCAACATCACTACAGTTCCGCCGGAGGCGTAGGAACTGTCCATAGGGAAGGTTCTCTCTCAGATGACGTGGGTGAAAGCTGTCAAATCTGAGGAGACAGTTCCTAGCCGTCGTTTTAAAGTGAGTTTCTGTTTTTAGAATGCCAGCTTCATGGTAAATATTTAAATCCAGGAAGACCATGCTGGTATTCGATGCCTGATGAGTGAATTTCAAAAAGGCATCAGGCATCGAATGGCATTCTAAAAACAGAAACTCACTTTAAACCGACGGCTAGGAACTGTCTCCTCAGATTTGACAGCTTTCACCCACGTCATCTGAGAGAGAACCTTCCCTATGGACAGTTCCTACGCCTCCGGCGGAACTGTAGTGATGTTGCCAGATGTAAAACCCAGTGTAAAACTGAGACAGAGGAAATATCCGGAGACTGTGATTAAAAAAGCTTTCAAAAGGGCAAGAAATAACAACCGTGAGGCCCTTCTGGAGGATAACCCACGAAGAGATGATGCTGAAAAAAGGACAGTTTGTGTTACCACATACAGTCCGGTCACTAACCAAGTCACAAAACTGGTCAATAAACATTGGCGCACTTTAACGAGTGGTGGCCTGACTCTGGAGAAATCCCTCTTTGCGCATAGAAGAGGTAGGAACTTGCGAGATTTACTCGTTCATACAAGACCACCCCCTCCAAAAAGCGATCAGACAAGGCTGCAGGGCTTACATGGTCACCATCCATGTGGCAACTGCAACAACTGCCATCTTACAAAAAAGAGCCAGAATTTAACCTTCGCAAATGGGACACATTGGGAACAACGGGCATTTACGAACTGCAACAGTAAAAATGTTGTTTACCTGATTACATGCCCATGTGGAAAAGAATATGTGGGGATGACCACTAGACCTGTGAGAGTGAGACTGAATGAACACAAAAGTAACATCAGGTGTAAAAAACTCACAACCAAGATGTCAACCCACTTCATCGAACACCAACACTGTGTGAATGAGTTACAGTGGACGGTAATAGAACAACTACCCTCAGAGGTGGGCCTCCTGGAAAAAGAGCAACGGTGGGTTTTCCGGTTGGGAACCGACACCACTGGTCTCAACGATTCAATCCCTTGGAATCTTCTCAGATAACCCTAACCTGATCACCTATAATTGACAGTTGATGTACATTTGGGTTTACACCTAATAAACATGAATATGGGGTCCTATTGGGTCAACTCGCTAACAAATAGTGATACTCCCCAGCTCTGAAATAGGATATATCATCTATCAGCAGGGACAATGCCTCTTGAGTTCCCCCGATAGATAAGCCTTCTTTGGCTCCTTTTTAAACAATTACCATCCTTTGAGCCCTTTCAAATAACCTAAAAACTGTTGTCCCTCAATCTCCTAATATAGTATATTCACCTCCGAGGCGCCTATTCTTAGCTAGCAAAGGCGGCTAATTGTTAAGCGCACTGCATCGTACTACAGCATAGCGTCTCAATCGGCACATGCGCAGCCGCTTGGCTCGCCGCGCATGCGTGCCGCTTAAGCTAGAATGCGCATGCGCGTAAAAGCAGTGAAGACCGCTAGCGCAACACCGGACGCTTGGAGATTCTTATCTCCGTATTTGGGCATCCCCCGGGCTGCATTAACCAATTTACTACCACTAATTACCTACAGGGACAGTATATAAAAGGGCCCTGATTCTATCGTAGCTCACTTCATCGGAGCCTCGTTGAGGGAAGGCAGGCGATTAGCTGTTGCAGTAACCGTGAGTTATTGACCACAGAGAGGAGCAGTCGTTTTCTTTACTATTGGTGCATTTAATACCCAGTTTCCCAACTGAACCCCTGACATTGATGTTTTATAGGTTGTTTCTGATCAGAAAGGAAGGATTCCCCAATATACGCTTAGGCTCATGAAGTCTTGTAGTTAGGAACTTTAAGTAAGACTTTTCTTTCTTTATGTTTGCTCTCCTTCCACCTGAGCAGAGAGCTATTTTGGTGTTGTGTGTATATGTCTGTATGTACTGTGTAGTGTCCTTGTGTTTTTCTTTTCCAGGGTCCCATTATTTTTGGTTTACCCTGATGTTCTCAGAGAAGCCTGTTTCTTCTCCAGTAGCTTGTGCATTATAGATTTATATGTTTATCTATGATTTTGTTTCCACAGGTTCTTACGCCAATTGGGCGCAACGACATTCACTAACATAAAAACATTGTTAGGAATATTATACATTATGGTAATATATTTTTAATAACACTTTTACATTTTACATGTGAGTAAGGGGAGGGTAAGTGCATTAACCCTTGTCCTGAAGAAGGGGGCTGTGACCTCCGAAACATGTTGACATCTTGATACAGTGGTCTGGATACCCTAATACGTATCTATTCAAACCACGCCCTGCACTTTTGTTTTAATAATACCAGCCGGGGATTTAAATAAAGTATTTTTTTCTCCCACGTGCCAGGTATTTTTTAACCATTCACCTTTTTTCACCTCACCTCACTCACACTTTTGTAACAAACACACACCCCTACACATAGTTCACTCCAAGTGCTCCTGCGTATCCGCGAGTCGTAGCACGCCGCATCCCGTAGAGGGGTGCGAAGGCCCCGATGATGAAGCATGACACCAAGGGGCCTGTTGGTGTGTGAGGGGCATTTAAACAACACTGTGTGTTCCCCATCACTCTAGGGATCACTATCACTCTGAGTGGATTCCACTTTGTTTATTCATATTACCCGGGAGACTGAATCCACTGACTCTCTCTCTCCCCCCTCCTGTTATAATCTACTTCGCAATGTGGCCTTTTTAAAAAAAAAATCAAGAAAGTGTTTTGTTAGTTGCCCGAAGGTCCCCTTCATTTATTGCAGCATATGCACATAAGCCCAGTATGTTGACTTCAACAGGGTCATCTCTGACTTGCAGATTTTCCTTGTATCCTCTCGCAATTTAAGAAGGCCTAGCTTCTTGAACCAGTTAAAAACGAAGCACATCCAGGGAACCTTCAAAGCACTGCACGTTTTCAATCAGATCCCCTAGGGAGTCCCTATCTGCTGGTAGCTCGAGGGTTGACCAGATGCAGATCCACTATGTTAATGGTTTCAAATGTGCCGCTTCCGAAATACGTTTATACACCTAGATAAATGAAAAGTGGGATAAGGATCTGGTCTGGACCGAGATTAGTGATTTTACAGTCTCGGCTATGCAGGACTGCACTACTCTTTTTAAAAAAAAAAAAAAAAATTAAATTTTTATTCACTGCAAAATTTATCCTAACTTTGCTTCATACATCTCCAGCTTAGTGTAATAACAATGGTACAGTATGCACGTATAACTGAAACAGAAATGACAGAGCAGATTCTCATATTCAAGCAGCTTGATCCCCAAGACAATAATCCCCCCCCTCCCAGAACCCCCTACGCACTCTTAAGTAGGTCGTCCGGGTGTTTCTCGATGTATTGAGGTACTTCCATGCATTACAATGATATCACCTGTACCTCCTATCCACGTCAACACAGCCATCATCAGTAGGTATTTCCACTGTTAGTAACTCCTGCACCCTACAGCGCAAGGGACAGGTGAATAGGGTAAAAGCGGGGAAAGGGGGAGGGGTAGGGAGGTGGGAAAGGGAACGGGGGGAGAGAAGAAGGGGAAAGATGGGGTGGGTGGGGGAGGGGGGATTAGGAGAGGGGGGAAAGAGAGGAGGAGGAGGGAAAAGGGCTCCTGTGCTTGGAAGACGTAGTAACTATTCCACACATTCCATGCATTCGGAGCAGCGTGCTATCATAATCTAGTCCACCGCATCAATGTCATATGCTTAGAATGTTATAATGAGAGCCTGCCAGTCCATTGATATGTGTGTCTTACGGAGACCTCTGCGCTCTTCCCTGTGCAGTTCAACTCCTTCCCCCACCGTATCACCTCTCCTTGCCAGTCACCAGGGTTAGGCGTTCTAGCCGATTTCCATCTCATCGTTATCATTCTTTTAGCCAAGAGTAGAGCTAAGTCTACGAATCGTGTGGCGGTGCTTTTCTTCTTTTCAGCGGGGCCCAGCCCCAGAAGACAGTATATCGGGGAGGCGTAGGGCCTACCGGGGGCTATCATTGTGAGTACCTCATGAACTGTAACCCAGTAATTTCTCAATTTATGGCAGTCCCACAACATATGCATAAGGCCAGCATCCGCTACCATGCAGCGGGGGCACGTGGCCGCTGCGCTAGGGAACATAATGTGCAGGCTGTGGGGGGTAAGGTAAGATCTGTGCAGGATCATCAATTGGATAATTTTGAATTTTGGGTTGCGCGATAGTGTCTTAGGGTATTTCAGTGCCCTGTCCCACTCCTTATCCCTGAGCACCCGTCCTATGTCTTGTTCCCAGCACTCCAGTGTGGCCTGTAGTGAGAACACCTTGCTAGCCCGTATACCATAAGCTATCCATTTCATTAAGTGGCTGCCTGTCCCCAATAAATATTGCATAGTGAGCAGTGGGGTCGTAGGCGGCTCCATTCTGTCCCGCAACCAGGTCGTCGTAATGTAATGTGTAACTCTCGCATGCATTAAAAACAGAGCTCTGGTGCGTGTGTGCGAAGTCCTGATGTGTCATATGGTTGCCGTCCACAAAGAAGTCACCCACTTGCAGAATGCCGGAATCGTGCCACGGCTGGAGTGTGCGCATTGTTAGTGTACCTGTCCCTAGGGGGAGTCCCAGTAATGGTATCGTGGGCGAATAGGGAGTTGTTTCACCCGTGTACTTGACATCTCTCCTCCAACACCGAAAAGCGAGTCGTAGGAGGTGCGTCGCCGTTTTGGTTAACACAGTGTTTGGTAACAGTAGACTATGTATGCTGCCCCGGTCCCTGTCCATCTTTGTCATGTCTATTTCATGTAAGTTGCGGCCCGCCAGCCAGTAAGCGAACCATTGGAGTTGGCAAGCGTAGCTATACGCAGTCATATCCGGGACCCCCATTCCACCCTGGGACGTAGGCAACTGTAACTTGAGGAGACTTACTCTTCTCCTGACCGACCCCATATGAGTTCGATCAGCAGTGTATTTAGCATTTTAAGGGTACTCACCGGGATGAGGAGCGGCAGGTTTGTAAAGAAATATATCAGTCGGGGGAGGACCACCATCTTTGTGATTGCCACTCGTCCCGGAATCGATAGTTGCAGCGTTGTCCAGAATTTTACCTGAGATTTAAGGGCAGTAAGCGCTTTGCCTATGTTACCGTCTAGTAGAACTTGCGTGTCGCAGTGTATTTGAATTCCCAGGTATTTGAATGTGGACAGTGCAACCTGGAACCTATGCGGGGGGAATTGTAAGTGGGTGGCGCTTGCTATGTCCCCAAAACAGTAGCCGTATGATTTGGATTCATTTATGACCAGTCCCGACAGCTTGCGTAACGTTTCGAATATTTCAAGGATAGGTGTGAGGCTATCCGACATGTTCCCAATATATAATATTATGTCGTCCGCATATGCCGAAACTATATGTGGGACTAAGTTGCGCAGTATTCCCCCCGGCGTGGCCAGCACTCAGAGCCTATGCAGGAGGGGCTCCATAGCTAGGATAAAGACCAGAGGCGACAATGGGCAGCCCTGTTGTGTGCCTCTAGCGATCATGAACTGTTCCGATACGCATTTATTAGTGCGAACACGGGCCGTTGGGCGTGTGTATAAGAGATTCACCCATGCAAGATATTCCGGCGGTATGCCAAATTTCGTCAGAGCTGCAAACATATAGTCACACCTTAAGGAGTCAAATGCCTGCTTTATATCCAGAGATATGCAGCCCTCCATTCCACTCCTGGCATTGTCATGTAACATTAGCTGGCTCAATCTCCAGAGGTTAAGCGCCGTGCTCCGGCCAGGCACGAAGCCACACTGATCCGTGTGCACGAGCGTTGGGATATATGTATTCAGTCTTGCCGCTAAGATTTTACTAAGTATTTTGTAGTCTGTATTCAAAATTGACAGCGGCCTACAATTCACCATCTGCAAGCCGCCTCTGCCAGGTTTAAGGAGGGATACTATCAGTGCTTGCAGTGTCGTGGGCGGTAAGGCAGCAGACTCCAGTGACTCTTTGTATAGGAGGGACAATTGGGGTGCTATTAAATCAAAGTAAGCCACCTAGAACTCGACTGGTAGGCCGTCAGTGCCTGGGGTTGTATTCCTTGGTAACGCTTTGATTGCCTGTCTGATTTCCGCGATCGTAACAGAGCATGCTAAGTCGTCCCGCTGATCAGGTGTAAGCTGTGGAATGGGTATGTCCTCCATAAAGGACTCACAGGCCATGTCTGCCATCGGCGGGTGCGGTGCATAGAGGTGTGTGTAGTATTCTTTAAAGCTGGTATTAAGGCCTGCCTGCGACACCATCGTTTCGCCATGTTGATCCTGTATTTCCATTATAGGGGTGCATACAGGCGTGTTGCGCGCCAGTCGTGCTAATAAAGGCCCGGATCTGTCAACCTGGGTGTGTTGCCTAGCCGTATATTCCCTATAGTCAATGACACGCAACTCCTCTAGGAGCTCTGCATGTTGTATATGTGCCTCCTGGAGCTCTGTAAGGGGAACATCCGTGCCCGCAGCCTCACTCTCTAGCATCGCCAATCTTCCCTCCACTTCCGTAAGTTTCTCTGTTACAGCCTGTCTAATGCCCACCTTGGTGCCCATTGCCACTCCTCTTATAGTCACCTTAAAGGCATCCCATTCCAGCTGTCGGGAACTAGCTGTACCTGCGTTCTCGCGGAAGAACGCACCTATAGCTTCCGACAGGGTGGCCTTAAAGACCGGATCTTCAAGGACTTCCGGCTGTAACCGCCATGTTGGTATTGGGGTTGGTACCCTCCCCCACTGTAATGTCAGTTCCACTGGGTTATGGTCGGATAGAGTCTTCCCCATGTGGGCAGCAGAGACAATGGGTGCCAGCAATGTGTTGGAGCAGAAGAAGCGATCTATTCTGGTATGCGATTTATGTGGTGGTGAATAAAATGTATACTCCCTATGGCCTGCATGTTTACTCCTCCACGCGTCTGCCATGTCCCAGCCTGTCGCCCAGTGTGTCAGCGCCTCTGCCTGTTTCCTGCTGTCGGTGGAACGTAGTGGGGAGTGGGACCTGTCGAGGGTGATGTCTAAGACCGCATTGTAATCCCCTCCCAGGATCCAACCATATTCAGTCCAGTCTGACAGTACTCCACTAAGGGTGCTAAGGAACTTTGATTGGTCAGCATTGGGGGCGTAAATGCATCCCAGCACCACTGGGGTACCGTCTAACATCCCACGGACGAAGACATATCTACCCTCTTTGTCCACCCGCTGCACTATTGGTTTAAAGGGGACAGAGTTTCTTATCCATATTGCTGCCCCTCTAGAGAAGGCTGAGAATGTGGTGGCAAATAGTTGCCCTTTCCACTTTTGTTGTAATTTGGCGCCTTCTGTTCCGCTTAAGTGAGTTTCCTGTAAACAGGCAATATTAACCTTCCTTCTATTCAATTGCGCCAGGATTCTGTGTCTCTTGTGGATCGATCCCATCCCTCGCCCATTCCAGGTGCAGAGTATGTATGTGTTAGGCGTCGTCATAAGGAGGTAGACATACAGCAAATAGCCCCAACACAACCAGTGTGTGACACATGATTTTTGATCTACTTGCATTAACTAAACTAAACTCCCCAACTGTAGGGTCCTCGCTCAAAAGCAGCTGAGAACCAAACATCTGCTGCCCAATGTAGGCAGAACAAAGAATCACAACTGTGCCTTCGCCCAGGGGGGGTGGGGTCCGGTTGCGCTCACCCTATAGATGTCCTCTAAGAGTTCTTGGGGTTCACCCTGTAGCGGCAATGAATCCCCGACCACTGATACCCACCTCCATGAAATCAAGGTATACAATCACTAACATTACTAGCTGGCATCTTCAACACTGGCATTTAAAATTTGTTCGCCATCTGCGCAGTGATGCGCGGAAACAGTTGCAAGCTAGTGTCCGAGTCCCATACTTCCGTGCGGGTATCAGACTGCAGCTCAGCGCCCTGCTGGTCCTGGGCATCGTGGGCCTCCAATGCCAACGTTGTGAGGAGCGTTGCCTCCATGCCTGTCTCTGCCACAGTCGGCGTCCGGTCCGGGTCCGCAACCGTTGTGTCATTAGTGTGCCCCGCCTGGTCCGCTTGCGGGTCCAACTGGATCGAGGGCGATTTCCTTGCGACCCTGTCAGAGGGACCCGGGAGGTGACCGGTGTAAGCGTTATCTCCATCCACTCCGCGCCTCCTCCGGGGTGTCGAAGAAATACGTTTTGTGGCCATGCATGTTTTTAGGCGTGCCGGAAAGAGGAGAGCGTACTTCAGTTTGCGATCACGTAGTATATGTTTCACTCCCAAAAAAGTTGATCTGGCTTTCTGGACCGCCGGGGTGAAGTCCGGGTAAAGGGAGACTGTCCTATTC
Organism: Lissotriton vulgaris; assembly: GCF_964263255.1. Lineage (NCBI taxonomy): Eukaryota > Metazoa > Chordata > Amphibia > Caudata > Salamandridae > Lissotriton > Lissotriton vulgaris. Next base: position 1,062,310,782 of record NC_141697.1, read on the forward strand.
TCATGTTTCACTGGCGTGTTCTCCCTGGCAGCTTTGAGGATTGTGTCCCTATACTTGTAGGGGAGTAGCCGCACAATCAAGGGCCTTGGAGGCGCTCCCGGCTTAGGCGGGCGCGGAGGCACCCTGTGCGCTCTTTCCACGCTGTAGAGCGGGGTGAGGCCCGTCGGCGCTACCACGTTTTTAAGCCAGTCTTCCACGAACTGAGTCGGGTTTGTCCCCTCGCTGCGTTCCAGAATGCCTAGGATGCGAACATTATTGCGGCGCGTGCGCCCTTCTGCGTCGTCCATTCTGTCTCTCAGTCCCTTTAGTTGACTTTCAAGGTTCTCCAGGCGCGTGGAATGTTCTGTTTGCTGTGGTATCAAATCGTCAAGCTCCTATTTGTGTTTGGTTACTTTCTCTGCAAATTTATTATGGTCTGCCCTCAGTAGGGACAGCCCATTAGCCATTGACTCCATGCGCGTTTCCAGCGCTTCTCTAGAGGCTCTGATTTCAGAAAGGATTAAGTTCAGCTTGGCTTCTTGCGAGCCCATCCCTCTAGGTGGCACAACCTCGTTATTGGATGAGGGTAAGGGATCCTCTGATCCGGTGCTCTGTATGGTAGTATCCACTGCAGGGTCCGGCAGTCTGGTCTTGCGGCCCATGGTGCTCCCTCGCTATCCTACCCAAGCCGCACTCACGTTCGATGACCCAGCTCGTCTATTGTTGGAGTCCCCCTTCGCTCCTATCTTGCCCGGGCTGTAGGGGGTGGTCGCTTCGGGCATAAGGAAGGTCTCACGACGTGCGACTGCCACTGCTCGGCACGTTGGTACTCTCGCGCACCTCACATCAGGTCCACTGCCTCCCAAGTACTGCTTAGGTGCAGCCCGGCATGAACTCTCTGGGCGCGGTCTCCACGCCACAGGGGATGGGCGTAGACGGGCCTCACCTGCTCGCTGGCACAGTCATGTGGTGGCCTCCTCGTGTGCTGCGCACTACTGAGTATGTCCGGTGCCGGTGTGTCTCACCCCCTCACCAGGTCTACATTCCGTTTGTGTGTCCGTTCAATGGGGTGGCCCCGCAACCCTTTTCAGCTGTCATCGGCTATCTCCCATTCCAGGCCGCCCTCCAACATTATCTTGCCGCCATTATGGGTCCTGCGGCAGTGACGGTAATCTCTGCTACCACTTTCCGCCTGGGGCAGAGAAAGGGAAGGTCCCTGCCTCCCACTTGTGTGGGAGCCTATGTGGGCAGCGTGTCCTCGCGCCGTACTGCTCTCTGCCGCTCTCCGGGCAAATGCACACTACAGGACTGGGCTTACCGTCATACAGGTCAGAGGAAGCTCAGCTCATCGTCGTGCAGCTCGATGGTAATTTCGCCGATGAGGGCATGTGCATTTCTCACGGATCCGGTGCAAGTCGTCGGCCCCGGGGACAGGGGCAACGCTCACTCCCCTCGCGTGCGCAGCGTAGGTCTCAGCCGCGCACAACATTGGCCCAGCTCCGCGGTCTCCTCTCATGCCAGTAGGATGTCCGGGTCCCGCCTCTACTGTGGGCCCTGGTTTCTGTTTCAGTTGCAGGCCCCACCAGGAGTCGTCTGCGGTGGGACCGAGCAGAGCCCCCGTCAGGGTTCGTTTTCAGCTACGCGTCACCAGTGTGGGGGTCACTCGGCTCCGACGTGGAGGCAGGGACTCAGTATGGCCGAGGGATGCATGATATTTAGCGTAGTGTCAGGGTGGTAGACTGAGCAAGTTTAGCTCGCGTCCGCCATGTTCGGCCGGTAGCCACGCCCCCCCCCACTACTCTTTAACCTAAATACAGCACTGACCACATACTTAATAGAAAAGAAAGGAGTTACTGGCCATATGTTTAAGAAAGCAGGGAACATACTTAAAGGATAGGTTCCTGATATCTCCAACTTCCCAGCAGGCCTGATACCGAGTTCTGAGGGCACCCTGGTGCTAACCTCGCTTTCTCTTGTGCTCATTGTGTGAAATTATTTCCTTTTACCCTGTAGGGATGTGAGTTTCTTAGTTGCCTACATTGCTACAGTTTAGAAAAGACACTGATTATATCCTCATTAGGTATTCATGCATCTTCCCTGTTATCTTGGATCCCAGCTGCTCAGTCAGTGTGAGTGTTCTGTGTTGAATGTTGGTGTGATGGAGATGAATGGAATGTTCGGTGAGGTGTGACAGTTGGAGTATGGGCTGAACAGCAGACCGACTGCTCCTGGTGGGGCTGTTGTACTTGGATATCTTCAAAGTTACTCCTCAGCTACTTCTTATACATCAAAACATAATTTTGTCGATCAAGAGACAGACCCATGCGTACAAGTGGTTTTTCAGAAGTGGTCACTGGAAAGAAGATTGAACAACTAAAGAAAGAAACATCATCTAAGTAACTGGCCTCAAGGCTGAAGTACGAGGCCTAGGAGCCCCACCAGTGTCCTTGTCACCGGACAGACCCGGCCTGGACATGCATCATTTGCCTCAAATGTTTGGATTTCATGCAACTGGATAACTGGTGCGAGCTTAAGCACTTCCACCCTTCTGATCTATGGAACATTCACCATCACAGTGGAATTTACTGCAAGTTGCTGTCAACAGAAATGGGTGGAATTTTAAAGGAAAAGTTCCATCATCTAAGGATTTCCCATGATTCACTGTCCTCAATACATGAGGTCTGAAAAGGCAATGGCTGCACACACTGCGTTGGTACAGATCCAATGTTTCTGTCAGCTCTGGGTTCTAGTAACGTAGCTACTGACGGTTTGGTCTGCAGGGACTTTTGTGACATCTCTATTGCTAGGTACCAATACATGTTGCTCAAGGGCGCTTTCCAGCAGGTAAGCACCTGGAGCCATCTGGCAAGCGTCTGATCAGCATGCCGCCATTTTGGAGTTTCGGCAGCACGCAAATCCAGAGGTTAGGTTATTGGCTGGACTTCATGTCGTGTTTCTGAGCCTGTTCAGCCGGCCTGCGAGCATTGTGCGTAAGGGAAAAGGGAATTTTAAAACCAAACGGGCATGCCACAGGCTCCTGGGGTGCAGCTGCTCCAGGTTTCATACTGGAGAAAAGGAACGGTTTGGTAATGCACCAGTGTCTGGTGGCCACCCATTTATCTTTTTTTTTGTTTTTATTTTCAATGTTTGACATTGCATTTTGTTGAGAATAATCACACAGCTCAGTAACAGACATTTGAGGTTTTTAGCAAAGTCTGCTGCCTGTAACTCTTGTGGTTTCTACAGACAACTTCATTCAAGCACCCGAGTTTGAGAAGCTTTTTTGGGGGGGATCGTTCTTGTTTCCAGCTAAGTAATGTGGACATTTCTTCAGTACATTCCTTTTGGGGGCACTACACTTGGGATAATCATTCTACTTCTGAGGTGCACGAGACTAGAGTGTGCCCAGAGTGGTATTACTCTGGCGAGAGGTCGCTCACCGGTGAAGGGTTTTCTGGCCTTTAAGTCATTGTTCTTTACCTTTGCCTGATTTACTGTTGATTTTGGATTAATGTTCATTACTTGCATATTTGTTTTCTTTGTAATGTCAATTTACTACATTTGTTTTACGTCAAGCCTTATGGAGGTACAGCAAGCAGAGAACTCCATATTCTACAGACTGTTACGTGAGGCGGCGACTTTGTTTGATTTTACTGGTTGTGCATTTATTTTGCGTATTTGACATGCTTATTGTGTGTTTCAGTTCACTTTACACCTTATGCTACATTTTCTAATTGGAATGTTACATTTCTCTTAATTGTGCTATAGGTTTGTAGTGCCCATTCCTGTGGTTAGTCTAGGTACCCTTACATTAGGGTAGTCCTAGGGTCTGAGAGGGTGGTTTTCACCAATTGCCAGCTTATAGGTTATACACCTTTACATGACGGTTAGATGGGTTATAGTACCATTTCTACAGGTTACTTTACTGACCCTTACATGGGTGCATGTCCCATTTCACTGATGTACACGGCAAACGCCTATACAAGGGTTATGTTTCTGGGTTATAGTCTAATTTCTGCAATTTATTGACCCTTACATATGGGGTGTCAAGATGGGATCTGGTCCGACTTTTACTGTCACTTTTCAATTCTTCACATGAGGGATTTCTGGATGGGGTGCAGTTCTCCTGTCAACAGTTTTCTCTAGTTCCCCCTGCATAAGGGACCACCCTCCTGGTGGGGCTGTTGTAATTGGATACCCTCCCGCAACTAAGACTAATAAGGAATCTTCAAAGTTACTCCTCGGATACTTGTCACACATCACAACAACACGCCCTGAACTGAAAAGGGGAAACAAACTGGTGGATATGGCTGCTTATGTTCACATTCAGATCAATATAAAAGCATTCTTTGTTTGCATGGGTTTATGTATACCTCTAGTTCCTCAGTAAGTCGCCACAAAGAGGCCAGTTCAAGAAGAATTAAGTATGGAATGACAGAGGGTAGAAGGTGTCGGAGAGGATTGAGTACAGGTCACCTGAGGCTAGTCCAAGACCGGGATGGGAAGTCCCTATGTGAAGCTATGATTTTAACCCACTAAGGAGTGGGGAAGGAAGCAATTCCTTTCGTCTTATTTACCCTCACACACCCTAGTGGTGTCATGCTTCATCATCGGGTCACCCTGACGCTTAGAAGTCAGGGTGGGCTCAACCATATTCCAGGGAGCTCTTAGTGATAGTTTTGGCCAGGGAAAGTTAAAGATTAAAAATCCACAGTCAGATCCCGGTTTCCCTTTATTTTTGGATCTGTCGGGGGATATTAAAATGTGAGTAGAAGGGTCAATTAGGGGATTATGGTCCTAAGACCATAGTGCCAACATTTTTCAGTACAATAATGACCAGATGGGTGCTGGACTTTCTTCAGGGCAGATACAACAACCTCCCTGGAAAAGATAACGGCGATAAAGGAATTTCCCTATACTGCTATTTATGTGAGGGCAGGTAGCTGCTCCTCACCTATTCGTGAAGATTATTTATCTTGTCTGATGCTCCATGTGCAAACAGAAGAATACAATGAAGAGGGGATCAAAGTGTATCATTGTTTTCTTCTTCTTCAATCGTTGCTTCCCAAGTGAGATGTGCTTGCCAGAGACCCGTATAGTAATAATCAACAGATAAACACAATGCCTCATCCATCATACCTATTTGGTACGTGAAAAGTAATACTGTTAAGCCTTAACACACTCGCCTAGGTGGCAAATAGCAGTGCAGTGGCGACATCTGTTGCATGCTGTCATTATCCACATACTTGTGTGTGTGATTGGTTTAGTGCTGCTATCATTTGCTGTGAATAGCATACATACTATTCATTCAACCTGCACCCCTTACCCCATTGGGGGATTAAACAAACATCTCTCTTGTGACCTCGTGGTTTTCTGGGGTAGCTCTGTAGTCAAACGCTAACTCGTGGTATTGATAATTGCCCAGTAGAATGAAGGAAACCCAGCATCAGCACAAGAGAAACAGAGAAAAAAAATGCTAAATTACTGTTATTAGAACGCGTTCCAAGTTGGGAGCATCTAGTGCACGTACCTGTAGTCGGGATTTGTGAGAAAGTGCCATCTTTCTTGCATGGTATGCAGACATGTTGCTGGACCCCTGGGTAGAGAGCCATCCACTCTCCTGGGCCTGCAAAAATGCAAGTCCTGGGCGAGGTGCTAGGTCTCCTCCCCCAGGATGGGCAGGAGAAGCTTCAAAGGCATGCCACCTTTGTGAGCTTCTCCAGGCCACTTGCTGTACTCAGCAACTGGCCCCCACCAGTTCTGACCCCCACTCTGGCGGGAAACCCTAAGTGAGAAAAGGAGGTGTGCCAGCCTGTGCCAACTCCACCTCTCAGGTGGGAGAGGCGAGGTGAAGCACGACTCCTGGCTACCGCCATCTTGAAGCTGGGGAGCCCTACCCAATCAGGGCAAGGCCCCCAGGACAGGGACCTATTGGTCCCTGCCCTTGCCCTACCTGTAACGCCCCTAAATTTAGTATTTAGGGGCACCCTGAACCTTCCTTCCTCAGATCCCGATTTGAAATCAAGAAAGAAGAACAAGAAGGACGACCTGCTGCTCAGCTGCTAACAAGAGGACAACACCAACTGACTTGGCCCAAACCCTACCGGCCTGTTGATCCTTGAACCTGCTCCTGCTAAACTCCCGTGACTCCTGCGGACAGCAACCTTGAAAACCAGGAGGACCTGCCTGCCTGGCTCAATTAAAACACTGGGACTCCCATAAGCAGTGGCTCTGCTCACTGCACCATCAGGATTCAAGCAAGCCGGGCCGACGACGGCTGAAATGCCAGAAACCGGTCCCCGGAAGCTTGTCTCCTTTCTGGTGAAGAATTGGCTTGGTAGTTTGGTCTGCCCTGTTCCCATGATGCACTGGGCCAGGGACAGACTAATTTGCATATAGCCAGGTTCTGAGCTGGGATGGTGCAGTGAGCTAAATAACGGTGATGGATCAAGCCCTGATCTTGGGACTGGGTAAGAGTGGCCTGCTTAATTCAGACACTCTGTTCATCACCACCCCCTTTTCTGAATCGTTTTTGGCCACTATAGGTGTGGCAGGGTATACTCCGACATGAGTCCCTTGCTCACTGCACCATCAGGATTCAAGCAAGCCGGGCCGACGACGGCTGAAATGCCAGAAACCGGTCCCTGGAAGCTTGTCTCCTTTCTGGTGAAGAATTGGCTTGGTAGTTTGGTCTGCCCTGTTCCCATGATGCACTGGGCCAGGGACAGACTAATTTGCATGTAGCCAGGTTCTGAGCTGGGATGGTGCAGTGAGCTAAATAACGGTGATGGATCAAGCCCTGATCTTTGGACTGGGTAAGAGTGGTCTGCTTAATTCAGACACTCTGTTCATCACCACCCCCTTTTCTGAATCGTTTTGGCCACTATAGGTGTGGCAGGGTATACTCAGACATGAGTACCTTGCTCACTGCACCATCAGGATTCAAGCAAGCCGGGCCGACGATGGCTGAAATGCCAGAAACCGGTCCCCTGAAGCTTGTCTCCTTTCTGGTGAATAATTGGCTTGGTAGTTTGGTCTGCCCTGTTCCCATGATGCACTGGGCCAGGGACAGACTAATTTGCATATAGCCAGGTTCTGAGCTGGGATGGTGCAGTGAGCTAAATAACGGTGATGAATCAAGCCCTGATCTTTGGACTGGGTAAGAGTGGTCTGCTTAATTCAGACACTCTGTTCATCACCACCCCCTTTTCTGCTCAAAAAGCAACACCCCTGTTGCCAGCCAGGAACCACGAATCCAGCCCACTCTGCACCCGCCGAGCCCGGCCTGTGCCCGAGTGGACAAAGACCCTGAGGACGTTCCCCTGGTGATTGTGACCTGAAATCCAGTGCCCAAGGACCTTCCTCGACGACCCAGACAACGCCGCAGCCTCACAACCAGGGACCCCTCCAACCACGACCAGCTGAGGGTAAGATTTCCCGACGTCAAAAGACACCCCTGCACCCGGCGCCCCACAGCCCCCTGTGCCCAACTCCTGGGCGCCTACCTATCCTCCAAGATCCCAACTTACCTCTCGAAGTGTTGGTCACTCCAGAGGAATCTCCATCCCCGAGCCTGCAGTCCTTTTTCATCATCCAAGTTCTCCATTGAATAACATTGAGTGTCTGACGGCTTAAAAGCACCCTGCACCCAGCCGCCCGAGTGCCCCTGGCAGTGCAACTTTGGTCCTAACCTACTTCCCCATTTGCAATGAGCAAGTGACCAGGAGCCTGCTTGCCAGGCGCCACCAACCAAAGGCCCCCTGCCGCCCATAGGCTATCATTGGGCCTAACTCTCTCAGCACCCGGGTGCCCCTGCGCCGCTGAGGGTGTACCAACTGTACCTACCTGACCCTGGGAGACCCCTGAGTCTGTGCCCGGAACCTTAACTCTACCAGTCAAGTACTTACCCAAAAAATGAGAACTCCCTTTTCTTCCATAGGGTAACATTGACTGGTTTCTCTTGAAAAATCTTCCAAGTCTGGAGTTTTGAAACGTTAAAATATTAATCTAAAATCAACCGAACAACGAATTCTGATTTACTCACCTGTTATCAGGAGAGAACCCAGTGCTGAATCTTTTAGCCCAGCACTGACGCTGAAAAGTCATTTTAACCGTACTAACCAGTAACTTGAATTTACTTTCATAGGAATCCATTGTATGATTTTCACCAGAAAAGTTTGTCGATTTTCAAAAACTACAAATATTCCTTAAAAATCGCCTGTATGACTTAAGCGCATTCTTTCAATTGTTTACAGGAGATGCACCAGGGCTGGATCCAGGATCCAACCCTGAGTTAGAAAAAGTAACGATAACACTACTTACCTGCTAAGTGAATTTCCTCCTGTAGGATAACATTGGTAATTCTAGGGGAAAAAGTTTCTAAGTGTCAACTTTTAAAATACAATAATATTCCTTAAAAATCACTACTGTAACCAAAACGCTTTTACTTAACTGTTTACAGGAGATGTCCCGGAACTGAATCTAGGATCCAGTCATGTGGTTAGAAAAGTAATCCATAAAGTAACTACGTGCATTTATCTAGAAATTCCCATTGAGCTCAATGTTGCATTGTGTTTGAAATTGTGTTGCCTATTGCAACAACTGTAACTATTGTAATCAAAAAGTCTATTGCCTATTTTGAAAGTATTTCACTAAAGTAAATCATTCTGAGAAAGTATATTTTGATACTTTGTTAGTTCTAAAAGAAAAACAACTATATATTTTGATACAAAGCAATTGGCCTAGAGTTCAGTTCTTGAGTGTGTGAGACCATTTGCTGACTGAGTGTGTACAACAAATGCTTTACACTGTCCTCTGATACTACCTTGCTGCTCGACCAAGCTACCACTTTAGAGAGTAAGGTTACATCTAACTTTAGCCTCTGCCAAACCTCTTGGGACTGTGGACTCTATACACCCTGTACCTTACTTTGGTCCAGTATATATAGAGCCACTTTCTTACAGGATGTTAAAAACCTGAGACTAATTCCAACTCCAAGGGTCCTGCCCCGCTCCATCACCTAATTGATGTTGGTCCCCGGGCTTTTGCTCAGAGGAGACTGGGAGCGGTGTTTAAAAACGGTCGCAAAGACGCAGAAGTACTCGTGTGAGCCCGCCCACTGGGCGTGCTTGCTTCTACAATGACATGTGGCGCGTCTATTGCGCATCGTGTATTCACTAAGATTGCTGGGAATTGAAGTCCCATTATACTGCTGTACAACGGAACAAATTCGAGAGTGCGAGGGCAGTTACATTTTTGTGTAATAAAAAAAAGTAGTAATTTATATACCTCGGGCCCTGAAAATCTTTTAAGGAGTGCCAACATGTATTCTGGTTGATGTCATAACACCAAAGGCAGAGTATAATAAACCACCTTGTGCCCGTTAAGTTTAATGGTGATATGGCTGGAAAACAAACTGAGTGTTTATAAAAAACCTCAAATGCATAAGCTTACACGCTTTGGATTGATTACGCTCCAACCAGATGGGAAGTTAACCAAAAACGAAGTATAATATTTGATCCAGTGTGAATAGAATGGAACTGTAAAGGCACATAGTCTTTTAGACAACTCTGGTGGGGTGTAGCTGGAACCAGCTTCAGAGCCAAAGAGTTGAAATACTGACCCCCAGCGTATAGACTGTGGTCATTTCCTGTTTAATTGATTCCAAGGTATGGAGTCATTTAAGCCAATCAAGTGGGTTTTCAAACGATACACCCACAGTTGTTCGCGCTCAAGCAGCCTATTGGCCAGATTACCATAACCTTTCACCTTCTCAATGACTGTCCATTTCATGTCGACATCACTGTGTTTTGTGTTTTTTCTCTAGATAATGGGCCGTCAGTTTCGCCGCTGTGATTGCCCGTCTTATCGTGCTTCTATGTTCACTTATGCGCACTTTAACTTTCCTGCCAGTCTCGCCAATATACATCAGCTGGCATGGACATTTGATCAGGTACATCACATTGTCGCTATTGCAATTAGTATGCAACCATTGTTCCCATGGGTGATGCATACCTAGGTCAATTTCCTTAGTGTGTTCTGTAAGGGGGCATACCACGCACCTCAATGGCAGGCCTACCATGTCGGGCATAGGTTTCCTCTTAGAACCCCTGTCCAAATACACTGATTGTTTTTTGCATCCCCCTGTCACATGTATCAAATCCTATGTACAAGACACAAAACATTTGCTTAATCTTTTGGCAGATGTAACATATGATCCGGCAAAGTCTTACAAACAGGGAGAAGGAGCACTATAGTTGAGTCACTAAAGTATACATTGCCTTCTAGACCTAAAATTAAAGTAGATGCACAGTCACACAAGACCATAATTCACCATGTGTTCCAAAGGAAGGCTTATCACAGCACACAAAAGGAACAAGGACACATGCAACGTGTTTTGTCCCAAACATCGGGACTTCTTCAGGGCAAAGAAGAGGTCCTTATCCATAGGATCTCCCACAGGATTCTTTTCATAAGGCAAACTCATGTATCTGATAGAGACATCTAGCTGCAGATTCCTTAACTTTTGAATTCTCCCCAGGCGCCAGTCTGGACTTGGACATTTTTCAGCAGTACCTCTGCGTGTCAGGGTACGACATCGTACGGCTCTGCGGTGACGTTGACTCCGGTCATGTCGTCACTGGAGACACAGAAGTCCCCTCCGGCGTGCGGACGTCAGTTTCTTCTTTTCTGCGCTGTAATGTGGATCCAGAGAAGCGGTTCCTCAGGTCGTTTTTTCTCAACTTACTTCAACACCTGGTGTCGGTGGATCAGTGTACCTTTGTCAAATGTCGACAGGTTTCAAACCTTGCGGGTTTTGTAGCTGACATATGTTGGTGACGGACCCCCATACAATTTGTATGTGGTGTCTAGGTGAGCACCACAATGCTGAGGATTGTGGTTCCTGCCAGAAGCGAAAACTGAAGTTGTTGAAGGAAGTTGTTGTGATCCTTGGAGGCTTCCAAGCCTCGGTCTTTGTTGCCCCATAAAGAACATTTGCAGGGTCGATCTAGGAGACAAAGCGGGTCTAGGGGATTTCGTTCTCCAGGGACGTCAAAAGGTAAGGGGTGGTTGAAGTCTTGGCATTCTTGGACTACACCCTGTGGAAACTCTGTCTCCCTTGGCTCCTCCCACCCGGCGCCTGTGTTTCTGGGAGCCGGTGCATCGATGGCTCAGATGAGGAAACATTATGATTCCTTACACCTCATATTTGGAACCACATCTCCCTCTGGAGCGCCTCTAGGCCCCATGGAGGTGAGTGGGTACCCACAGAGGATTTGTCCCCGGTGACGGTTGGGCCATTGGAGTAGGGAAATGGACCACCTCAAAAGTCTGGGGTTTTTCCCCTTTTTTTATATATAGTTTTATATAGTGCGAACTTGACCCGAGTCGGGTATCAGAGCGCTTTACATAGCACCAGTTGCATTACATGAGGACACATTCATATTTGTTAGACACAGGAAGATTAAGTGATTTGCCCAGAATCACAGGATGTTCAGCATCATTGCAAGACTTGAACCCAGTTCCCCAGATTCGAAGTCGACCACCCTAGCCGTTAGGCTAACCCTTCATCTGTTTAAGCCATAAGAGGGGCTTGTGGTCTGTCTAGGCCTTGAAGAAGCTGAGGTCATACCTCTTTGGCCCTCACTTAATTGGTCGACAGACCACCGGCCCCTCTTATGGCTTTAAACAGATGATGGGTGAAACCCCAAACTTTTGAAGTGGTCCATTTCCCTACAGGGGATGGACTTTACAGTGGAACATAGACCTGAGAGTAACCATGCCAATGCAGATGGACTCTCCATATATTTCCACTTAGAAAATTAAGACAAAACTGGGCAAGGTTAGTCTCTTCTCCTTTCGTTTGGGGGTGTGTGTTGTGTAGGAAAGTAGGATCTGCTTTCATGCTTCAGCCTGTGGGAGACCCCTGGTGTATCTATGCCCTGGGTACCTTGGTACTATATACTAGGGCAGAGGTCTTCAAACTTTTGTAGGTTGAGCTCCCCCAGCTGAATTTATTTAGATGTTGCCCCCCCCCCTTCCACCACCTGACAGAAATTTCTGGAATCTGGTACACTACATAATCAACTGCCACATGCATATCACGGGCCATATTCGGCAAATAATGTTTTACATAATTAGAGTGTTTAGTAAACTGCAGGTTTGTGAATGGGTGTGGTGAAATGACAGAGGCTTATTACACAGCTCAAAACCCAATTTTCCAATATAAAATGTGCGCAAATTCTTTTTACTAGAATGCTTTGTTTAACACACGACCTAGATTAATAACAACACCACCAACATAAATGTGTGTACCCGTTTTGATCTAAAATTGCATGAAACAAAAACATTTCTCTGCAAGTATTAATAGACTCTCTCATATCAATCACATTAAAAAGAAATGAAACAAAACAGTATTTACAAGAATCTGTTTAGGATTTATTCCCGGCCATCAGGGCAAAAACAGAGCTGCCTCTATCAAGGGAACCCCTGAAAGGCTGGATTGCAGTGCATGTAAATATGTCCTTTTGTAATTTAGGACGAAAATCTTGATGGGGCACGACATGCCCATACTTGTGTACAGGGGCGCAACTAGACCCGAACTTCGAGGGGGGCTAACACTCCTATCCAGGGCTGGCCCTAGCACTGGTTGCACATAGTGCAACAGTCTGTTTTGCCCCCCGCCATTTCCTCCTTCTCTATGAATGTCCTCATTACCACTCATCAACAATGCCCATTTTTTTATTGCACTACTCATAGGTTACCCACACTCTGATCTGCATGGTGACGTTCTTTGTAGTAGGCACGTTAAACCTCTGCGCTGTGTGGGTGTCAGGAGTACCCATGTGAGTGCATGTTGAGCGATGCGAGAGTGTGGGAGTAGGGTAAGAGGAGTGACTGCAGGGTGAGTGATGTGACCATATGAATTTGTGTGCGGATGGAAGTGCAGAGTGGGACAAATTAATGTATGGTTAGTGATGCTCTTATTTGAGTGAGTATGCACATTGAGCCGTAAGGGGGGCATCTGAGTGACATGTTTCATGAGTGCAGGGTGAGTAGTGTGCTCGTGTGACTGCAGGGTGAGGTACAGGGTGAACACCACGAGTGCAGAGTGATTACTGTGAGTGCAGGGTGAACCGGTAATCGGAATGAGTGCATAGTGATCACTGTGAGTGCAGGGTGAGCAGGCGAATGGTGATCAGTGTGAGTGTATTGGGATCGCTTTGAGTGCAGGGTGAGCGGGTGATCGAAATGAGTGCATGGTGATCAGAGTCAGTGCATGGTGATCAGTGTGAGTGCAGGGTGAGCGGGTGAATGGTGATCAGTGTGAGTGTATTGTGATTGCTTTGAGTACAGGGTGAGTGGGTGATCATTGTGAGTGAATGGTGATCAGTGTGAGTGCAGGGTGAGCGTGAAAGTGAAGGGCGAGAATGAGGAGTGAGTTGTATGAATGCAGGGTGCATTCCCAGACACTTGAACTAACACAGCAGGTTATTGAAGGCAGCGTAGGGTTTCAGATATGTTAAACTATTGCTGTTAGGGTTAACGAGAAATCAAGGTGGAGGAAATAAATGTGCTGATCTTGCAACAAACTTCCAGTTTTATGGATAGGGTTGCCATCTTATTATTTTGATGGCCCAGTGGGTATAAACATAAACAGTCACCTAAAGCTGCATTGTCAGCACTTGTCTGCACATACTTTGAACAGCAAATATAAATAGTAGCACTTTTAATTGTGTTCTAGGGTTGCCTGAATAGTCCATGACTGAAAATAAAATATAAAATGGAACAAAGACAGAAAAGTCACATTACAAATGTATGTATATTTATTTATAAGCATATTTTGTGTCAAGACAAGCAATTTGCAGGCTGTTTAAAAAAACACATGGCTGTCTGGCATTTTTCTTTTGGTAACTCAAAGTGTTGTAGTGCCTGCCTGTGTAAATGTAACAGAAACTTTGTCACCTTTCTAAGAGCTTCCTCCCAGGACGGGGTTAAACTGGTAGAGCTGAAATGCTTCAGCTGCTTTAGGAGGCCGGAACAGGACTGTCTGTTCATTTGCTTTCCTTTTTTTTTAGCAGAAGAGATCCTGCCTCCCACTGCAGCTGAGGCTTCAGCTCTACCAATTAACCCCCTCCTGGGAAGGTTAACATTTAGCTCATTGCAAGACAAAAGCGCAAGTGGTGCCTTATCTATTCCCCCCTTCCCGTCCTCAGTTACCGGAGCTCAATAAACAGATTCCAATTTGAAAGGGGTGAAGACCTGCATGCCTCAGGACAATAAAAGACTGAAAGGGAAGATCTTAGTGTGGAGTGCGCCCCCCCCCCCCCCCCCGAGATGGTGTTGTGCCCCCCTGGGGGGAGGCGCGCCCCACAGATTGAAGAACTCTGTACTAGGGGGTAACCATGAAAGCAGATCCTACTTTCCTACACAACCACCTTCTCTCCCCCATACGAAAATAGATGAGACTAACCTTGCTCAGTTGAGTCTTCATTTTATAAGTGGAAATATCTGGAGTCCATCTGCATTGGCATGGTTACTCCCAGGTCTATGTTCCACTGTAAAGTCTATCCCTGTAGGGAAAAGGACCACCTCAAACGTTTGGGGTTTTCACCCTTCATCTGTTTGAGCCAAAAGAGGGGCTTGTGGTCTGTATGAAGTATCATGTACTGCCGAACTGTACGGCCACCTTCGAGCTCAGAACTGCTCACGGCTAGCACTGCAGCCTCCATCTTGGGTGACACGAAGTTTCCTGATACCGAGGACGGCATCAGCGACTCTACCTGAGCAGCAAACTGACGGCCTGAAAAAAAAATAACACTGTGTCTGGGCACTATCGCGATGCCAACACCAGCGCGAGAGTGGAATTGGGATTGCCTCTCGGAAGACAACCTGAAGGCCACCATCTTAGGTGTGTAAGAGCCTGGGCTGAGTTACAAAAGGACCGCAATCGGCAGCCTGTCGGCACAGCACAGTGGGCGGCAACCCATGCAGAAATCAAACCATGATGCATATGGCATCCACAGACTTTGAAAAAGTCCCTTCCACCTCTCCTTTCACCACTCTTGACCTGGGGGCGAGCTGGAAGATGAGGCGGACGGTGCTTCCCAGTAACACCGGGACCGTTGCTTTCGATGAAACTTTGACGATGCCCCCTGGCGGAAACCATAACTGTCTGTACTTACCGAGGAGCCCGAGCAACCTTGGCCGATGCTGGTTGGAGCTGTCCTACACAGCTATAGAGGAGTTTGGCTATGGTTCACCGACTTGGCCGTCACCTACCCAGCCGAACATTGGACATTGTTTTCCTTGTCTCCCCGTTGTGTTTCCTTCCCTCCCCAGCCTCTTCCCTCCATGATTCTTGGCTGACTCCCCTTCTCCAGCCCTGGGTGGAACCATGTAGTCAGCTACCTTTATTGTTTTATTGCATGATTTTGTATATCCCGCCTTTTGAGTCTCGACTTGCGTTGCAGCAGTGCACGCGCAGGTCCCGAGACCTCTAGTAGGTGAAAAACGGGAGAAATCAAGCTAACCTAGGAATCGCACACGCTCGTGCGTGTGTGTTTCTTTTTCAGCTACCCCATTGGCCGTAGCGTGCGTCTTTTAATGAAAAACTGCCCGCTGTTAGCCCACGGCCTATTGGTGTCTATTACGTGCTTGGTGCGCGTAATAGACACCAATAGGCCGTCACTTGGTTTCAATTATCGTGCCCAGACACGGGCACGATAAGTAAAACCACATAGCTCGCTGTAGCGTGCGCCCACCACTTGCGAGATTCTTATTTTTTTGGATCCATTTCACAAGGAAGCAACAGAATAAAAGAACCACTGAGGTCTTGTTCACTGTATTGCTGCCGGAGGCCCGTTTCTGCTCCCCTTGCCTCCCTCTTTGTATTACCCTTGATCCAGCGTCACTATAGAAATTCTGTCTCTTTATAAACACCAATCACTACCTCATACTCACCATACTAATCAAAACTAAGGCCCATTAAACAGAGACAGAAAAGTGAACAAACTGAATCATGTGGCCTAATTAATCACTCTATCAAAACTAAATATGTACATTATATACAACTGCAGTATAACATTTTATTCATGGACAATCAAGAAATCATTTAATTAGACCACTATGGCCAATGAATCAGCTAATGGTAACGACTAAAATAATCAAGACCAGCTTGACGTTTTAAGTCTTTTATTTTTAAAAGTTTCAAAGTTTCAAAATATTTATTAGCTCATTTATTAATTTCAAACATTTTTATTAAATCAGTTTCATCTATAGGTTTATTGGCACAAAAGGTCTGGCACTTCAACATTGCACAAATTTAATTAATTAAAATCAACATCAACCCTAATTCCCCATGTCAAGCTTTCTGACCTGAAAAGAAAAACATATATTATTCATTCAGAATCCTTACGTGTCCAAGGGAAAATCGGACAGCACTTCGCCCTCAGGAACAGTCAGCCCCGTTCCCCTCAAAAGGCTAGGTTCTTATACTTTTTCTGACCCACTAATCTAACTAAAATGATATTTTTAATAAAACCAGCAACCCAATTGGTTGCTGTCCATCAGACCATCGAGACGCACAGCATCAGAGTTCGTGACATCATTATGTCATTGTCCATTGACATGAAGCGACACCGGCTTCCGAGAGTTTGCAACATTAAACTAAATGTTCACGGTTTCCTCCAGGACTTTAGCCAAAATGCCTCTACTCGCTTCCTTGGCCTTGACGTTTTTACTTTCGGAGCACGTTCTATACAAAGTCTTTTGTTTGAGCTTCAGTACATTTCCAAGGAAAATGTTTTATTGACAAGCTTCAATTCAGCTGTGCTCAGCTCCTTTCAGTCAGGCCAACCAACTTCCACCAGAACTAGGCCTCAAACCTTTCTCTCGAGCTAGTATTTAAACAAACACAAAAAGGTAATTAATTCAAGCAAAATAAACCCTTCTGTTACCCACCCTCCATTGCTAATATTTAACCCATTAATATATGTCACCTAGCAGAAGCGCCCAAATAAAGCAGCACATTTATTATCTACCATTCTTCATAAAGTCCAGCTGGATTCTTCATATATCTGAAAGAGAAAAAAGATAGACGAACACAACATGGATAAACAGACACAACATAGACAAACACATAAGCACACACAATAAGCACATGCCATCAGATAATCAGCCGCATTAGTGTTGACAAAGACAATAGGTTGAACAAAACAATATTAGTTATGAGTTACAAAACAGACTTGCAAATGCAACATGAGCACATTAATATTAATCCCGCGTGTGATGTAATGTAAAACTTTTAATCTAGATTGATTAGTACAACAAATCATGCAACAATTTCATTATTATATTAGTTCATGTTACAGAGAATTAACTTCACGAGCCAGAATAAAATAATTTCTGAAACTCGCTTCATCAACTCCCTCATCTGGTGATTTCAAAATCACCAAACAACACCCAAAATTTAGAAAATTTTAAAACCAATTTAAAGACGTCACATTTTGAGTTCTTTCAGTATTAGTCTCCCTAAACCCCTGTTTCTGCTGTTTGCTCAATGCTTTCAAACTGAGCCCTTCGCATCTCTTCTAACTCATATTCCTTCTCCTGTTCCTTTCTGAGTTTAAAAATCCTCCTTTTTTCCTTCTGATGCTTCTTTCTCTTGTGAATCATGCAACTTATTTTTAACAACAATATCACCATAATGATGACAATTACTGGATAGAGCACTTTGCTGATGATTGAGCCACCAATTTCTGAAAACCATTCCTTGATTGCCTCTATTCTTTTGCCTATTCGTTCAGTGAAATTTTCTTCCTCCAGGGGTTCTATCTCTTCATGAAACTCTGTAATGTTCTTAATAAGCGACTCTATATTCCGACTCTTGTCAGGAATATAAGTACAACAATGCTGAACATGTGAAACCCCAAAGACTCCTCCCTCTTTTGCGAGCAGAATGTCTAATGCAAGACGATTCTGCATAACCATGCTCCTGGTAGCAACAAGTTCTGTGTTTACTAATTGAAAACCACTTGCAGTATCTGTTGACAATCTGTCTACAATTGTAGAAACTTTTCTAATCTTGATTGAATTCATTGTTATTCCAACCATGGGAATGACTGCACCAAAAATGTCTCCCAAAACTTCTGTAAAACTTTCCCTTTTAAACCTGTTCAGTTGTTCACCAAATTCGAAGGTACCCTTCTCATTTCTGTCAACATGAATTTTTTTGGGAAAAACTAATCCTAAATAGCACGTCCCATACCAATGGTCTGGGAGGCTAAAGTATGCTTTGTTACCACAGATAAAATAAATTCCAGGGAAAACTGGATCTTTTCCACCTTTAAATCCCCATCCCCCTATGATACGGTAGGTATCCTCACATTGACTTGCCCCAACAAAAAAATTATCATAAAGAGTATTATCTCTTCTAATGCAAAATTTACCACTAACTGGTTCATCTATGTGAATAGCTGCATTTGTATTAACACCATTAAGCTTAGCGTCCTCCATTTGCCAAAACTTTGACTTGGCATGCTTAAGGACTTCATTTCTTTTATAAATAGCTCTCTCTCTTCAACCATATTCAGGAAAGTCTTTTCCTCAGCTCTCATTTTGCATGTTAAATTGTTTCTATAAGCGTATTCATAGTTAAGTTCATTAGTTACTAAAAAGAATTCCCTCATCTGCTTCGCAGGCTTAACTTTGTTTAAGCTATTTACAACTTTGAGGTTTGCAAAAACCTCATCAAAGTCTGAATAATAATACTCCAGACGTCCAGTTTGATAAAGCAGGCTAGCAATTACACTGCAAGTGATGCCATAAGTGAGAGGTAACATATTATAGGTAACCCCCTCTGAAACTGAAGCAGGCAGCTTTACACGAACATAGCAATCTTTTACATTCATAATCTTAACATATTCAGATAAAAGCCTAGAAAATGAATTGCTAGACAAATCTCCAACAGATCTATCTTGATGGATCTCTGGATTATGCTCAATAACTCTGCTAGACTTGCCAGCGTGTTTCTCATGTTTAGTCTCTACCTTACTTTTTATATTAGTCTTAAGTTTCTGTTTATCAATACCAAAAGGGTACACTACAGCTAATATTAACCAGACCAAAATTAAAAGAACCACACAAATTGAAGACATTTTGCAACATCTTCTCAGGATTGAACACCTTAAAGTATCTGAACTAGGCATCTTAAAGAATGAAAAACTAAAATTTTAAAGTAATATAAGTAATGTGAATTATAATAAACTAAAACTAAACTAAATATTCCCCCCCTTTAAAATGTTTTTTTTTTAAAAGAACCCTAAAACAGTTTTTCTTCGACCTTGCGTGACATGAATGTGTGTCTTCCAGCTAACAAGTTTTCTTCAACCTTGTGTCACCTAACAAGTTTTCTTCAGCCTTATGCCAGGAACTCAAATCTTTATCTAAAATTATACATTATCAATCATTGTCACTAGCTTCTTCCAAATCCTCTTGACTGCTGCTCCCTACCTCAACAATTAGCGGGATAATGATATAAGTCCACTCTGGGGACTTATACTTTTGATTCGGCCTTATCACTCTTTTTGTCTTACGAGTGATCACTTCAATTTTCTTATTATTTTCGCTTTTCTTATCAGAGTCTCCTCCCTGACTAGACACTTCGTTAATCTGTTCTTTTGATTTCTTAACTAATTTGAATTTCAGATTATCTTCTGGCCAAATGTCTCCTTTTCTCAAGACCTTTTTCTTTGGCACAGTTTCATTAGACTCACTTTTCCAAGATCTTTTTCTGAATTTTCTTATTTCAGATTTTTCATCACTCCCAACCGTATCTGAGACTTCAAATCTGTACCTAGGAACTTCTTTACTCGGCAGCTTCACTCCATTAGAAACATCATCCTTACAGCTGGTACTTGGTAATTCTTCCTGTCCTTCTTCAGGAATCACCTTTAGCTTCCCAGTTTCAGGTTTCTTGCTCCTGCACACAGAGCTACTTCTTTGCCTTTCAATACTCTCCTGGATTAGATTTCTGTCTTGCTCAGAGTCTTCGGCTTCTGAATCTTCTTTTTCTTTTTGAGATTCTTTTTCTAACAGATCTTCATCAACATCTTGATCTCCAGTATCGATTTCCAGATCTTCTTCATTCAAGTTCTGATTCACATCTAGATTCTCCAGATGTTGATTTTCTTGCTGATCATCAGATTCTGGATCCTCAGGGTCTCCTTCTGAATCTGAATCAGTTGTTGTCTCACTTTCTTCATCAGAATTATCAGGAGGTGGTACACGAATAGTATGGCTCGCATGCACCCACCTTTTCAAACCTCTACATTTAATAGCATTTGTTGTGACAAGAATGACTTGCCTTGCTTTTTGCCACCTTGGTACTAAACAGTTTCTTCTTCGATGAACTTTGGTCCTTACCCAATCTCCAGGCAACAAATCACGAGCTTGTTCTTTCTCCTTTGTTATTACATCTGTTCCCACCTGATGAAATACAGAATTCACTACATCAGAAAGGTTCTGACAGTATTCAATGATTGCACTATCAATAATGCTCAATAGCTTGCCAACTGGAACAAATGCTTGCCTCATTACTCTACCCATTAAGATATCATGGGGACTAAGGCCTGTCTTTTTCTCTGGAGTGCTTCTCATAGACATTAAAACAAGTGGAAGAGCATCTGTCCACTTTACTCCTGTGGCTAGACACATTTTTGAAATCCTGTTTTTGATAGTTCCATTTATCTGCTCAACAACACCTGATGCCTCTGGTCTGTATGCACAGTGTAGTTTCTGCTCCATGTTTAAAGCCTCACAAATCAGTTTTAGCAATCTGTTTTCAAAATGCGTTCCGCAATCACTTTCAATTGGCAGTTGTTTCCACTTTCTAGCAGCCTCCCTGTGGAACTCTCTGCCTCTGACCCTTAGACAGAGTAAGGACCTCCTTACCTTTAGAAAGGCATTTAAGACCTTTCTATTTACACAGGCCTACTTGAAATAGTGACTCTTGCTGGCATCTCTCTTGTTATGTGTTTTATCTCTCCTCAGCGCCAAGAAGCCCATGGGCGTATGCGCGCTTTACAAATTTTAATTAACATAACATAACAAATAGTTACTGGAAATCCGTACCTAGGTATGATCTCCCTCAAAAGCAATTTTGCCACAGTAACTGAGTCATTATGACGTGTTGGGAAAGCTTCCACCCATCTTGAAAACAGACAAACAAACACAAGCACATATTTGAGCTTGTTGTGCTCCGGCATGTCAATGAAATCCATCTGTAATCTGGTAAACGGACCACCCTCCCGTCCTATGGTTCCCAAACTTACAACAGTTTTCCTGTTCAGATTCATTTGTGGACAGGTCAAACATCTTTGGCAAAGTGACTCTGCTATGATTCTGAATTTTGGACTGAACCATGTTTCTCTGAATAGTCTGATCATTGAATCTCTCCCTAAATGCCCTGGACCATGGTACATCCGTGCCATGTCAGCTAACATACAATTCGGCATTACTGGTCTGCCATCTCTGTAGACCCAAACTCCATCTTCCTCTCTTTGTCTGCAGTCTGCTTTTAACCATGTGTTTTTCTCTTCATCATCTGCCTCATCTTGTAATTCTTTTACTCCCTGCCATGTTTCAACTACAGAAATTAGCATGAGAGAATTCAACATGTGACTTTTGTCTTTTTCCCGATTGATTGAATAATTATTCTTTGCGCAGTACCTTGCGATCTCATCCGCATAAGCGTTACCTTTGGTGATGTAATCTTCTCCCTTTTTATGTGCTGCACATTTTACAACAGCAATTTGTTCTGTAATTGAATGCCATCAATCCATCTTTTGATTAATTTTGCATTTCTAATTGGTGAACCCGCAGACGTCAAATAACCCCTTTGAGACCAGAGCTGTCCATAATCATGAACTACGCCATATCCATACTGACCATCAGTCACTATGGTTACCTTTTTACCAGCTGCTTTTTCACAAGCTCGAATTAACCAATTAGCTCTGCAATTTGGGCTGAACGAATTCCGTCAAGAGGTGAACCCTCTACAACATCAGAAACTGTACATACTGAGTATGCTGCTCTCAGAATTCCTTCATCAGTTCTTAAACAGGAGCCATCAACAAAATAAACTACATCAGATTCAGGTAATGGTACATCTTTTATGTCCTGTCGAGGTTCTGTGCAATAATCTACAACATCCAGGCATTCATGGTCAATGTCATTTTCATTATTTACCTCAGTAACAACTCCATCTGGTAATAATGTGGAGGGATTTAACCCCTTCCATGCTGGGCCGTTTCCTCCGCTGTGCGGTAAACAAAAGAACAGGGCGGGGCCGTGACGAACCCCAGCCGTCATCAGCACACGAGCGCCGCAGAGCGTGACGGCTGGGGTTCGTCACCAGCATGGAAGGGGTTAAATTCACACATCTTGCAATAGAAACATTATCTGATCCCAGAATTGTTTTCTCATATTTTGTCAGCCTGCTACTTGTTAAATGCTGAGTTTTGCTTCTAGTAAGAAGAATTTCAACTGAATGAGGTACATATACTTTTACCGGAAATCCCATAATGATACCCTCACTCTGCTCAAGACTTACACTTGTTGCAGCCACTGCTTTTAAGCAACCTGGCAAAGCTTTTGCAACAGGATCCAAAACAGCTGAGAAATAAGCAATTGGCTTTCTCAGTTTTCCATGTCTCTGGATTAGGACTGACAATGCACATCCTTCCCTTTCGCTGCAGTACAACTCAAATTCCTTTTCATAATCTGGCATACCCAAAGCTGGAGCTTCACATAAGCTTCTTTTTAATTGTTCAAAAGCTTCTAGCTCAATTTTTGACAATCTGATTGGATCTTTTATGTCTGCTTTTGTTAGTCTTTGCAGTGGTTTCGCAATTACCGAAAATCCACTAATCCATTGTCGACAGTATCCAACCATACCCAGAAACATTCTGACTTGTCTTTGTGTTGTCGGAGGCTGTATTGCTCGAATCATTTTAATTCTTTCAATTGTCACTTGTCTGATTCCTTTTGCAATTCTGTGACCAAGATACTTTACTTCTTGTTTACAAAACTGCAATTTCGCAGGTGACACTTTATGTCCCTCTTCTGCCAATCCATTTAAAAGTGTAATGGTGTCAGTTACACAATTTTCTCGTGTCTTTGCTGCCACGAGCAAGTCATCAATATACTGCACCAATGTCGAATTTCCAAGCAAAATCAAATCTTTCAGGGATTTCTTTAATAACTGATTAAAGATAGATGGACTCTCAGTATACCCTTGTTGGATACGACACCATACTAAAATACGGTTCTGGAACCTGAATGCAAAAATTTGTTGGCTCTCTGGATGCAGTGGAACTGTAAAGAAGGCATTACATAGGTCAATGACCGTATACCATTCTGCATCATGCGGAATCTGGTAAAGAATTACCGCAGGGTTTGGAACAATTGGGCAACATGGAAAAACAATTTGGTTAATTTTTCTTAAATCCTGAACAATTCTGTAAGTTCCATTTGGCTTTTTGATACCCATAATTGGTGAATTACATGGGCTGCTCTCAATTTCTTTTAGTACACCTTGACTTATGAACTTTTCAATCACTGGAATGACACCTTCAATTGTCTCAGCTTTCATTTTGTATTGAGGAACATTTGGGAAATCTATTCCTTGCTTTACAGTAATTTTTACAGGATCTACATTTTTCATAAGACCCATATCATTTCCAGTTAGGTCCCAAATTTCTGGTTTGACTGGCTTTTTGAGCTCTTCTGGCAAATGATTTTTATCAAAGACAGGAAATAATAATTTTCTTTCCTCCTCGACCATCAACATTGCCAATTTATAAAGCCCATCTTCTTCTGATGTTTGCAACTCAATGCCATCTGGTGAGCAATATATCTTGCAATTCATTTTGCACAATATATCACGACCCAACAGATGTACAGGACTGCTGTCACAAACCAGAAACCTGTGTTTATCTTTGTAATTTCCAATCTCAACCTTTACTGGTTCTGTCAGATTTGTTTTAATTTGCTGATTAGCTACACCTACAACTTGGATGGACTCACCAGAGAGAGGAAGATTTTCTATTTCTGTTGATCTAACAGTAGAACGGGTAGCACCTGTGTCCACAAGAAAAGTGATATCTACATCGTTCACTTTACCATTAACAAATGGACCAGACTGATCTACCTCAAGAGTGGGTCCAAGCACACACTCTTCTTCCTCTCTCAGGCACCGTCATGAGTAATCTTCTGATGAATCACTCTCTTCCTTATTTTTCAGCCAAAACTGTTGGGAAGCATTTGACATATTCACTCTTGGCACATTATTTACCTGATTACCTCCACAAAAACCTGTTTCAGGTGTAAACCTCTGAGCATTTGCACTGTTAGGAAATGGTGCTTGTGGAATCTGGCTCTGCTGAATTTGGCTCTGCTGTATCTGGCTCTGCTGAATCTGGCTCTGCTGAATCTGGCTCTGCTGATTCGCTACCTGTCGCTGCTGACTTAACTCATTTAACTGTTGCTGTAGCTCATGCTGTTGTTGCTGATTTAACTCACACTGCACCTGTGGATTCAATGAATTATTTTTAAAATTTCTGGGCGGGTTTTTACACTCGCGTTTCCAGTGTCCAATTTCGCCGCAATTAAAACATGGGAGCTTCTGTTTTAGCTCTTCAACATTTACATTAAATTTAGGTTTATTATTAAAATTATTCTTAAATTTGCCTTTATTCTGCTGCACATTTTTATTCTCAAAAGCCATCTGCTGTTGCTCTGCTACTTTCACTTGTGCCCACACGGCTTTTTCCTTAAGATTTTTCTGCTTGGCATCTATCTCATCACTGCAATATTTTGCTTTTCTCAGGATGTCATCAACTGAAAGTCATTGCCAGCACACAATTCCATTTTTAATCATATCACCAATTTCAGGTCTCAGGCCGTAAACGAATCTGTAAATAAAGTGGCTCATGTCCTTTTCACTTAATTTTTCATAGCCACTGTACTGTTTGAAGACTAACAGTAACCTTTCATAAAATGAATGTACTGACTCTTTTGGCTCTTGATTTGTTCTGTCTATCTTAACCCAGTCCACTTCTTTCGGGGGAATTTTTCCTTTCAGCCAATAAATTACTTTATTATAAATGCCCATAACATCTTTTGATGGGGCATTTGTAATTGTGTCTCGGGCAGGTTCTTCTTTTGGCCAATCCACAGAAATTTTGCATTCTGTCCAAAGATTTGATGGGACAACAATGTCAAAGAATCCATCCAGATCAATCCACAGAACTTTTGACACCTTAATAAATCTGTCTACCTGTCGATACCATTCAACTGGCTTCTCTCTCAGACGAGGAAAGTCATTGGTAAACAACAGAATATCCTGTCTTGACCAAGAAACATGCACATACCCTCCTCCTGCTATTTCCCTCATTGGAAATTCTGAGACTACTTCACTTCTGATCCTTTTGTCCTGTTCTTTATTCTTTGACCATTTTATTCTCCATTTGCCTATTTCACCTAATTTCCTGAGAAAACTTATTCATTCTTTAATATGAGTCATCCTTCCAGCAACATTAAGATTATCAATATCCTTCTCCGAAAAATCTACTCTATAATGTTTCTGTAAATGTTTCAGTTTACTCAAATCAATTTCTAATTCAGCAGCCATTTCTTCCAGTTGCTCATACCTGTTTTTCGTTTTCCACTGGATGCTCTTGCAAATGAAAAGTAATTCATTATCCTGATACAATTTCAAACTGTCAGTACCAATTGTGCCAATAACTAATTCTTCTAAATCAGCTTTTAATTTTGCAACATCAAGCTTTTTATATTCAGGAGCTTCTGGAGACAATGCAATTTGAGTTAAATCTATCCTGTTTAAGCTTCTCTCTGACGGACCTGGATCTGATTCTGCAACAGATGGTGTCTGGGAACCTGTCAAACTCCCATTTAAAGTTCGATTTGGCATCAAAGATTTTTCTCTATGAATTTCTGAAAGTTCAGAATAAAATTTTTCAGCCACCTTTTGAATTTCTGCATTCAATGGAACCGTCAAAGCAGAATATCTATTCTCTCCTTGATCAAAAACTGGTACAACAGGACCAAATGTTACTGGTACTGTCACTGCTTCCATGCTTTTTGTTAATTGTTGAATTAAATCTTCCTTCGCTTTATTATAACTGGAAATTTCTGGCATATCAGTAAGTATTCTTTCCTGACTTCTTGTAAAATTATTTCCCTGTTCAGGAATTCTATTTTCTCTGGGTGTACTAGAATTATTTATTGACCCTACTCTTTCAGGTAATTTTAAAAATCTGGGTGAACCTTCCTCAACTTCTCTAGGAGGTGCACTTGGAGAAGTTCCTTTAGAAACTCTCGGGTAGATTGAGAATCTATCTGATAAGGTGGCGGTTTGCGTTTAGTAGCATAAATGTCTTCTAAAACTGCATCATCTAATTCTTCATCAAGTCTTTTCTGAGCTCTCTTTTGTTCTGAATCGTCAGTGACCATTATTCTCACTGGATACAGACCATCATACATGTCTGCTTTTCTCCAACGTCTCACTTTGTCCTCATGCGTTTCTCTATTTAGAATCTGCTTTGAATTTCTTGGTGTTAAGCATTTGCTTTCACGTTCAAGTTCCATCATCTCAACTTCCCATTCAACTAAAGCCTCAAATTGTGTAGGTCTAGGCTTCGGCACAAGATCCATCATTTTTTCTCTCAAGTTTCTCAAAACTTTCATATTAAATGACCCATCTTCCGGCCATGCTAATACACCATTTTTTTGTGTATAATGCATCCAATTTTGAAACCAAATTACAGTATGATAACCATATTCGCCTTCCATATAGGCTGCGGGTGTTTTGTACTTATGAAGTAATTTACCACCACGCGTTTCAATTTTCTTGTCAGTTTTAAATACATTTTTCATTTTCTGAAACCATGAAGGCTTCTTTTTCTCTCCACTATACCAATAACTCATATTTTAAATCAAAATCGCTTATTCCAAAATGTTCAAAATGTTCTCTCGGTGTTCCGCTACTTCAGCCAATCCGTGCGCGAAAGACACCAACAAGCCATTCAGGTTAAGCTAAACAACCCTGATTCAAGCAATCCTTCAATAAAGAATGCAATTAGAATTGTATTAACTTATCAGCGCGAAAGCAAACTCAAAACCCCCAAAAAACTGCATTAGTTCAGAATCTGAATCAGATTATGCTCTTTTTCATTTTTAACATCAATTCTTTCTTATGATAGGTTTCAAGACGTGCATTTGTAGATCACAGGGGCACTTACTTCTCTCAACCGGTCTTTTTTTTTGTAAACATACAAAAGTTTTCCCATCCAAACAAGTGACACAAAATGTCCCAAAATGCAAGCGTTATTGGCAACAAAGCCAGGATTGTATGGCTTTGCCCCACAGGAAGCACCCGGCATTGGCAGCTCTGTATTTGAGCCTGCAATTTTAAGAAATTACCACGGCCAGAGGTGACCGAACGCACAAACAAACGTGCACACATACATGCGCTTACATTCTCTTCCCAGAGTTATGTAGCATAAACGCAATCGCGTATATTCAACATGTTTTGCACAACATTACATTCTCACCAATATCCATGCCTTCTGATGCTCCGCATCTTCTTCGCATGTTCTTATGTAGTCGTACAAAATAATCACGGCCCGGAGCATTTGAGGTAGTGTACAATATAGAATGCATCCGATTGCAACAACCGTGTAATAGCAGAGTTTTCCCTTATACTATTAGTTATCATTTTTCACTAGTGTTGCTTACTTTTGTGCCTTTGACGCCCCCTCGCTACCTCCCCCCCCCCCCCCCCCCCCAAGTCTTTACCCCTACATATCCCATTACTCCCACTTCCCCCCTCCCGGTAAAAGTTATTTTCCACGGGCCTCCATGCTGAACAATTTAAATACAAATAGCATTCTACCTCTCAGGAAAGGTGCCAGCTTCCAGGGCTGAAACAATATGGCGCATTCTTGGAAAACTGCTCAATTAATTACAATGATCACCGCTCAATTGCTTGCAGCTGGTGATTTATTGGGGGTTTGTTTTTTCTCTGGGCCCCAGGTCAGCTGGAGCAGCTGGTCTGTCTGCCCTGCTCCCTTTGAATAACAGCTTGATGACATCTGATGTGCATGTAGAGAGAGAGTATGCTTGTGTCGCATTTGTGTGTATCTGTGTCTAGCACTCGGGCCCCACCCTGCTTACCATGCCAGTGACTTCCGCATCCTTGTAAACAGGGGCTGGGCGCAGGAAACATGCACTCAGATGTACACAGCAAACATCCTGAGGTAGAAATAAGCACACCAGACAGATCCCTCTGTTTCCTGTCTTCCAATGTGTAGAGATGAACAAGTATTTGCAATGCAATAAGTGTTGCATTACTAAAAGTTTGAGCTATTGGGGTTCTAATTAAATCAACGTAATTAGCTGAGCTCTTCTTCAGACCAGGCTGAATTTTCGAAATAAATGCCCAACTCACAATCTACAGGTAGGTGTGGAGATACTACAACTCTTTGACTGCCAGTTACCCCTCCCCAGCTGCGAATCACAACTGCCAAGGAATAATCAGTCATGACATTGCTAGCGCTGGTTACTTGGTACACTTGTCCAAGTAGAATTTGCTCAGGGGAAACAGGTTTCTCTGTCACCATGGTGACACTGGCCCCCTGTGTCCCTGAAAGCCATTGCTTCCTTTTTATCGATCAAAAGCAGTTGCCTGTACTTGCCCAAGTTAGTGGGACTTAATAGTAAGGTGGCAGGGTCGATGCCACCATCACAGACTAACACAACCTGAGCTGGAGTCTTGACTAGGCCAGAACCCATCTCAGTACCCAAGGTTAACCCCACTAATTCCTTGGTTGCGGTACTATCACTTTTACGGGTGATAGGGGGAACAGGTGCCTTGGGGGTAGTGGTAGTTGAAGTTTCCTTGGCCTTTTTGCCAATCCACATCCCCTGTCCAATGGGTCCTTACCTTACATATATAACACCAAGGTTTCAATTTGCCTTTCTTGAAATTTTGGGACTCACCCCCAGTTGTACGTTTTTGTGGACCTTGAGAAGACTTGTTTTTGTCTTTTCCCTTGTCCCCCGCCCCCTTTATCCTGGGCTTTAGAAGAATCTTGCCTCTTCTGGACACCTCCATTACCATTCTGGCATCTCTCCTGTCAGAAAAGGTCAGAGCTAGAGGTTCTTCACTATGCAAGGCACTGCACTGTCTCTTCCCAAGTTTTTTTTACAAACAAGCTCTGTTGGGTAACCATTACGGTTAGAGTGTATTGTGCCGCAAGCAATAGTGTCTACCATGAACATTTCCCTGAACAATTGCACACCAGTTTAAAGGTTATCCACGTATAAATTGTGCCCTTTGGTAAAAAAATCCTCTACCAGGTTTCAACACAATCTTCTCTGTAACTCCAAAAGTGGACAGACAACCAGGAGGGTCAATACTAGAATTACTACTCTCGGACAGCATGTACATTTTAATTCTATAACATGTTCTCCTGTTAGGAACGACTAAAGACTTATCAACAGCTATTGCTTTCCCTGGCTCATATATCTCTGAAAATCGTTCTAGAAAGTGATCAAGGACAGGCCGAACCTTAAAAAGGCGGTCCCAATCAGGGTGATCTTGTGGAAATGCTAGCGCATTATCTACAAAATGCAACATCCGAAGAAGCAAATACCGATTATGACTCATGGTTGCAGGGAATGTAACTGTTGCCATAAAGGGATTAGTAGACAAATATGAACACAGCGACTGCTTCCTTTCAGACCTATCGAAAAAGTTAAACCCAAGAACTTCTTCAACTCATCCAGATTTATGGGAGTCCACTGGGTAGCTCTAGAGTGGGGCTTAAGTCTGGCAATGTTGTCCCTCAAATACTGTTCAGCATACAAATTAGTCTGCTCAACAATCTCGTTGAAAAATACATCGTCCATAAACAACTGAAAATAATTTATAGGCAAACATTTTTCACAATTCACTCCACACCCTGCAACACCACTAAAGGCAGACATCACCGGCTTCACCTTGTTTGGGTCAACCCAAAGTCCAGCACTTGCAATGCAAAGTCTTTCAGTCCCAGGCTGCAATCCAGATGCCTCTTGCTGCCCCACTGGCAAAGCAGTGTCTTTCTCTAAAAGCGGCACTTTATCCACACTGAAAGTGGCTTCATCAGATGATTTCTCTAGGACAGAAAATTCACTGCTAGAATCCACAGAGGAGACTGTGCTTCTCCAGCAGCTTTCCCAGCGCCTCTTTCACCAATGAGGGTGACCCCCCCTTCTCTGGGGGCCACCAGGCACCAAAAACAACGGATTTCCCCATGCCTTGCAAGGCATTATGTGGCGCTTCAGGCACCTTTTCATGCCTATTATAACAGTGGGTCTCCCGCTGAGTCGGGGAGAGCTGCGATGCGGGCCTCCGGCCGTGGCGTCCCTCGTTGGAGGGTCCGGTCCCACCCTGACACCCAGGTGAGTGATCCGGCTTGGGGAGCCCACCCCCGGCCGATTGGCGCATTTTTGGCGGCCCGGTCCCACCCTGGCCCCTTTCCCCGCGATCTGTCTTTCTTGGGGTCCCGGTCCCACCCGGGAACCCCGTGCTTCCGACTCGCCAATTACTTTGAAGGGCAGCCTAGGGAGCCCAACCCTGTGACGGCGCTCCCCGGCTGCTCTTTGTCAGTGGGGGGAGCCAGGGTGGGCTCCTGGCCCCCCCTGTGAAGGGATAACTTCACGGAGACTGCAATGGCACTCCCTGACTTTGCTTCGGGGCCCGGGGAAGAGGTCCCAGGCCCCCATAGATCTCTCTGCAGGGGGCGTGACTGCACTACCCACCTCCACTTCACCACACGTCCTTGAGGGGGGCACAACGGCGCTCCCCTCCATCCACAATCTGCGGGAGCCAGGGTGGGCCGCGTTCTACGCTCCCCGGCTTTCTCTTCTTGTTGGGGGCAGCCCCCGGGACCTGACCCACCCCGGGGGCATATCTAAGACCAACGGCGGAGCCCCACGTGCTTTGTCGTTGGTCTGCCAGAGGTCAAAGGTCGCCAACCTTCTAGGGACCATTTCTCAGCCCCCAGGGGTCCGATCTTCATGGTCTTGGCCTCTTCTTGCTCCTGGTGGTGCTTCCCAGCCTTCGCCATCTGGGTCTTTGAGAGGGGATATTCAGCAGGGAGCTGTCTTCAGTTGGCTCCCTGCACCAGCCTTTCACCTGCTCTACTCCTGGGCCTCTCTTTTCCCTACGCAGAGGCCCCTGCTTCTGCTCACTGGTCCTGGACTCTTCTCCTGGCTCGGTTCAGGATCCTGGGGACAGTCCAGGGGTTCCTCCTTCCAACTGCCCATTGTGCCAGACTCCAGCACCTTCTGCCTCAGCAGACCACACCCCAGCGAGAGCTTCTCTTCCTGTGCAAGCACTTTTTAAAAGTTGAGTAGGGGCTGGCAGCAAGTCTCGGTTTGTCCTATCAAACAGCGACACATCACTTCACTGCCCCTGCTCCCTCCTTCCTGCCCAGCCTCTGGGTTTGTTCAAAATGGCGTCGTCCAGGGTCTCTGGCCACATGGTCTCTGAAAAAGCCCCTTCCCCCCTCGCTGCCTTCCCTCCTTGGTGTAGCCTGGTGCCTGGCACCCAGTGATAGCTGCTGATGGATGAGCCTGTAGCCCCACCCATCTTCTCTTTGTAGAGAGGAGGCCTTAGCTTGTGGAAGAAAGGTTATCAATCCATCCTGCTGAGGTCAGCCCTCAGCCAGGCCCTGGTTATGGCTGACTCAGAGAAATGTGACATTTCTGGATGACCCAAAAGCAGTACAAATATGACTTTGTACTCTGCAGAATACTTCTTCTTACATCCGTTACAGTGGCCTTAAGTGAGTGTCTGGAATCTGTAGGCTTTAGGAAAGTAAAACTAGCACATGTGCTTCCAATCCCCATAAGAGAATAATGGAATACACACTGTAAAGCACACTGACTTTCCCTGACAGGTTTCTTCCCACTGTAAAAAACCTATTCCATGTCACCACCCCATTCTGCAAAAATCCTGCCACACCAGTCTATCTGCCCTGCTCCTTGGCTGCGCACGCTAGGAATCTCCCCTGCGCAGCCCCTACACGTGTGCACATGCATGCACACGTGTCTGCATGTAACCAGCCCGGTGTCCCTTACTCCAGCTGCTGCGCAGTGGCCTGGTTAAGCCAGGGGGACACCAGTAAAATCCCCATGCAGTCTCTTTCATTATGAGTTCACTGTGGGTGAGTCACAACTTATAATCCCCCCTCCCCCCCTCCACCCCCCCCTCCCAGTAAAAGCTCAACAATTAGGTGCACAAGAAGCGAAAAATCTGGGCGGCCCATAGACTCAGAACCACCTTCTAATAAATACGATGTAATTACACATTAGTTCAGGCATGTGCAAGGCAGTTCCCTTGTGTTTATGTTGATGTGCATTAGTTTTACATCATCTACTTAACCTCATCGGAGCGTCGAACATTCAGCGCCCAGCGCTGAACGTTCGAAGAACGAATGCTGGCCCGTCGGCCAACGGTCGTGTGCAGCACTGGCAAGGTAGTGCTCGTGACGACCGTTGGCCGACGGCAGCACTTAAGGGGTTAATGTTAGTACGTACGTACGGTCTCAGGGCCAGGATACCCTTTCGGGTGACAGCTGCGCTTAACAAGCATTAAATACATATTATGGGGGTATAGATTTAAGCAGGTTTCATTTTTGCGAAAACCTACTCCATCAGTATCTTTATTTGTGACACAGAAATCCCCTTTAACTTGTTGACACCACAGCCACCAACCATGCAATGAATTGCACTGAAATTGCTAATCTGATAGGAGAAATCCTATCGGGCAATGTCAAGATATGGATTAAAAACTGACTTAAAAAGGATCTGAATTTCAGTGAAGTTAAGATTGCTAGGACAGCTTTGGTGCACCATGAAGTGAAGAAGTTAAAAAAAATGTTTACTTCCTTTTGTCGCTGTATACTGAGATCACTGTGAATTTCAGCATAGCTGAAATAGGCGTATCCTCACCCAGAGGGCACATAACATTGAAGAGCCAGCCAAGATTATTGCAAATGCCAGCCAAAGTCTATCCAAACCAGCAAGTGCACATTTTCAGATGAAAACGTAAGCAGTGCAGTGTTCTGGGCCTACAAATACTTTGTTGGTTTGTGTATGGAAATCTTTTATCTCTTGTCACTGATCACCAGGTTTGATTCACTATATTTGGGAACCACAAAGCAAAGATGCAACATTGCATATAAAGATAGGTTCTACACTTCCCGAATGAGCAAAAATAGAATAACCTTATAGAGGCTTCTAGCTGCAGATTTCTCACCATTTAAATATTACCCAGGCGTCAGACAGGATCTTGAAACTTCTCAGCAGTACCTCTGTGTGCATGTAGGAGAGCGATCCAGCTCAGCACGGATGCCATTACGCTCCGAAAATGACATGTTAAGCCTATACAGGTGTCACTCGCATGTGTTGATGTTGGTTCCTTTCTTGCCACGCTACTCTTTGAGACCTTTATTTCTATCAAAAAATGTTTTACAGTGTGTATGCCACTCCCAAAATGACAGGTTTTAAGCCCTTTAAGGGTTATCACAAACAAATGTCTGTGACAGATTCTCATCAAGTTTGCCTGGGGTTGGGCCATGACTCCAAGGCCTGCAGTGACACTGGGTCGATGAACCCGAAGGACCTATGAGACCACAAGGCAAAACTCTACATTACCAAGAACTGGAAGAACCCGCGATGGGAGTGGCACAAGTTGAAAGTTCAGCCCTGGTCCTGTTCGAGATCTCAAAGTTGCTAGAGCACTTCCAAGGTCGGTCTCGATCCAAATCTTCGGGTAAGTTGAAGAAAAACACATAAGAAATCTAAATGAGACTTGGCCCCCTTCCCCGCCACTCACACACCAGTGAGATGGCACGGGCGGCCTCATGCATTTCGATCTCACTCCCGAAGTAGCTCACCTTCGGAGCCAATCATGTCCAGCGCAGATTCAGATAGCGATGCGGGTGGTGCAATATGCCAAACCTATCATGAGGAGAATTAGTATAATGACCTGCAGGAAGCTAATGGCCTTGAAACCTTCCCTGGGTTTGGACTCCTCTCACCCCCTCTGGCCCTGCCACTGAGGAGAATACTTCCTATGCCATGGTTATGCATACAGCAGCCACAATCCACAAGCCTCCAGCTCCCCACCTTTGAGGTCGTAAATACCAGTGTACGTACAGAGGTACTTCAGCTGGGGCAGACATCTACTGGTGCACTGGAGGCCTGTGGAGCATCAAGAGAGAGATGTAGGGTCCCTGGGGCTGCTTGGTATGCTGGCCCAGAGTGGCGGCCTGCCCTTCTGGGACCCAGAGAAGTAGTCTCTTTGTCCTGCACCTGACCACACTGTGAGTCGACACATGCCCGGGTCCCCTTCCCTGGTTAGGGACATACAGAATCCTGAGGCCTCCCTGCCTTCATCTGTCAGCTGTGTGCTCCCACCCCATGACTGAAGAGGTTTGCTGACTTGCAGGACACACAGAGGGGAATCCATTGCCACGGCTGGCCAAAGAGTTGGACGATGTGCCTTCCATGGTGGTGCTAGGGGGTGGCCCGAGGAGGGATAGAGGTGAAAAGGAGCTGTTTGTTATGCAGGCACGTGGTTGACAGGCGGCTCAGGTGATGCCTCCCCCCTGTTGAGAAGCGATCTGCCACAGGGGAGCGACAGTTTACAGATTCCCCCATCATGGCATCCCATAAGTCAGAAAGGACTCCACACTCATGCTGGCCAACTCCAAGCAAACAGAGGCATATCATGAACGTAGACCTGAAAGGGGGGGAAGCGGGGAACCATCCCTTCAGAGGACCTTGCGGGCGCAAGAGAAGCCACCCCTGACTAGAGCTTTTATGGAGGTCTTGTTGGCCACACTCTGCCAGGACATATCACAGCTGAACCAGAAGGTCTCATAGGTCTTAAAGGACTTCCACTTCGCGGTGTATTTGGGGCAGGGAGTCTCCTCTCTGAAGTCTAGCTCTTCCTCCCTGGCATTGGTGCCAGTCTCCAGTCTGGAGACTGGCACCAATGCCAGGGAGGAAGAGCTAGATGCCTTACGGCGCAAACTGGTGGAGTTGCTGGACCACAATATCACACTGCAGGAGCACATCGAGGATAGATGTTAAAAATATCGATTTTGTATTAATGTAATTATGTTTGTATTTATTTTGAATGTGTGTGATGCATGTATTTTTGTTATAAGCTTTGTTTTTGTTTTTATTATCTGTGTAAAAATGTTAGTAGTTATTACATTTGTTTGTTCTAATTTTGCATTTTTAGTTCCATAGTGGGATGTGGGTTTATAGGGGAATAGGGTGGGAAGTTATTTAATTGCCTCAAATTGTAAAGCGCTCTGATATCCTTCGGGATCAAGTTTGCTCTATATAAAACTTTATAAATAAATAAATAAATTTGAGGAATAGATCTCAATGTCCAACATCTGCTTCTGGAGTGTCCCCCAGGAAGCAAAGAAAGGATATATTGAGACATATGTGAACGCTTATTTAACCATGTCTTGCCTGATCTGGCTGTAGAAGACATACAACTGGACAGAACCCACAAAACCACTAGAATCACAGGTACTGGGATCACATGCCGGGACATCCTGACATGATTACATTATTTCAGCCAAAAGGAGGCTCTCATGGAGGTGGACTCGCAAGACAGACCATATCCAATTTGAGGGAGCCACAATTCACCTCTATCAGGACTTGGTGTTGGGGACCCTACAATGTAGCCAAAAACGTAAGCCCATTATTACCTTCCTACAGAGCAAGAATGGGAAATACTGATGGACACACCCTCTCCGCCTTCTTTTCACATGGAATTAAGCACACCAGGCGGTTCCCTCTCTAGCATGGGCAGCGTCCGTCCCGGAGCTGACAGAGGGGGCCTCCCAGCCAGACCAGCAGCAGGGTATAGGGCACCACATGCAGTGAGAAGGTGGATTGACCAGGGTAATATGAAAGAAGCCAGTGACACAGCCTACAGAGGAAGAAATACAACAGAGGCGGTCCATGAAAAATTACAAACTGGGGACTCTGAGATCTGACTGCTGAACTCGGACCAGCTGATGATCTCATGTGGCAGGTTGATGGGGCATTGTGGACAACAGACAGCTCCCCAACAGAGGGGGATTGGGCAAGAGGTCCTGCAGGGGACTCAGATGGATCATGGACCAGATGGGCAACTAGATGGCCCAGGTTTGGTATTGTAGACTCCAAAAGTGGGGAGGGTGTTTATGTTCAGTTTTGTTATTGGGCTTCGGGGGACAGTTTTGGTTTACACCACCACCTTACCTAAATGCTTTCATAGTATATACACCTTCCCACATCATGCCCATCCAGAGGCCATCAGTGAGCCTCAGCTCACAGACCACTTTATTTATTTATTATATTTATTTATTTATTATAACACTTGTAGAGCGCGAACAAAGGCCCTTAGGCATCTCGGCGCTAGATAACTGAAATGTTTTTCCCATAAAGACACCAAAAAAAAAACTGCAGGGTTCATCAGATGTTAAAAAGCCAGGTTTTAACGCTTTTTCGGAAAGACCAGAGGGAGGAACTGGTCCTTATCGATTGAGGGAGTGTGTTCCACAATCTTGGTGCCGCCACCAGGAATCGTCTGTCACCCCAGTTGACTGTTTTGGTGCGGGGGACCACCAGATCAAGGGAGCTAGAGGATCGCAGTGTTCTAGACGGGCAGTAGAGGATTAAGTTCTGGGTAAAGAACGCTGGTCCGGCATTATGTAAGGCCTTGTATATCAAGCACAATGCCTTAAACTTTATCCTCTTTTTCACCGGAAGCCAATGAAGTTGTCTTATGGTTGGTGAGACCGGTTGAAATTTCGGAATACGCCCTAGTAGCCTTGCCGCTGCATTTTGAATAGCCTGCATTTTGGCAAGCACTCTCTCCTGAGCACCCAGAAACAAGGCGTTACAGTAATCTAGGGTGGAGAGGACCAGAGCGCTCACCAAGGTTTTAGCAAGATGTTCAGGCAGAAAGGGCATAATTTTCTTGATGAGCCGAAGTTTGTAGAAGGCAGAGGAGGAGATCTGGTTGGCATGAGGTAGGAAATTCAAACGGTTGTCAAACATGACACCCAGATTCCTGACTTTGTCAACTGGGTCCGGAGGCTGGCCCATGGACGGGGGCCACCATGAAGAGGACCACTCTGGGGAGAGATTGCCGAAAACTACCACTTCAGATTTCTCGGAGTTTAATTTCAGGCAGTTGTGGGCCATCCAACTGCTAATTGCCTGCATGCCCTGAGTAAGCATGTTGGCTCTTTGTGGCCCATCGTTCTTGACCGCTAGGACCAATTGGGTATCATCAGCGTAGGACGTCAGGCTCATCCCGTGTGCCCTGATGACTTTGGCAAGGTCCGACACATAAATATTAAAGAGTGTCGGACTGAGGGATGAGCCCTGAGGAACTCCACAAGGTAATGACAGGGGAGAGGATTCAAAAGGTCCCACGGTGACAATCTGGGTCCTATTAGCCAAGAAAGAGGCAATAAGATTTTTGGCATTGCCTCGGATGCCCATTTTCTCGACACGGTCGACCAGGATAACATGGTCGACCGTGTCGAAGGCTGCCGATAGGTCCAGTAGAATCAGGATGGCCGAGCCTCCTGCATCCCGGATAGATCTAATATCATCCGCCGCCTTGACCAGGGCGGTCTCAGTACCATGACATCGGCGAAAGCCAAACTGCGAATCATCCAGCTTTTTATTCTCCTCTATAAAGAAGGAGAGTTGGGTATTCATGGTTTTTTCCGCTATTTTCGCCAAGAGAGGCAAGTTGGCGATAGGCCGATAACTTTTAGGTTCTTCTTTATCTAGATTGGATTTCTTAAGGAGCGGTTTTATAATTGTTCTCTTGAGGATATCTGGAAAGATACCCGTGGAGAACATGGAATTACAAATCTCTGTTATGGATGTAAAGACTACATCCATGATGGGCCGCATAACCTTCAACGGGCACGGGTCCAGAGCCGATCCTGATTTAATGGAAGATATAGTGTCTAGAACCTGTGGGCCTGTAACGTCACTGAACTGATGAAGAACAGGTCCATCTAGCTGAACCAAGGCATCGTGAGAGCTAATGGTAGTATTCGCGAAGATTCGATAAATGTCGTCAACCTTGCTAAAGAAAAACTTAGACAAAGCATCACAGATCATTTGAGACGGTGGGGGAGTAAGATCAACAGAGGAGCCGGCAAGCTGTTTGGTGGTTTCATACAGACATTTGTTGGAATTTTGTGCAGATTCAATTTTGTGACAGTAGTACATTTTCTTGGCTTCTATAATGAGATATTTGTATGAGGCCACTGACTCTTTGTACAAAACTTTTGACTCCTGAGAGTAGTCTTTCCTCCAGTGTCTCTCTCTGTTGCGGCACAGTTGTTTTTGTTTGCGTAAATCATCCGTATACCATGGGGCCGAAGGGGTGGATCTGTTCCGTGAGCGTAGCTTAACGGGAACCAGATCCTTAGCTGCTAAACTTACCCAGTTGTTGAATTGGGAAGTAGCAGTGTTAGGGTCAGTAGATAGCAAGGGAGTGGTAGCTGTAAGGAGATTTTTAAACCTACATTCATCCATATTCTCCCAAGCCAGATATGATTGACGAGGGGTAGAGTTCGATTTATTGGGTGGAGGGTCACGTATTTGTATCGCTGTCAGAATGAGATGATGGTCGGACCAGGTTAACGGAAGTATTTGTGTAGCTTGAAAACCTGTAGCATTGGTGAAGATACCGTCTAACATGTGACCTCCATCATGCGTGGGAGCATGAACCAGGGGGGCAAGGCCAAATGTAGCTAGATCAGCTAATAATGTTGCTGAGTCAGGATTATCAAGGTCGTCAAAATGGAAATTAAAATCACCCAAAATGGTGAAAGAGTTGTCTAATGCAGATACTTCCAGCGTCGACCTAAATGCATCGATAAAATCAGTTCTTGGCCCTGGAGGGCGATAGAGGAGAATCCCTCTAAAAGTGTAGGAAGGAGACATTTTAATTGCAAACTCAATAGCTTCACAAAAAATCTGTGGGATAATAGTGAACCTTACAGTGTAAGTGTCACGGGCAATAATGGCGATACCACCTCCCTTTTTCTTGATTTGCCTATCTAGCCTATGGGTAGTGTATCCCACCGGAACAGCTATGACTAAGTCTGGATCGGAAGCTTGGCCCATCCAGGTTTCGGTCATAAATAGAAGGTCAATCTTATAATCTTGGATTAAATCATGAATGTCCTGGCTGTGTTTGCCCAGTGAGCGGACGTTCGTGAGGGCTATAACATGGGGTTTCAAGATATGGGGCTTGCTTTCCGAAGGTTTAGAGGGGATCATATTATGACAGCTAGGACAGTATATGACTGTGCTGGTTGACAGGGTGGTAGGATGAAATATCGAGCAGGTTCGATTGCACAACGGGCGAAGATGCTGGAGCTGAGCGGAGGAGTAAATAATGCGGTGAGGAGAGTCAAGTGAACCAGGGGGGGTGGCCCTAGGCCCGGCGCGGACGGGCGCAGACGGGCTTGCCTTAGGCGCGCCTTCGGCGCGCCCGCTGCGCCCGCCCGCTGCGCGGTCGGGTGGGTCCCTTGTTTATATACATATAGATGGTGACGGAGGAGGGTGGGAGGGGCGCCGAGGTCTCGGTTCCGCCTTCCCTTCCCAAGATGGCCCCTGAAATTGTGCCTGGAGTTTCCCAGCGCCTGGCTAAGTCGACGTGGTACCAGTAAATAAGCCTCGGCGGCGAAGTAGTCTCGTCTCGAGGTAAGCACAGAATGTAAAAACACACTATTTAAAATATGGTACACTTTTTAAAAAAAATTATTTCAGGCGCGATTAATATTCAATCAGCAGGTAGAATGGGGCAAAGAACATGGAACACAAAATGCCTCCGGCTTTCCGCCTCAGAGGGGTAACAAAACAGAATCACTGGGAACAGAGAGGACTCTTCCTTAAGTAACCACGGAGGGCGGGAGGGGCGCCGAGGTCTCGGTTCCGCCTTCCCTTCCCAAGATGGCCCCTGAAATTGTGCCTGGAGTTTCCCAGCGCCTGGCTAAGTCGGCGTGGTACCAGTAAATAAGCCTCGGCGGCGAAGTAGTCTCGTCTCGAGGTAAGCACAGAATGTAAAAACACACTATTTAAAATATGGTACACTTTTTAAAAAAAATTATTTCAGGCGCGATTAATATTCAATCAGCAGGTAGAATGGGGCAAAGAACATGGAACACAAAATGCCTCCGGCTTTCCGCCTCAGAGGGGTAACAAAACAGAATCACTGGGAACAGAGAGGACTCTTCCTTAAGTAACCACGGAGGGCGGGAGGGGCGCCGAGGTCTCGGTTCCGCCTTCCCTTCCCAAGATGGCCCCTGAAATTGTGCCTGGAGTTTCCCAGCGCCTGGCTAAGTCGGCGTGGTACCAGTAAATAAGCCTCGGCGGCGAAGTAGTCTCGTCTCGAGGTAAGCACAGAATGTAAAAACACACTATTTAAAATATGGTACACTTTTTAAAAAAAATTATTTCAGGCGCGATTAATATTCAATCAGCAGGTAGAATGGGGCAAAGAACATGGAACACAAAATGCCTCCGGCTTTCCGCCTCAGAGGGGTAACAAAACAGAATCTGAAAGTCCTGAGCCTGAATGCCCGAGGTCTTAACTCTCCTGTGAAGTGTGATGCTATCCTACGCATGCTCAAAAATTCAGATTGTGACATTTGTCTCCTTCAAGAAACCCACCTCTTGAAAAAAGATTTGATCAGCCGCCGCTGCTGGTCTATTGGTCAACTCCTATCATCAGGGCCTAGCAAAAAGGTGTGTATCTATTTTTTGGTACGTATAAAAGAGGGGTCCCAGTACACAGTCTATATGACAAAGGAAAAAATTAAATAATCATACATGTAAATATAGACATAAAAGTTGTATGGAGTAAAGCACACTGTTATTTAATCACAATGTGTTGAGAGAGACAAAGCATACATCTTTAGCACATTTAGGTATAGTGACATTCGTGCCCCAAGGTGTGAAAGAGTATAGAAGCGCATGTGAAGACAAAATTTGTGCAAAATGTTGTGTGTAGACAAGAAAGGACTAGTCTTTAGCTTCACAATGCTTATTCCTTGTTGGTGCTATCAAAGAGCCAACAGTCAGAGGAAAATAAATATCCACTATAAATTCTGACAAAACCATGCTTATTGCGCATCAACATATGTCCTCAGTTGGAGATGGCGCCAGCTGTTAGGGGGGGGAGGAAGAAAGTTGACGTTTCGACCCCAAAACTGATGCTTGGTAACGGTGGAACCTTAGAACGGGGTCTTCATCAGGACGGTGATGGGGAGGGGAGGGTTGCCGCAGCTGCGGTCAGTGATGTCTGTTTCCAAAGCAACCGCCTTCAATCAATCAAGGGGTCCGATGTGAAGCCGCACGAGTCAGCGGCTGCAGCAACCATTGATGCCCTCTTCCCATTCACAAATACATATCGGCTACGCTACTTAAAATCATTACTCCCCGTCTACTGGAGCCGTATGGCCCATTCCCAGTGATGATTTTTCATTACGGATGACTGAAGCCCCTCCCCTTCCCACCACCATCCTGATGGAGACACATTCTAAGGTTCCTCCGCCGTACCCGTGGCTGTCAGAGATTGAACGATAAAGAGAACAAGTCAAGTGTCTGCAATCGTGATTACGACGCGATTGGTGGTCTGGTAACAGAGGGAAACCACGGGGAAGGAAATACCTTTAATGACACAAGGTGCCTTGTAATGAAACAGAGGATTGATACCAGTTCGAGCTGCCAAACCCATCTCCATCAGATAAAGAAATAAGAATAAAGAAACGATTGGAAACTAATCTACCCATACAATCCCGCTCTAAGATAAACGATCGAACAGAAAGTCTACTAAATACTTGACCTGCTAACCCCAGGGCTGGGTTGTATGTGGGAATTGACCAACACCAAGACTGGAGGAATTCTAATCCTGAATTGTAAGAAAGGATACCGGTCAAATGAACCTGACGACCCCAAGCGTATTTAATCTGTCCTGATGAAGGTGTGACCACATCCACGGGCTCTAACACCGTAATAGAATTCAAGCCTAGGAGATTCTAGATATTTTGCGCATTGGAATACTGGAAATCCCATTGAATTTATGTAAAGGCCACTGAATCTGATAATCTGTAGCAGCAAGAGGTGCTTTATTCACAGTAGGGGTTTTTCTTGTCCATTTGTTTGTCATTGACTGTATGATTATTTGTGATGATTCATGGAATGCTTTTCTCTTTTTCTATGATGCTATAAAATGTAATTTTACTATGCGTTTTTTCTTTTAATCTGTTTTACATTATGAGATGTTTTTAAGCCAAATGTTTTCAGTTGAATCGAATTGACTCTATTCTGAAATTTTAATGATTATGTTCTTAAATAAAAAAAGACTGTGAACGTTATAAAATAGTTTGAGACCAGTGATTTGAGTAGCAATTTGAGCACATGTTATGAACGAGTGAGATAGAAACACTGTAAATTAGGTGGCAGCATACTGCTACACTTACGCTTCCAGGGATAGCCCTTTGACTTTGTATTGTCTCTAGTACCCTGTTCCCTGGAACCTGAGGGGTCTTCTCTCATTTTCTTAAAACATCCTAATTCCAGGTACAGAGATCCTTAATAGGGAGGATTTCAACATGGTGATGGATCCCTCTCTTGCCTGATCGACATAGAGGTTGGGTCAAACTGGAGCCTTCTCCGGGGATGGGTGGGGCCTGGCTCAAAGACTTGGGGCTGGAGGCTATATGGCAAACCCACCACTATCATATCAAAGATTACACATTTTACTCACTTCAAACATATGCTAGATTGGACTATTATTTGGGGATGCCCCAACTCCTGGTGCGGACCTCCCAGGTAGAGAAAGGGGTGAAGGCTTTCTTGGACCATGCCTCTTTAATTCTCACATTACTTGAACCCAATGGGCCCCTATGACAGAGACACTGGCATCTCAATGATAATCTTTTAAGACACACAGACATTATTAAATCAATACTCGAGTGCATCAAGGTGTACTTGGCAAAGAACGAGGACTCTGTCCCAAAGAT
This sequence comes from Lissotriton vulgaris, assembly GCF_964263255.1. Classification (NCBI taxonomy): domain Eukaryota; kingdom Metazoa; phylum Chordata; class Amphibia; order Caudata; family Salamandridae; genus Lissotriton; species Lissotriton vulgaris. The sequence goes on from NC_141697.1 coordinate 1,062,353,972, forward strand.
AGCTACAAATCTGTGCCTAGTTGGGAATTTATTGCCATTGTAGCCAACCTACCATGTGACAATCGAAAGACAATAGTCCACGCGATGATCATCTCCCATTTGGATTACGCGAATGGACTTTATTTAGGTTTATCCACGGGCCTCTGCCACAGACTTAAAACTGTTCAAAATGCTGCAGCCCGCCTTATAGGGGTCTTTTCACGTAGACAGCATATATCCCCTTACCTTCGGGAACTGCACTGGCTACCCATAAGCAAACGTATTGAGTTTAAAGCTATGACACTAGCCTACCGCTCCACCCAGGGTAACGGATCTGCTCATCTCAGATCAATCCTTCGTCCTTACTCTAACTCCCGCTCTCTCCGCTCAAACTCTAAAAATCTACTGGCCACGCCTAGATTTTAAAAATCTCGTACTGGAGGAAGAACATTTGAATTAGTTGCCGCCCAGCGATGGGATAAGCTGCCCCTCAAATTACGCATGAGCAAGACTGAATCTGAGTTCCGTCGAACCCTGAAAAGTTTTCTTTTTTGCCAGTAACCGCCTCTCTCTGATTCCCCTTTGAGACTGTTAATCTACCAGTGCCGGGACACCCCGTTGGGGTAGCTGAGCGCTTTACAAAAGACACAAATAAATAAATAAAATAAACACTGGCTGAAGAGTCAATTGTCAGGAGCTAGAGGTTGGGGTAGACAACATCTAGAAACAACAGAAGAGTTCCGGCTCCTGAAAAATCTGGCGTCCATTTACCACAGTACGCCATCAGTTCAAAGTGCTAGGCTGGGATGCCAGAGAATATGTGCTGCTCTGCAGCAAAAATAGATACTATGTTGGGGGCACCAAGGCAGGCAAGATCCTGACTTGCAAACTCCGAGCAAACAAGCTGAGGCAATGTATCCCGGATTATTACACACGCTGGAGACCAAGTGTACTCCCAAGAGGGGATTGCGGAGGCATTTTGACACCTCTATGCTGAACTATACACCACAGACCCACTTCCCGCTAAGAACATATAGGCTTAACTTGACGCGGTAACATTGCCGTCACTCACTACACAACAGTCAGAAGAACTAGACAATTAAATCCCTGTGCCTGAGGTCAAAACTAGCATCTCCCGTCTTTGTATGGGGAAAGCCCTTGGCCCGTTCAGAGCAGCATTCTATAAACGTTTCTGCCCAGAGCTTTCACCTTTGCCTACCAAGCTCCATAACTGGATCATTCACTCTTACCATGTACATGTTGGCCGTCACTGTCATTCATAAGCCAGGGAAGGGTCCCACTTACTGTGACTCCCATTGCTCAATCTCCTTGCTCAATATAGATGCGAAGATCTTCACAGATATTCTAGCAGTAGGAGTCCCTACATGCAGAATCTGGTGGACCCAGAACAAATGCGATTTATCCCCAAAAGTTGGTGCCCTGATAACACCAAATGCATACTCCACATTATCGACAAGGCCTGACGCACCAAGATCCCAACAGTTCTACTATCCATTGATGCTGAGAAGGCTTTCAATAGAGTCTATTGGACCTTTCTCCAAGAGGTACTCCGTAGCACTGGAATGGGCCCAAGAGTCCAGAAATGGGTGTTGAGTGGTTACACTCATCCAGCAGCCTAGGGTAAGAGTTAACGGGGCAACTTTAGGATCCATCCAGATATTGCAGAGAAGGCATCAGGGCTGTCCTTTATTCTTGCTCCTTTTTGCCCTTTATATGGAGCCCTTTTCAGAGACCATACGCTGCAACGACCTGCTTGCCAGAGTGACCGTTGGCAAAACATAGCACAAAATAGCTCTCTACCCAGACGACGTCCTTCTGAAACTCATTAACCCAATGACCACACTCTCTACCCTTCTGAAGCTTGCGGCCTAGTGTCCATGTTTAAAGTGAATGCACCTAAATCACAGGTACGTGGGGTCAATGCCAAAAAAGAATTGAATTGAGGGTCACTCTGCAAGCTGCCTGACATTCTCCTGGCCACCACAGTAGGTTTATATAGCTAAGCATAAACCTCTGCCCCACAACAGAATGTATGGTCAAACATAACCTCTCAGAACTCCTCCAAACAGCTCTCTCAAAGATTTGCAGAATTGGCAGGCTGAGAGGCTCTCGTATTCGGGACGTATAGCAGCATTAAAATCACCCTCCTGCCAAAAAAACCTTTATGGACCACTGTCAGAACTGGGTCATCCAGTCTACATAGGGTAGCCTGGTACAGAGTGGGAAGGTCTACTCCAAGGCAATAGTGTTATACTTGCATCGCACCTGTTGCAGTAACCCAATGCCCATCCACCAAAAATGACACACCACTCCTTCTTTAGAAAAGTAGAACATTCTTTATATTCTGTTTTAGTTAGTTTCTTGTTTTTCTCTCAGTTGCAAAGACAGTTGTACATTCACATTTATAACAGTGCAATCACTTTACTTGTTCATAAAAGCTTTTCCAATTCCATAGGGATATAGCTCCCTTGGCAAACCTGATTCAGCCCAACATTTCATTTAGCACACTAAGGGCCAGATGTAGGTAGGCCGTTACCGATCGGTAACGGCCGAAAATCCCGATTTTGGGCCCTTACCGATCGGTAAACAGCCATCGAGATGTAGGGCAAAGAAAAAACTCAAAATCGGAGCGAAAACCGATTCGGAATGAGTACCGAATGGGAAAGAATCCGATACGTACATACCGAAAATCGGATATGTAACGAATCGGTAATACACCGAATCGGATGCAAATACCGATTCGGTCCATGTACCGAATCGGTAGTGACACCGAATCGGAAATTATCCGATTCGGTCCATGTACCGAATCGGTAGTGACACCGAATCGGAAATTATCCGATTCGGTCCATGTACCGAATCGGCAGTGACACCGAATCGGAAATTATCCGAATCGGTCCATGTACCGATTCGGTAGATGAACCGATTCGGACATAAGCCGAATCGGAGAACCTACCGATTCGGTAGAATCACCGATCGGGAAATTCCCCGATTCGGACAGATGAGGAGATGTAGGGAGGCACAGAAACACCGATTTCGGCTCAAAATCAGTAGAATTCACTCGGTATTTACCATGGATTACAATCAGGTGGTAACCAACTCCAACCCATAAAAACAGCCCCAAAATGCATTGCAACTTGCAGGATGGCAGCTTTTTATGTCATTGCGAGGCGGCTACGGCTACAGCAGGAAGGACAGAGGGAATGGCAAAGAAATGAACAGGTCTACAGACAGAGGATAACCCTGTTCATGCTCACAGAGGCTGAGATCCTACAGAGATACAGGCTGGACTCTGACACCATACTTGAGCTCATCAGGGACCTCAAACCATGGTTGGACCACCCCACCCCAACGGCACACGCCATCCCAGCACACATCCAGGTGCTATGCAGCCTACACCTGCTTGCGTCTGGCAGCTATCAAAGTGGAGTTGCAGCGGCAGGAGGAGTGACCCAGAGCAGCCTGTCAAGGTTCTTCCACACATTCCTTGACGCCATGATACACAGGATGGACCAATATATCTTGTTCCCTGCAACCCACGCAGAACTGCTACAAACTAAAGCTGACTTCTACCAGATGGCACAATTTCCCCAAATCATTGGCTGCATAGATGGCACGCACATTCCGATATGCCCACCAGCGGACACAGAATACATATACCGCAATCGGAAATCTACGCACACCATCAACGTACAGGTGATCTGCAATGCGAAGTGCACCATCACAGACCTGGTAGCAAAATTTCCTGGGAGTACCCACGACTCCTATATTTTCCAACAGAGCGGCATCTATGCACGGCTGATGGCTGGCGAATTTGGTGAAGGATACCTCCTAGGTGAGACACATCATCAGACCCCCATAACACAAAGTAGCTAGGTGTAATACATGTATGCATGTGTGTAATGTTACTCCTTTCCCTTCCAGGCGACAGTGCATATGCCCTCCGCTCATTCATACTCACCCCCTACCTCAACCCCTCCACACCCAGCCAAAGGAGGTATAACCGGGCCCACAAAAGCACAAGGAATGTCGTCGAACGGACCTTTGGCATCTGGAAAAGTCGATTCAGATGCCTGCACAAGAGTGGAGGTGCAAGGCAGTATACCCCCATCACCTGCTGCAAGATCATAGCTGTATGTGCAATGTTACACAACCTTGCGGTGAAGAAGGGCACTGAGGTGGAGTTGTCTGACTACGAGGACCATGACGACGACGAAGCTGTGCCACTAACACAGCCAGCTGGGGTGTCTACGCCAAGTGATGGCAGATACAGACGTGAGGAGATTACAGAAAACTATTTCTGAGTGAGTACAGATGCACAGACAGGTAAATGGTTGTGGTGAAAAGCAAATTTTAATACTGTTGCAACACAGTTACTGCACTGATGTGCAACAAAACAAAATAGTGTAACAGCTCGGAAAACAAAAGTCTAAGGTCCAGGTTGCCTCACCCGCCCTTGCAAGCCTACTTCTTTGAGCGCTTGGCAGCCCCACTGGGGTGTCCCTCACCCCCTTTAGGATGTCCAGCGGCTTCTGCGGAGCGCCTGGTGCTCCTGCGTGGCTCTGACGCAGCGCTGACCGGGCTGCTGCGGCTGCTGCTGTCCCCAGCATCCCCCAGGTCCAGGGCAGGATTTGCGGCAGTGTTAGAGATAATCATGGCCTCCATTGCCGTAGTGATGCGGGCCATTCCCCTTGTTAACTCCGCGGTATTTTGGGTGAGACTTGACTCCATGTTGGCACTGCGCTGACAGAGTTGCGCCGTTGCAGCTGCAAGGCGGCTCATGGAGCGGTTTAGCACGCAGGCATCCCGCCTGCGCGAGAGCTCATGCTCCTCTAGCCTCCCGCATAACTGGGTAATGGCAGTGGTTAGCCTGCCTAGACCTGCTGCTACCTCCTTGTTGCTATCTACAAAGGCCTTGAAACCTGTCGCCATCTCCCCCATCTGCAGGTTGTGCTGCCTGAGCTGGCGTTGGCAGGCCATGATGGACTTCGCCTGCTGCCTTTGGATCTTCACCATCTTCCCTTCAAGGCCCAGGAAGACACTGCCCTCCGGTGCTGGCGCTGCTGTGCTGGGAATGGCACGGCGACGGGTACTGCTGCTGCCGGCCTGCTGAGTGGGCTGGGGTGCCACTGGTGTGGGTGTGGTGCTGGCCGGGGCCTGAGCCCCTGCTCCCATGATTGGGTTTCCTGGAGCCACAGCCATAATCGTGGCAGGAGGTGGTGTAGGTGCATGGTGGTCCCTTGTCGGGGAGTTCTCTGGGGAGAACATCAAGGGTGGTGTGCTTGGCATTTGTGGGGAGTGCAATAGGTCATAGTCGATAGCCAGGTCTCCCTCACTACCCAGCCCGATGGTGTTTTCCTCCTCCTCCTCGGCAGCCAGACTCGTGCTTGGCCCTGCGACAGCACTGGTAGTTGCTGCAGCTGCCTCTGTTGCCTGTGGTCCTCCGCCTGATGGTGCCCCTAGGTATAAAGAAGCATTTGTAAATGGAGTGCCGATGTATTACAGTCAGTACAAATAAAGCATTGCATATGTCCTTGCATCTCCTTCGAATGTGTTCCACTGTTTACTATCTTGTCATTCTGCACTGCCATATTTTGCTACCTTCTGCTGACTACATATACCATGATGCTTTACTCTTGTATGTTGCTTACAGTACTGGGCTGGGGTTTGGCTGTGCATTGTGTCTAATGGGGAGGTGTCTGGTAGGGTGTGTCATGATGTGCATGCTTCTTACCTGTAGCTGTAGCTCTGGCTGAGCTGTCCAGGGTCCCGATTCCGGTCACGCTCTCCCTCTCGATGGTGCTGGACACCAGTTCCTCCAGCTCTGTGAGGGGAGGCGCCGGGTTCCTGCCTCCACCTGTTGCTTCTGCTTGCCTCTGGATCTCAGCAATCTTATGTTTGGGCAGGCTGCGGATGTCATAGAAGCGCTTTTTCAGCTCGTCAAGGGTCCTGGGGGTGACACCTACAGCACTGACCCTTTCTGCAATTTCACTCCACAGCCTCCTCTTAGTGCTGTCCGGCACACTGAGGGACAGCTTCCCGAATAGCTGCCTGTGCACCCTCACCACCTCCTCCACCAACACCTGCAGCTCGGTGCTGCTGAACTTTGGCTTCCTCTTCTGGCTGGCCTTCTGGCTGTCACTGGGGTTTGCCATCTTGATCTGAACAGTTCTCTACCTCCTACTCCCACTGCTGCTAACTGTGAGTGTTCAGCTCAGGCCTGCTCTCCAGAAAGTTCTTAATTAGCTGCACCTGCCAGGGTTGCCACTCCCTGTTTGGGTGGGGGAGGGGGGGATCCACCTCATTGGCTGAATCGGCTTTTACCGAATCGGCTATTACCGAATCGGTAAAAACCGAATCGGATTTTACCGAATCGGTAAGAGCCGAATCGGATTTCACCGATTCGGTTTGTTCAATGCATTCCTATGGGCTTTTTGGCCATGGGTGTGTTTTTATACCTCCGATTTGGTAATTGCCGAATCGGATTTTACAGATTCGGCTATTTCCGAATCGGTGGTAGCCGAATCGGCTACTTCCGAATCGGTGGCAGCCGATTCGGTAATTTCCGAATCGGTCCGTGCCGATTCGGTACGTAGCGATTCACATTACCGATGCCGACCGATTCGGTATTATTTCGCTGTTTGTTTCCTACATCTCGTTTTCCGATTTCAGAATACCGAATCGGCCCGCCTCGGTATTCTGAAATCGGAAAATCCCTTTTACCTACATCTGGCCCTAGATCCCTTCAATCCCTTATGTCATCTTACATTAACCTGGACCAGATAGGGAATTTTTACATCAGGTAACCTGAGTTGTTTAACTCGTTGTTATCCTGTAAAAGAAGACAATTTAACCTCAATATTATATCACAGTTGTAAATAGCACTTCAAATTTGCTTTGACCCCTCTCCTGGTGCAATTTCTAGCGTATAGATGGATTCACTGTTCCAGTAGCCAAATAGGCGGTTTAACTCATAAGGCTTATGTTCTCCTCATCCTCAGCCTTGTCACACCATTAAATACTAGTACACTTACACCGAACCAACGGAGTTTATATAGTTAATGGCATCCTTGTGGGTTCACGCTTTTCTCTCTGCTCACTCTGACATAGCTATGCAACTCCGATGATTCTCCCTTGGCCTCCGTCTATCTACTGTATGTCAGGAAGTATGCTAATTTCCCCCGGGATAATAGGGGGGGGTATCGGTACCATTCCTGCTTCTCTCACTGTTTCACTCGCTCGACTATTTTCAGGCTTCCGGTGACAGCCAATGGTTATAATGAGGCCGATCAATTGGGTAAATTAGACTCTTCCCACCTCACCCAGCACAACTTCTATGAGCCGGAACAAGACCCTTTTCAGCTTCGGGCCTCGCACTTTCAGACAGTCTTACCGGGCTCGTTCAGCCTCCTCCCGGTCAAAGGATTTGACTGCGCTACCTCTTCCGGTCACCCGACCCCAGCTCCGCTCTGATTTCAGCCTCGTTGGTGCCGGATACTCGCAGTCGATGAAGCCGGAGCTTGTATGCCACTCCCTCGACAACTCCACTTGTTTCGCGTCACGCCCTCTCCTCAGCTTACACGGAGGAAGAGAGCTGAAGTAGGCCGGGTTGCTCTGGTTCCCGCCCCTTTCCTCTCAGCGCTCGCCTGTCGTCACTCTCCGGCCCCTGCGCTGCTCCCACACCCGATCTGCTGCACCAGTGCCCAAACCCGAGTCCTCTCCCGCCAGAACACTTCACTAAGGGCCCGGGACCACAAGGCAGGCACTCGGCAAGAGCGGCGAGCTGCCACAAGGTAGGTTTTCCCACAGCAGGAAGGCACAGCGAACCCAGGAGGGGGTATTGATGGTGATTAACCAGTTGGCTGCTAGTGGTTTTCCCCTCCTGTGCTGGAAAGTAAGATTTATCATTGTTCATGACAAGGTCAGCTCGTCATAAGCACAGCTCCACTGTGCCTCATGACGAGCTGAGCTCGTCATGAGCAGGGAAGGGGTTAATTCAGGGTCCGCGCTTTCTGCAGGAGTGGTCCCAATATGTTCACAGAGGAAATAAGCGAGGAGGGGGGGTAAAGCGGGACAGTCTCTTCCCAATCAGCTGCTCCCCTGTCAACGATCAACCGCTCCTATCAGGGGATTCAGTGACGCTTTTCACAGGGACATTATCAGGATTTGGTAAGGTAATAGCAATAGAACAGTGGCAGGGCTCAGTCAATAGCTAGGGGGTGACGTCCTCAGAGAAGGGCTGCCGACTTATGGGACGATCTAACCTCTTTCAGTGCACCCACCTCCCTACACTACTGCCTCACTCCTCACCAAGTTCGCTCTGGTCACTTCACAAAATGGCCGCCCTGGTTCTGGCCTGTTATAGGCTGGCCTCTGGCTACCAGAACCAGCCAGAAGGTTCTAGAGCTTTTCCATACAACCCTATGGCCCTAGATCCTGAGGTAAAAATGTGGAAGTTACAAGCCACCATTTTGTGATTCTGTATTCACCATGTTCTGAGGGTATCAAGGCCTAACAAAAAAAAGGGCAGAGGGACAAAGCAGCACCTAACCCCCTGGACAACACCAAAAATCTCAGTGGACATAAAAAATAGAGAAGTTAGGAGGCGAAAAGGGAACAAAATAAATAAATATTAGGAGGGGCCACCCAAAGGGCTGACAGGTCTAACACGCATCCCCCCAGCTGAAAGTGGGGAGAGCTACCCAACCCCTTGGGTGTTCTCATCACTAATGCGGAAATACCTAGAGGGACCGTCTGCATTGGCGTGGTCCACTCCAGGCCGATGTTCCACCCGGAAGTCCATTCCCTCTAGGGAGATAGACCATCTCAACAGCTTGGGATTTTCTCCCTTCATTTGCATCAGCTAACGAAGGGGCCGGTGGTCAGTCTGAACCAGGAAGTGCGAGCCAAACAGGTATGGCCGCAACTTCTTTAGAGCCCATACCACCGCAAAGGCTCCCCGCTCAATTGCACTCCACCTCTGTTCCCGGGGAAGCAGTCTCCTGGACAGGAAGACAACAGGTTGATCCAGACCCTCTTCATTGAGTTGCGATAACACTGCCCCAATGCCATGTTCTGATGCGTCTGTTTGGACAATGAATTCCTTGGAAAAATCAGGAGCCCTGAGGCCTGGAGCCTCACACATTGCTTGCTTCAAGGTGTCAAAGGCTCGCTGACAAGCCTCTGTCCAGACTACCCGTCGAGGTTGCTTCTTGGAAGTGAGTTCAGTTAGGGGTGCCACAATTGTGCCATACCCCTTCACAAAGCGACAGTAGTAACCTGTGAGGCCCAGGAAAGCTCGGACCTCAGTTTGAGTCTTGGGGGGCTCCCAGGCCATGATCGCCTCAATCTTCGCCTGGAGGGGCTGCACCGTTCCCCTGCCCACCATGTGTCCTAGGTACACCACCGACCCCTGCCCGATCTGCCATTTTCTGGCCTTGATTGTCAAGCCAGCCTGTTTCAGGGCCTCGAGAACAGCTTGTAGATGACACAAGTGGTCCTCCCAGCTGCTGCTGAAGACGGCAATGTCATCCATTTAAGCAGCGGAGAAGGCCTCCATCCCAGAGAGGACCTTGTTCACCAGCCGCTGAAATGTGGCAGGAGCGTTCTTGAGCCCAAAGGGCATCACACAGAACTGGTAGTGGCCCTCAGGCGTGGAGAAGGCTAACCTTTCCTTTGCTACATCTGTAAGGGAGATCTGCCAGTACCCTGAAGTGAGGTGAAAGGTACTCAAGTATTGGGCAGCTCCCAGCCGGTCAATGAGTTCATCCGCCCTAGGGATCGGATGGGCATCAGTTTTGGTCACTGAATTCAGTCCCCGGTAATCCACACAGAACCTTAGTTCTGGAGTGGTGCCCGGTGGGGCAGCTTTTGGTACCAGAACCACCGGACTGGACCAGGGGCTACTTGAAGGTTCAATTACTCCTAGCTCCAGCATCTTAGTGACTTCACTGTGGATGGTGGCCTTCACCTTGTCTGACAGCTGGTAGATCTTAGACTTCACAGGTGGGCTGTCTCCTGTGTCCACATCATGGGTACACAGGTGGGTCCTTCCCGGGACAAGGGAGAACAGCGAGGAATATTGCTCCAGGACCTGGCGGCAGTCCCTCCGCTGTTCAGGAGTCAGGGATGATGAGAGAATCACTCCCTCCACCGACCCATCCTTTTCCTGAGACGAAAAAAGATCAGGGAGAGGCTCGCTTTCCTCTTTCTTTGCTCCATCAGTCACTATCATCAAGATGACCTTGTGCCTCTCATGGTGGGGTTTGAGGCGATTGGCATGGAGCACCCGATGGGGCTGCCAGGGGCTCTTAAGATCCACTAGATACGTGGCCTTACCCTTTTTCTCAATCACCTCAAAGGGGCCTGTCCTGTGATCCTGGAGGGCACTCAGCTCTCCAGGTTCCATCACCCACACTTTCTGGCCAGGCTCCAACTCCACAGGGTGAGCATTGTGGTCATACCACTCCTTCATCACTGCTTGGCTGGCTTCCAAGTTGTCAGAAGCTTGCTTCCACAACTTAGCCATTTGGCTCCGGAAGGCCAGCATATAGCTCACCACATCCTGGGGTAGCTTCCTGGGAGTCTTTTCCCATCCGTCTTTCACCAGGCTGAGAGGTCCACGCACAGGGTGCCCATACAGAAGTTTGAAGGGGCTGAAGCTCACTCCTTTCTGTGGCACTTCCCTGTAGGAAAACAACAGACAGGGTAGGAGGACGTCCCATTTCCTCCGCAGGCTCTCAGGCAGACTTCTGATCATGCCTTTCAAGGTTTTGTTGAACCTTTCCACTAAACCATTGGTCTGTGGGTGGTAAGGAGTGGTGAACCGGTAGGTAACCCCACACTCCTTCCACATAGCCCGCATGTAAGCTGACATGAAGTTGGTCCCCCTGTCGGACACAACTTCCTTGGGGAAACCCACTCGGGTAAAGATCCCCATCAGGGCCCTAGCCACTGCAGGTGCAGTAATGGTCCTCAGAGGAATTGCCTCTGGGTACCCTGTGGCGTGATCCACCAGAACCAGGATAAACCTGTGACCAGCTGAAGTTGGTGGATCCAATGGCCCCACAATGTCAATGCCCACCCTTTCAAAGGGGGTGCTAACAACAGGAAGTGGTTCCAGGGGAGCTTTTAGCTTTACCCCTGTTTTTCCCACAGGCTTGGCAAGACACACATGTCCGGCAGTAAGTGTCGGACGCCACCTTTATCTGAGGCCAATAAAAGTGGGGGACAATCCGGGCAAAGGTCTTGTCCTGACCCAAGTGTCCTGCCAAGGGTATCTCATGAGCCAGTTCTAAAAGAAAGGCTCGGTAACGTTGAGGGACAACCAAGGCCCATGACGAACCGTGCACCGGTGCCTTGGGTTCACTGTAGAGGAGTCCATCCTCCCAGTAAATGTGGTAATTCCCAGTAACGTTACCTGCTGCCTGGTCTTCGGCCTGTCGCCTCAGTCCCTCAAGGGTAGGGCACTCCATCTGGCCCTTACAAAACTCCTCCCTGGTAGGCCCCCCTCCACATGCCATTTGGCTGGGATTGGTAGGTTCTCCAGTGAGACAACAACCCCCTCGTGGACTCCAGGTCCACCACCTCAGGTGGCCTATCCATCTCACGAGGCTTGGATGTCGAGGCAGGCTTCTCCTGTCCCCGGTTCTTTCCCTTCCTGCCAGCTAGCTGTGCCTTTGTTTCAGGCTCCATCCCTGGCGAACTCCCCCTCCGGGTAGTCGCGGACCTTGTGCTGGCACAGGCCCAGTCAGGTGTACCCAGCATCTCAGAATGAGTCCGGTATTCCACCTCCTTCCAAGCATTGTGCTACATATCATTCCCCAACAGACAATCAACTGGCACAGCAGGGCTTACGGCAACTCGAAGTAGACCTGTAACCCCTTCCCACTTAAATGGAACCTCGGCCACCGGGTAGTGACCCATTCTGCCATCAGCCATCGCAGCGGGGTGGAGTACATGTGGAATCACCTGCTCTGGAGACACCAGATGACTACTTACCATAGTCATACTGGCTCTCGTGTCTCTCAGAGCTTCCCCTCTTTGGCCATTGATGGTGACCCACTGCCCATACTTGGTAGTATTTGAGGGCACCTGGATCTTAGGAACCATCTCCCGATCTCCCGATCTCCCAGGGACACTAAGGTGACTCCCACCCACTCCCCCCCTTATCTAAGGGCAACTCCTTCCCGAGCACTACACTAGCGACTCCCGGGGCTTTTCCTCCAGTGGGAGGGGGTGGTTTCTTTGGGCACTACAAATCACCTTTATAGTGCCCAACCCCACCACACTCATAGCAGCGGACAACCCTTGGCTGCTGACTATGGTCAGGATGAGGGTTTCTTGGCGGGTTAGCCTTGGGAATAGGGGCTCATTATTTATCGCCTATCTGGGCCAAACTAAACTAGATATCGTAAATGAATACAAATACCTCGGAATATGGTTTCCAAATTCCTTGAAGTGGGGCATGCACCTGGAGGCACAGAAAGTAAAAGCACATCTTCGGTATGTGGGCTGAAAAGATTCAATCATAGTTATGGTGATATGATTGAATCTTTTCAGCCCACATACCGCTAGATGTGCTTTTACTTTCTGTGCCTCCAGGTGCATGCTCCACTTCAAGGAATTTGTAAACCATATTCCAAGGTATTTGTGTCCCATAAACCACTATTGACGGCCTACAAAGCAATGATTCCCCCGCAACTCCAATATGGTTCAGAAGCTTTATGTATTGATGGTAAAAGCTCCTGGGATAAAGATGAAGAGAAATGCTTAAAATCTTTATTGTCTCTCCCTAGCTCGGCAATGATCCAGGCAATTAGACTGGAATTAGGCCTAACTGGGTGAAACGTTCAGGTGCAATTAGGTCTACTCAGATTTTGGAATCGTTTGGGTCTTGGGGAGGTCACAAAGGTGTCTCAATGGTGCATGAAAGAAATTCAATCTAGTGAGCTAAAGTGGGCTAAAGCCACAAGATGTAAACTCTAGACCATTTGCGACCAACTGAATGTGGAAATAGATCCGAAGACATTGCAAATCAATGTAACAAAGAGTGTACTTAAAATGAATGGGTAAACAATTGTTGAGAGCAATAGACCAAGAGTATTTGAGTAAGGACGACTCTGTAAAATTTATGAGTAACAGCTGGGAGAAAGATTTAAGCTATCCTTACCTAGACATATTTCCGAATCGTTGGTTAAGAATGGAAGTACTTAGGATAAGATTCGGTATTAACCCGGCCGTAATAAATAGTGCAATAAAATCCGGATTAATGCAACAAGATGGAAAATGTATGTGCAATATAGGGACCCTGTTTCATTACAGGCTTAAGAGTAGCTAAGTGCTTTGCAATTTACTATTAAATTATCTGTTTTAAAATTGTTATTAATTAAGTTTTAAGGATAATACAATATTTATTGCTTAAGAATATGACTTTGTAATGTCAGTTTTTTGGGTAGCTATGAAATATTTGTTCCATCTTCCCACTCATGTTTTCCACCTTAGTGCAGCTGTTGTGGGGTCAATGAGTTCACTGAAAGGATGCAGCACTCCTACCAGTGTCTGTTGTTGTGACATTCATGGCTGGCCCTGCACAGCATTGTCCTCATCTGCTTTAGTCTACCACTAGACTGGTGCGCTTCTAACCTTGCTGCTTTGTAAATGTGTTGTACTTTCACTGCTAGGCTCACGGCCCACTAATCAGGTAATGTGTGGGGTCTGAAGCAGCATCCCCAGTAGGGTCAGTTATTCAATAGACCCTCAGCAGATACCCTCCGCTTGCGTGCTTGGGCCTCTCCCTGTGTCTGGGCACAAGTTGGTAGGCAGCCCTGTGCCTTGTGGAATGATGCGGTATTTACAGACATAAGGGAATATTGGGTCGCGGCTTGCACAATCATGAGCCTTCAGTCTGTTTTCTTCTGTAGGCTACTCTTGCAGCCAGACACACACCGATGGGCGTAAAGATCAGAGGCCTCCGATGGGGCCGTGGTGAGTGCGCTCTGGAGCTCAGTGAGGTCCTCGCACCAGTGGTTTCCTCCTCCAGCCGCTACCCAATTTCACAGTATGAATTTATGGACCTGGTCAAAGCAAGCAAGCCTGCATGCAGCCCTTTTGACCCATGTCCACCACAAACCTTCAAGACAATTCTTCAAACTACCTCTGCTGCTAAACCAGTAAGAAGAATCATAAACAATTCCTTAGCTGGTGGAATATTTCCAGATCTCAAAAAGTCATACATACGCACATTACTAAAGAAAACAAACCTGGATCCACTTATCCCCGACAACTACAGACCCATTTCAAATGGAACTTTTCTGGGCAAACTGATAGAAAGAGCAGCATTCGCCCAGATGTCCCAATTCATTGAAGATAATTCCATACTTTCAGACTACCAAACAGGATTCCGTCCAGGAAGAGGCACAGAATCTGCCCTTGTTGACATCTGGGATGACCTTAAGAACACAGGTGACCAGAACGGGGTTGCTGCACTTTTCTTGGACCTCTCCGCTGACTTTGACATGTTTGACCACGACACTCTAATACAAAGATCTACGAAGCTGGCATAGAGGGTACTGCTTTCGACTGGATCACATCCGACCTTAACAACAGAACTAATGTCATCCATACCCCCCTTTTTCGTCCAAACCGTACTTCACAAAAGCAGCGGTCCCTGAGGGTTCTTTCATCTCACCCATGCTTTTGACCATATACATGAAGTCATTACCTGCACTGATCAATCAATTTCACCTCACATGCTATAATGTTGCAGATGACACACAAATACTCCTTAAACTGGAAAGCCCCCAAGATATTGGACACTCACACATTTTTTGTTGTCCCAGAGCCACGGATGACATGGAGCCATCTCAAATTGAATGCTTCAAAAACAGAAATACTCATGTTTGGTGATTGGAAAAATTGTGACCCACTCGCTGCCTGGCTGGATGACCTGGGAACACTTCCTAAATTATCAAAGGAAGTAAGAAACCTTGGAATTACCATGGACTCCAAATTATCAATGAATGCCCAAGTGGACAAACTAGCAAGATCAAGATTCATTACTATAAAAATTCTACGACACATCTTTCCCCATCTGGGATTTCCACACAAGGTCCAGGCGTCTATTTCTCTTGTTCTGTCTAAACTCGATTACACAACAGCCTCTACCATGGATCATCTTTAACAACTATCAAAAGTCTATAAATGATTCAGAACTCTGCTGCCAGACTACTTCTACAAATAAAGGCGCAAGCCCACATCTTCCCGGCCTTGAAAGTCCTACATTGGTTATCCGTTACCAGAAGATCCACATTCAAGCTGATTTGTATCACCCACAAAGCGATGCATGGAACAGTTCCACTCTTCATCAGGAACTTCATCAGGTACAAAAGCAGCCAAAATATGGAATTCTTTACCCCCAAACATGAGATCCATGGATGACTACCTTATCTTCAGAAGACTACTCAAGAGTTGGTTCTTCACCACATAACCACCATACTCAAACATAAATATACAGCATATCCCTCTGTATATGAGCATTTATTTGGACTATAGATGTGTACCTATATATGTGTATTGCTTTGTATAAACATGTATAACAAATATGTTTTTAAATATATAGATATTCGTTAGTTCTGCTTCACAAATGTGCATATTACGTATGGTTATATTATTTTATGTTTAATATGTATATAGGTAACTGCATCAATAAATAAATCTGTTATCATATAACTATTTATCTACAATTGATTTACTATTGAATTACAAAAACAAATAAAAACAAATTAACTTTAAATACAGGAACAGCAACAGTTGAAAGACTGAGTTTATTAAATACAGCAACACTTGAAAGACTGAGTTTATTAAATACAACTAATATCTACATACATCACCTTCTATATATATATATATATATATATATATATATTCACTGAAAAAACCATAGGTTATAGACCATATATATATATGGAATTAGCATTTACAAAACCTTGAAAATTCACTGAAAAAACCATGGGTTATAGACCATATATAGTTAGGAATTAGCATTTACAAAACCTTATTTTACTCACACAAAACCATTGAAATTCCATATATAGTTAATTGCACTAACTATATATCGCGCACCCGCAATCCACTGCTGATGATGTCACATATTACATCATTCATGACAATCGTCAGTGACATCACTGATGACATCACTGATGACAACTCAAATGACATCACTGATGACATTATCCAATGACTGTATGTTTCTGTAAAGTTAAAATATGTCTTACATATTGAAGAATGAGTGGATGTATAAGTGTCTGGATGAAGAATTTAGTAGGTGCATGACTGACTGTATGAGAGAGTGATTAAATGTGTCTCACTGAGTGCATGGGTTAGTGACTAAACTGTCTTAATTTGTGCATCATTATGTCTGTTCTGTAAACTACTGAATGTGTTAATCAGTAGCTATATGAGTAACTATATGGGTTATTCATTGGTTGCCCAAGTATTTGTATGGGAGACTGAGTATGTGTGTGAGTGGCTGGGAGGTGTATGACTCTGTGCATAGATGTGTGAGCAGTTGATTCACTAGATGTGTCAGGGGGTCCCCTGCTCGGCCCCGGCAGGGCTAACCGATTGTCCCTCTCCTCAACAGGCGGATTACTACGGGCCCTTTAAGGATAGCCTTTGTGTTCGTGAAGAGGGCCTCGCATCTGGACCACCTGACTTTTTGGACCTATCAGGAGAGGCCTCTCACCATATGAGGGGAGACCCGGAAGACGCCGTGTCTCCGTCGTGGGAGGAAGAAGTGAGACGCCAGGAGACCCACGCGACCGGGAAGGCGGAAAGCACCGTGGAGACGGAGTCCTTGGAAAGAGACAACACCAGGAGCAGAGAAGGTGCCGGGCTGGTGACCGAGGAGAAGCGGACGGAGGCTGCTGTAAAGCCAGGAGGCCAACGACACCGTGTTTCGCCCAGCCACGCGAAGGAGGACGTGTGGCTTTCCCAGGTGCGTGCTCGTTTGGGTTCTTTGTTGCACTTTAAGAAGGGAGGGACCGGATAGGAGACCGTACAAGCACCGGGGCACCTCGTTTAGCAAAGCCGTGTACAACTCACTGAATGTGGTGGTGGTTCTTGCTTATTCCCTCACTCCCTCCCTATTCCAAGAGTTTCTAGAAAGTATACAATACCCTAAAAGCCACGTTCTTTTCTTTTCCTTCCATGCGCTGGAGTGTCCCGGACCCCGACCCAGGAAGTGCCCCGAAGACCACAATCCTGCCACCGGTCATTTGTTAACGTGTCTGGCCTAAGACTTTATTTTTGTGTTCAACAGTCTGTAACCCGCAATAAAAATAGATAAACAGTCGCCCTCTAGTCTTGGCTCCTTCCATTCTTGTAACCGAAAGGTGACAAGATGTATGGGTTCAAAAGTGCATGTGGAAACAGCTGCATGGGCAGTTGACTGTGTGCATGAGTGTATTGGTGAGTGAATGGATATCTCAGTGCTACATGTCAAAGTAAGTACATATGTAAAACACAGTACATGTGAGAGTTGACATATATAAATAACTGTGCATAAGAGCCAGTGAATGTGTGAGTGGCTGTATGGATCATTGTGAACTTGTATCAAGGATTGTATAGGAGAGTAAATATGTGTTAGAATATGTTTGAATTAGTAAGGTGTGTATAACTGTATAGTTGAGGAAATGGAGGTGTGATTGATTCTTTGCATGACTGACTAGATGTATGAGTAACTCCATGGATGAGTGACAATCTGCGAGTGTCTGTTTACACTGATTGTATCTAAGGTTATATTAGAGTCTGAAGAGGTTTATCGTATTATCACATGAATGATATTATCAATGATGTTGTCAGTGATGTCATTTGAGTTGTCATCAGTGATGTCACTGACCATGTCATGAATGATGTAATATGTGACATCATCAGCAGTGGATTGCGGGTGGGCGATATATAGTTAGTGCAACTAACTATATATGGAATTTCAATGGTTTTGTGTGAGTAAAATAAGGTTTTGTAAATGCTAATTCCTAACTATATATGGTCTATAACCCATGGTTTTTTCAGTGAATTTTCAAGGTTTTGTAAATGCTAATTCCTAACTATATATGGTCTATAACCTATGGTTTTTTCAGTGAATTTCAAAGGTTTTTTAATAGCAAATATCAAAAGCTGTAAAATGTCAAGTACGTGGTAGGTAAAAACATTTTCGTGTCTATGCACGCTGATGTGCTTTGAACGCTGCCCCCCCCCCTCTTTTCTTTTAGGAGTATTCTCTCTTTGCAGATAGTGAAGGTTAGGTAACGCAGGCCTTTGCCCCGTTGTAATCCGTCGTGCCTGCTTCCCTCTCTATTTGATTGATTGTTATCCAAGCATTTACTGTTTTGGAATTGGTTCTCTTTGGTTCATTCTCTATTTACAAACAAGCACAGAGTCGCAATACTCTGTTTAGTCTTTGCAGATAGTGAAAAATCGTTAGAAAAAACAAAAGGAATCAAGCAAAATCAGTAGGCCACTAATGGGATCTCTTTTTAACCTCGCTAAAATAGAAACATTAGGAACAACCCCTCATGAGAAATATGAAACTAGTGAGAGGAACTGAGCTCGACGCCATGATGGCTGCAAGACAGCTCGGCTCCGACGCCCACCCCGCCCAAAACAACGACAAACCCTATGCAAATATTATAAATATATACAACACACCAGCAAAGTGACAGGGTAAAACGTTTTATTAAATAACTATTTACATGGCAGCCTGCTGCAACATCGATCCAAATGCATGCCGCCGTTCCCGGGATTTCTCCCCGACTACTCTGCGGCCTACGAGATGGAGAGGCCGGGGCGTTGACTAGGCGGGGCCTCCGGCCGCAACCACAGCGCCAACGATCGCTGCTGACGGATGGGAGCCTTGCCGGTGACAGCACTGATCTGAAGAGCCGCTGCCTGCGGTGCCTCCCTGAGCCGCTTGACGGAGGCCCCCGAGGGGAGGTGTGCTGGCGCAAGGACTCGGAGGGGGCGCTTGACTCCTGCCCCCTCCCCAAGTCTTGTTGCCCTGGTGTGGCCTGAGATCGCCCTTGACATAGGCGGTCGGCTCCCGGGGTCAGGCGGAACTTGTTGCCTTTTGGTGACTCTTCCATTCTGGACCTTGTCCCACAATCCATTTGACCTGAAGACACGTCCTGCGGTGCCCTGATTCAACCATCACATATACCTGCACCAGGAGACGGCGTGGGGTGCACTGGAGGGGAGAGGCGGCGCGAACGAGCCTCCCCCACCTCCCAAGGTGGAGGTTTCTCAGCTACACCCCACCGCTTCACTCGGCCACCTGAGTTGCGCCCGCTCCTGCGGCACAGGGCCTCGCTCGGCCAGCTGAATTGCGCCTGCTCTTGTTATTACAGCGTCTCACCCGCCATCCGGATGAATTGCACCCACTCTTGCGGTACAGCGACAGGCGGCTGCCACGGAGCTCAGGAAATGGCGGTCGGCTCCACAGACTTGGGCCTGGCCTGCAAGGATGGCTCTGGGCAACCCTGGAACTCGGACGTTTGACTGCTAGGGCATGGGCCCCATTCCCAAAAGCGTCCCCTCAGCCTTGAAGATTCTACAAGAGTCACCGGGGCCCCCGACTCCCGCAGACTTCCGGTGGGGAGTGACTGCCATGATTGCTCGCGGAATGGCCACGACGTAGCCACGGAATGCTCTCATGCTGATGCCAGCTTCAGTCTGAAACATCCAGAAACACTGTAGACTACCAATTCGATCAGTTCCGGTGGAGCCCCAACGTGACCCGGTAGAGAAGAACTTGCCCTCCCCTCTTTGACTGATGGTTCTTGTTGCCTGTCCCTTCTGTCATATGACACGCCCCGTTAGCGCACCCGGAAGTGCTCCGGTGCGCGAGGCGCGAAGCGCAGCTTCCCGGAAGCGATCCGGGGCGCGGCGCGGAGCGCGTAACGTAAGCATAACAGGTCATGTGACTTGTTAATAAAACTTTTCATTGGTTCATTTCACTTTTGGGTTCCTAATGATGTAAGACTAGGTCATGTGACCTAAAAATAACACTTTTCATTGGTTGAGAACTATTTTTTGTCCCAAATGATGAAAACCCCTCCTTGTTTCCTCACTCTGACTTTCATCTTTGTGAGAGGAAGACCTTTTTTCATCACTTAGCAATAGCAAGTGTTGTAGCTTCAGCTGGTGCATCCCCACCACCACCACCACCTCCTAGGAAGAGAGTACCACCTCCTCAGGTGGTGGTTGAGCAAGAGGTGCCCCCCCACACCTTCTTGTTGCCTGATTCGGCCAGCTCAATTGATTGAGCATGAGACTCTGTTGTGATCTGAAGAACCGCTGCCTGCGGTGCCTCACTGAGCCGCTTGACGGAGGCCACCGAGGGGCGGTGTGGTGGCGCGGACTGGGAGGGGGGGCTTGGCTCCTGCCCCCTCCCCAAGTATCGCTCGGCCAGCTGAGTTGCGACCACTCTTGCAGCCTACGACATGGAGAGGCCGGGGCGTTGACTAGGCGGGGCCTCCGGCCGCAACCACAGCGCCAACGATTGCTGCTGACGGAGGGGAGCCTTGCCGGTGAGAGCCACTGATCTGAAGAACGGCTGCCTGCGGTGCCTCCCTGAACCGCTTGACAGAGGCCCCCCAGGGGCGGTGTGGTGGCGCGGACTGGGAGGGGGCGCTTAGCTCCTGCCCCCTCCCCAAGTCTCTCTCGGCCAGCTGAGTTGCGCCTGCTCTTGCTATTACAGCGTCTCACCCGCCATCCGACTAAATTTCACCCACTCTTGCGATACAGCGACTCTTCCATTCTGGACCTTGTCCCACAATCCGTTTGACCTGAAGACACATCCTGCGGTGCCCTCGCAATGCGGCCTGGTCCCTGAATGTGTGCAGGGGGACGGTATTTCTCGCTCGGCCAGCAGAGTTGCGCCCACTCTTGCGGCCTACGACATGGAGAGGCTGGGGCGTTGACTAGGCGGGGCCTCCGGCCGCAACCACAGCGCCAACGATCGCTGCTAACGGAGGGGAGCCTTGCCGGTGAGAGCCACTGATCTGAAGAACAGCTGCCTGCGGTGCCTCCCTGAACCGCTTGACGGAGGCCCCTGAGGGGCGGTGTGGTAGCGCGGACTGGGAGGGGGCGCTTGGCTCCTGCCCCCTCCCCAAGCCTTGTTGCCCTGGTGTGGCCTGAGATCACCCCCGATATAGGCGGCCCGACTCCCGGGGTCCGGCGGAACTTTTTGCCTTTTGGTGACTCTTCCATTCTGGACCTTGTCCCACAATCCGTTTGATCTGAAGACACGTCCTGCGGCCTGGTCCCTGAATGTGTGCAAGGGGATGGTATTGATTGGATCAAGATGGCGGCTTCACACAAAGCTGACTCAAGTGTTGCTGCTGATGCTATGCAGACAAAAACTGGTTTTCAGTTTGTACATTCTTCAGGATTTTTCCATCCAAGGCTGGTTGAGAGTTTGTAGAACGATGGCTTCAGATTTTCAACATACTACTCTTCAACATTCTTCATAAATGTAATTCTGGTCCTGCCGCTACTTATTGGAGACATTAAACTATACTCTGGACCTGCCTGGCCTCGACCAAAATGGCGCCAGTATGGGAGCGACTTGCAACTCCTTATGACGTTCTAGTTACTTAGCCTTGACGTTATGGGGGATGTATGCGGTCTTTGTGCACATGGCGGGCGGGGAAGGGTACTGACTGGGAAAACGGACAACCCTATTGATGTCGATTTTTCATTATTGATTATTGTATTAATAAAGCTTCGAAGTAATGTAACCCATGATACTCACCCACGGTGTGCGTATGGACGATTTTATTGTAACTGATCCTGTTATACTTTCAATTAAAAAATCAACCTTCACTGATCCTACAACCGTTTATCACGTTTAGTTTTTTCATTATTGATTATTGTATTAATAAAGCTTCGAAGTAATGTTACCCATGATACTCGCCCATGGTGTGCGTATGGATAATTTTATTGTAACTGATCCTGTTATACTTTCAATTAAAAAATCAACCTTCACTGATCCTGCAACCGTTTGTCACGTTTAGTTTTTTCAATTAAATGGCTCGCTTGTTACATACTCCTATACCCCTGGCTTTTGAAAGACACCATCTTGTAGAATAAAGGGCTGCGTCAAGGGTGGTATTGCCCAGAATGTCTTGTTTTCTAGTGCTCGTAATAACGAAGCCAGAACTGCCGAAAGGGATTCTGGTCCTGCCGCTACTTATTGGAGACATTAAACTATACTCTGGACCTGCCTGGCCTCGACCAAAATGGCGCCAGTATGGGAGCGACTTGCATCTCCTTATGACGTTCTAGTTACTTAGCATTGACGTTATGGGGGATGTATGCGGTCTTTGTGCACATGGCGGGCGGGGAAGGGTACTGACTGGGAATACAGACAACCCTATTGATGTCGATTTTTCAATATTGATTATTGTATTAATAAAGCTTCGAAGTAATGTAACCCATGATACTCGCCCATGGTGTGCGTATGGACGATTTTATTGTAACTGATCCTGTTATACTTTCAATTAAAAAATCAACCTTCACTGATCCTACAACCGTTTGTCACGTTTAGTTTTTTCAATTAAATGGCTCGCTTGTTACATACTCCTATACCCCTGGCTTTTGAAAGACACCATCTTGAGGAATAAAGGGCTGCATCAAGGGTGGTATTGCCCAGAATGTCTTGTTTTCTAGTGCTCGTAATGACGAAGCCAGAACTGCCGAAAGGGATTCTGGTCCTGCCGCTACTTATTGGAGACATTGAACTATACTCTGAACCTGCATGGCCTCGACCAAAATGGCGCCAGTATGGGAACGACTTGCAACTCCTTATGACGTTCTAGTTACTTAGCCTTGACGTTATGGGGGATGTATGCGTCTTTGTGCACATGGCGGGCGGGGAAGGGTACTGACTGTGAATACAGACAACCCTATTGATGTCGATTTTTCATTATTGATTAATTAATAAAGCCTCGAAATAATGTTACCCATGATACTCGCCCATGGTGTGCGTATGGACGATTTTATTGTAACTGATCCTGTTATACTTTCAATTATAAAATCAACCTTCACTTATCCTGCAACCGTTTGTCACGTTTAGTTTTTTCAATTAAATGCTCGCTTGTTACATACTCCTATACCCCTGGCTTTTGACCCTTTCCTACGCGGGGTCTGTACTACCGCCCTCGGGCGATCTATGTAATGAACAGACTACCATTGCCGAAACACAAGGGAATGCATCTCAGAGAGATAAGTCAAGTACGTGGTAGATAAAAACATTTTCGTGTTTATGCACGCTGATGTGCTTTGAACGATGCCCCCCCCCCCCTCATCATTTAGATTACCACCGCCCATTGCACAAAAGCGTACTGGGCGCTCCCCACGCAAAAAAAACGATTTTTTTTTTTTTGCCCCGCGGGGCCCTTTTAAAGCCTCCACATCAAACCTAGGGGGTCAGGGAGGATCTACTATGCCCCCTTATGGTCATTTCCCCCTTCGTTTTGGCCTCCTCTTGTCTCTCGATCCTACCGAGAGACAAGATGGCGGCCGCTCCGGACTGTTTAGAATGTTGACAGACACCGGAGAGCCAATCAGCTTCGCTTCGCGAAGTTCCGTTACACGTCAAGTACGCGAACCGGAGCGCTACCCGGAGCGCTGTCACAGATATATATATTTTTTTGAACGTTAATTTATCAAAATCCACTGGAGCACATATATTGAGACCTAGCAAAGGCACATCGGGCTAATAGTCCCTACAATTTTGCCAAGTTTCATGCAAATCCATTCAGCCGTTCGAGCTAAAAGTGAGGCCAACCGCCCTATGGAAATTAACATGGGAAAAACGCGTTTTGGGACCCCCCTTTTTTCTCGGCCCCCCCCTTGACGAACCCCCCCAAATTTTCAGGGGCTGCTCAGAAACAAAATGTGCCATTTTCCTGAAAATTTCAGCCAATTCCGTCCACAAACGCCAAAGTTATTAGACATAGAATTTTCAAAAATCCCATAGAGAAAAAATCCTAACTAAATATACCTACTGGCGACCGCCAGTAGGTAATATATATATATCCAGAAAGTCGTCGTATTCACCATCTGCCTCCCACGCAGAACAACGAAAGGAGCGAGACCACAAAGTAAGTGCAGTTTCCTTCAGTGCATTTATTTCGTGCAAAAAGTTACAGCCTGCAAGTCCCCCATTATATATATATATATATATATTGTGGGTCCCGGAGTAGCGTGCTACCCGCCGAAAAAGCGCTTTGACGCCTCGTCAGGGGTAGTAAGCGCTATATAAATGTAATTACAATACAATACAATATATGCCGTGTGCAGTCCGTGACTGCACGGTGCATTGGATCCCGGTATCTTCACGCCACAGCCCTGTCTGGACTGGCTCTTGGGGTTGAGGCGTTGGGGACCCGATGTGGCCATAAACATCAGTATTAACAGGATTCCCTACGGCTCATATTTACCTTCTCCCTACTTTTACAAGGTACATCAGTGTGTTATGGCTCTGTATTCAGGACATCAATGCAAGTGCATGCTGGGATGTGGAGTCCTGAACATTATTGGACCACAGCTGCAACCGATGTAATTCGGAGCCTGCACCGTGTAATATTTAAAAAAGGGAGAGCGGGTAACCCAGGACATTAAAGCCATCTGATGAAGGCACCAAAAACGCCCAAATGCATTATGCCAGTTTTGTGATGAATAAATGGTTACCTGGATATCCTCGCTGTGTCCTTTGGTCTTTTCATCTGGAAGGACAGTTTCTGCATATTTTTCACGAGCTCAGCCATAGTGCGTGACAACAGAGGACCCGTCTCGTAAGTGGCTCGCAATAAGTGCTGACATTGTGGCAGTTTTCACCAAGGGATTGGTATTGTTGCTGGTCCACCTTGGGAACATGACGGACAAGCGGCCGCTGCCGTGTGCAGTCCGTGACTACATGGGGGCGTTGGATCGCGGTATCTTCACGCCACGGCACTATCTGGACTGGCACTTGTGGTTGAGGCGTTGGGGACCCGAGGAGGCCATAAACATCATTATTAACAGGATTGCCTACGGGTCATATTTGCCTTCTCCCTACTTTTACAAAGTACATCAGTGTGCTATGGCTCTGTATTCAGGACATCGATGCAAGTACATGCTGGGATGTGGAGACCTGAACATTATTGGACCACAGCTGCAACCAATGTAATTCGGAGCCTGCATTACTCCAACCAATTGGAGCACTGTGTAATATTTAAAAGAGGGAGAGAGGGTAACCCAGGACATTAAAGGCATCTGATGAAGGCACCAAAATCTCCAAAATGCATTATGCCGGTTTTGTGATGAATAAATGGTATATATATACATATATATATATATATATATATATATATATATATATATATATATATATATATATATACGCACTCCACAGTGTTTCAGGAGAAGTCCTTTTATTGGTAAAAATGCATCCAGACGCTGTTGATCTCCCCAGCTGTAACGTCGATATGGCCTGATGCGTTTCGAAGCCTCAATGCTTCTTCCTCAGAGGCTCGACGAAGTCATGCATAGATAGGCACACCTCCTTTATGTAAATGCCACGCCCTCATATGGAAAATGAATTCTGGATCTTGTGGTGTGCCTAAACTTAAAGCCCTGTATGGGTGCATTTTAAATGTTATGTTATGTTATGTTAAGGGTGGTCTTATAGAGCGCTCAGCTACTCTGGCAGAGTGTCCCGGCGATATATACAGACCTGCAGGGGCTTGGCCGGAAAACACATAGAACTACTGTCTAAACAGCCAGGTCTTAAGCTCCTTCCTAAAGGAAAGCAGGTTGTCTAGCTTCCTGAGGGAAAGAGGCAATCTGTTCCACAGTCGAGGCGCCAGGAGTCTGTATGAACGTCCCCCAAAGCGAGCTCGTTTGGTTGCAGGAACAATAGCCAGCGCTTGAGAAGCGGATCGCAAGGAGCGGGTAGGATGATAGAAGCACACTCTTCTCCTTAAATAGAAGGCACCAGTGCCGTGAAGAGATTTAAACGCTATGATAAGAGTCTTAAAGTAGATGCGTTGCGCACCGGCAGCCAATGGAGCAAATTTAAAAGAGCAGAGGTATTAGACCTTCGGCTGAGGCCAAAAATGGCCCTTGCTGCCGAGTTTTGAACAGATTGTAGATGGGTGAGAAGATATTCCGGGAGGCCTAGCTAAAGTATATTGGCATAGTCCAGCCGTGAAACGATCAAGGCCTGTACAGTGAGCCTCCTGTGGGCATGTGACAGAAAGGGAAGACATTTCCTGAGAGTTTTCAGAAGACCAAAGCATTGGCCAACTACACTGAGAATCTGGGGTTTAAAGGTCAGACCATTGTCAATTTTAACACCCACATTTTTTGCCATAGAAGTAGCAGACGATGGAGGATACATATCGGCGGGCCACCAGGATTTCCAATTGGCGTCGGGAGACAGCCGAAAAAAAGGACCTCTGATTTATCAGAATTGCATCTGAGTTGATTCAGTTGGAACCACGAGAAAACAGCCTTGAGGCAGCTCATAATGTTATCGCCGGCGAAGTCTGTGTTTTTATCACAGGTATAATGAAGCTGCGTATCGTCGGCGTAGGAGACAATCTGGGCTCCATAAGACTCGACTAAATCAGCCAAGGGGGACATGTATATATTAAAAAGAGTGGGACTCAAAATCGATCCCTGTGGGACCCCCACCACCAGCGGTGGAACTGTAGCTTTGAAAGGAGGGGCCCAAATTAATTGTTGCGACCAGAAAGAAAGGACTCAAACCAACTGAATACCGTCCCTCTAAGACCAATCTCCTGGAGTCTTGAAAGAAGACGGTTGTGAGGGACGGTATCTGATGGATATATGATGTTACAACGCGTACTGTTACAACGCATACTGTTACAACGCGGATTTTACAACGCGAATACTACTACAACGCATGTTTTTACAACGAGAACTATTACAACGCAAAATAGTACTTTAATAGGAAAAATACCATTACAACGCAACATTTAACAACGTGTACCATTACAACGCAAATATATATATAAAAAAATTCTTTGTAAAATAAAACCTGTCACGGGATGCAGGGAAAATAGGGGTTTTGGGTGGGTAAGTGTATTAAAAAAACGGCATGAAAAACTACCATATTATTACGAATAACAATTAATTATTTATTAAATAATTACTCGAGTATTATTTTTAAATATTATTTAATAAATTATTACTCGAGTATTTTTAATAATTATATATAAATATATATTTTTTATTTCTTTTGTAAAATAAAACCTGGCACGGGATGCAGGGAAAATAGGGGTTTTGGGTGGGTAAGTGTATTAAAAAAACGGCATGAAAAACTACCATATTATTACGAATAACAATTAATTATTTATTAAATAATTACTCGAGTATTAATTTTGATTATTATTTAATAAATTATTACTCGAGTACTTTTAATAATTATATATAAATATATATTTATTATTTCTTTTGTAAAATAAAACCTGGCACGGGATACAGGGAAAATAGGGGTTTTGGGTGGGTAAGTGTATTAAAAAAACGGCATGAAAAACTACCATTTTATTACGAATAACAATTAATTATTTATTAAATAATTACTCGAGTATTATTTTTAAATATTATTTAATAAATTATTACTCGAGTATTTTTAATAATTATATATAAATATATATTTTTTATTTCTTTTGTAAAATAAAACCTGGCACGGGATGCAGGGAAAATAGGGGTTTTGGGTGGGTAAGTGTATTAAAAAAACGGCATGAAAAACTACCATATTATTACGAATAACAATTAATTATTTATTAAATAATTACTCGAGTATTAATTTTGATTATTATTTAATAAATTATTACTCGAGTACTTTTAATAATTATATATAAATATATATTTATTATTTCTTTTGTAAAATAAAACCTGGCACGGGATACAGGGAAAATAGGGGTTTTGGGTGGGTAAGTGTATTAAAAAAACGGCATGAAAAACTACCATATTATTACGAATAACAATTAATTATTTATTAAATAATTACTCGAGTATTATTTTTAAATATTATTTAATAAATTATTACTCGAGTATTTTTAATAATTATATATAAATATATATTTTTTATTTCTTTTGTAAAAATAAAACCTGGCACGGGATGCAGGGAAAATAGGGGTTTTGGGTGGGTAAGTGTATTAAAAAAACGGCATGAAAAACTACCATATTATTACGAATAACAATTAATTATTTATTAAATAATTACTCGAGTATTAATTTTGATTATTATTTAATAAATTATTACTCGAGTACTTTTAATAATTATATATAAATATATATTTATTATTTCTTTTGTAAAATAAAACCTGGCACGGGATACAGGGAAAATAGGGGTTTTGGGTGGGTAAGTGTATTAAAAAACGGCATGAAAAACTACCATATTATTACGATTACCATTTATTTATTTATTAAATTATTACTCGATTATTAAAATTAATACTCGAGTACTTACATTAATATTTCGATAAGTAAAAATGATAAAATTTTACTTGCTTCCTTTCTTTTAAACTGAAATATACACAATGTTATTATTATACACGATATATAACTTTTCGGATTAAACAAACATATATATAGGATTCATGGACGCCATTTTGCAAAGGTATCACAATATTGAGTCCTACTATTATTTCAATGAATTATTACCACAACACAATAGCCAAAATGGATGCCAAAACGGCAAACATAACGGGATATAAACGTCTTATAATTGATTTTTAAATTATAAGTTCTCAGAGAAATAAATGTTAAATTTAAAACGATTTCCAGCGCATATTTTTACAATTAATTTTGTGATACTACACCAAACTTATAAATAGTAGTGAGACAACATTTTGAAATTAGTTGATCCTCAACTACCCAAGAGAGCAGACGTGAGATTCCACTCTGTGACCTTTTCACCCTGTCATCCCATCGAAAGTTACTGATCTACATAATAATACGAATACCAACGATTTACAAGTAAGTAACGTTTACTGAAAACGTTAACTCAATAAATATTAGTCATGTTAATTAAATAACGACTAAAATAATATTAACTATATTTTTTATTTGAAATATAAAAGAAATATTACTGGGAATAAATAAAGATAAACGAACAATAATGACATGTTTTAAAAATACGTCCAATATAAAGTAACACATAAAATTAAAGTAAATAATCTTCAGAGTAAAACGTGATTTTAATAGAATACAATAGCATTAATATTTTGTTTATTTATTATATTTCTCTTAGAATTCAATTCAGAACGGTTAAAAACGAGAGACCTAAATATTTCATTCTTTTTGGAAACCGACCCGTTTTCGAAAGTTAAAATAAGGTACATCATCATTATGCCAAAAAGTAATTTATTATTTATTATATGTAAAAGGTCGCATTACGAGTAAACTTTCCAATTTTTTTTTCTGACAGAGATATTACATATAAATTATATCTCGAATCATAACTGGCCTCAAAAACATTTTCGACACCGATTTAAAAGGTAATAAAAATATTTTATATGGAACTAATCACTGCAATTGAAAGGCAAAAAATAAATAAGTTAACACGGATAAAAAAAATATTGGTTTTTTTAAATGTTTCAGAAAAACACACCAATCCAAGAAAGAAAGAAATCCTACTGCAAGTGGAAGAACAAATTTCTACTATTCAGAAATCCAAACCGAAAAGTAAGTGAAAAACAGATTTCGAAATACATGTATGAATACAGCATAAACACTAAATAATGCTAGATAATGTAAAAGTCCTTATACATATACCAACTCTAGCTAATTTCAGCTATGAAAAAAATATAGGATAGTCCTACAGTAGGGAAAGTGCAGAATACTCTAGAGTTGACATTTACTATCCCAGATGCATATAAATGCAGCAATACACAAAAGACTGGATAATCCACAGAATTAAATTGCGTTTACGTCTGTACATAAATGCTGCTGTAAATAAAGTGCAGAGAAAGTGCTAAAGTATGCTTCAATACTATATCTCATGTATGTGAAAAAAACATTAAAATCACTCTCCTCAGAAATTATGTGTCACACATTTTTACACATACTTTTCTTTTTTAAAGGCCTCAATCTCACCAGAAGTAAAACAACATCAAAGAAAACCAACTGCAATTACCAGAACTCATTTCTGCAAAGCAAAGATCCAAAAGTAACAGTAAGTGAAAAACAGTTTTCATTATACATATATGAATCAAGCATAAACACTAAAGAATACCACATAGTATAAATGAACAGATACATATTTCACCTTTAGGTAAGCGCAGCATTGAATAAAGTTTTGAAAAATGTACAAGTGTAAATTACTTTTCCAACTCCTGGTAAGTGCTACAGTAGGGAAAGTGCAGGATACTCTAGAGGTGTAAATTACTATTCCAACTCCTGGTAAGTGCTACAGTAGGGAAAGTGCAGGATAGTCAAGAGGCCTAAATTACTATTCCAACTCCTAGTACGTGCTACAGTAGGGAAAGTGCAGGATACTCTAGAGGTGTAAATTACTATTCCAACTCCTGGTAAGTGCAACAGTAGGGAAAGTGCAGGATAGTCAAGAGGCCTAAATTACTATTCCAACTCCTGGTAAATGCTACAGTAGGGAAAGTGCAGGATACTCTAGAGGTGTAAATTACTATTCCAACTCCTGGTAAGTGCTACAGTAGGGAAAGTGCAGGATACTCTAGAGGTGTAAATTACTATTCCAACTCCTGGTAAGTGCTACAGTAGGGAAAGTGCAGGATAGTCAAAAGGCCTAAATTACTATTCCAACTCCTGGTAAGTGCAACAGTAGGGAAAGTGCAGGATAGTCAAGAGGCCTAAATTACTATTCCAACTCCTAGTACGTGCTACAGTAGGGAAAGTGCAGGATACTCTAGAGGTGTAAATTACTATTCCAACTCCTAGTAAGTGCAACAGTAGGGAAAGTGCAGGATAGTCAAGAATTTTTACACATACTTTTTTTTTTAAAGGCCTCAATCTCACCAGAAGTAAACAACATCAAAGAAAACCAACTGCAATTACCAGAACTCATTTCTGCAAAGCAAAGATCCAAAACTAACAGTAAGTGAAAAACAGTTTTCATTATACATATATGAATCAAGCATAAACACTAAAGAATACCACATAGTATAAATGAACAGATACATATTTCAACTTTAGGTAAGCGCAGCATTGAATAAAGTTTTGAAAAATGTACAAGTGAAAATTACTTTTCCAACTCCTGGTAAGTGCTACAGTAGGGAAAGTGCAGGATACTCTAGAGGTGTAAATTACTATTCCAACTCCTGGTAAGTGCTACAGTAGGGAAAGTGCAGGATAGTCAAGAGGCCTAAATTAATATTCCAACTCCTAGTAAGTGCTACAGTAGGGAAAGTGCAGGATACTCTAGAGGTGTAAATTACTATTCCAACTCCTGGTAAGTGCAACAGTAGGGAAAGTGCAGGATAGTCAAGAGGCCTAAATTACTATTCCAACTCCTGGTAAATGCTACAGTAGGGAAAGTGCAGGAAACTCTAGAGGTGTAAATTACTATTCCAACTCCTGGTAAGTGCTACAGTAGGGAAAGTGCAGGATAGTCAAGAGGCCTAAATTACTATTCCAACTCCTGGTAAGTGCAACAGTAGGTAAATTGCTGGAAAATTAAGAAACATGTAAAATGTGCTAGATAATATAGAAATAACCAATAATCAAAGTAAAGCAAAAAGAAAACTGCATACAAATGTTTATTTAAAATTTTTATATTCTAAATATTAAAACATTTATTCTTTCTTTTCAGAAAATGTCTTCACAACAAACTGCAAAATATATCCCATCCAGAAAAGGAAAACAATTACTAACTCATGCAGGTTACATTTATTGTAAGGATAGGTTAAGTAATCCCGGGATTCATTGGAGATGCGTGCAATACCATATAACTCGTTGCAGCGGCAGAGCGGTTACGGTCAATGATATTATTGTAAGAACAACTGACCATAACCACTCTGCCTCTGCAATGGAAGTTGATGTTAGAGAAACTGTAAATGAAATGAAAGCTATTGCAAGCACCTCCAATGAATCCACAGGATCTATTTTGAGACAGGTTGCACAACATGTCCCTACTCATATTGCTAGTAATATTCCAAACATTCATAATTTGCGAAGAATTATACAAAGACAAAAGCAGGCAAGTAATACTCAAATAAACACACCACATACCTTTTCTGATATCAATATCCTCCTGAACTTACTATTTCTTTTTCTAATGAACCTTTCCTCCTGCATGATAACGAAAACCCTCTTAAGCGCATCATAATTTTTAGTACTCCACGCAACCTTGTTAAGCTTGAATCAAGTGAAATTTGGATGATGGATGGGACGTTTAAAAGCACGCCCCATCCATTCACCCAAATTTATACAATTCATGCAAAAATTAATAATAGTGTAATACCCCTAGTATATAGTTTGCTGCCTGATAAGACTTCAGCAACTTACACAGAATTTTTAACTGTGATTAAGTCCAAAACAAAACAAAGTCCTAGGAAAATAATTATCGATTTTGAATTGAGTATGATCAATGTGATCACCAAACTGTACACGGATACCCAAATTCAAGGGTGTTTTTTCCACTTTTCCCAGGCATTCTGGCGTAAATTACAGAAAACACCCTTAGTTACTGAATACTCAACGGACAGCAAACTACAAGTCGAATTAAAAAAATTAACTGCTCTTTGTTTTGTCCCTCCCGAAAGTGTAGACGAGTACTACACTGCCATTACAGAATCAGATTATTATTTAACAAACGAAGATAAATTGGCACCCATTTTAAATTATATGGAAGACACATGGATTGGACACCTAGGCAGATCGGGTCGCAGGAGGAAGCCACGTTTCCATGTGGAGTGGTGGAACTGTTATTCGAGTTGCCTAGAGGGAGAGGCAAAAACAAATAATGCCATTGAGGGATGGCATAACTCCTTCAATCATGTAATTGGTAAACCCCACCCTAATTTCTATTCATTTCTGGAAACTTTGAGGAAGGAGCAAAGTTTCCAAGAAATGAGACTTTCACAAACTCTCACAGGTAGTCTAAACTCACGGATTACTCAAAGAACTAAGGAAATGTCTGAACGACTATTGGCACTATTACAACAATTTTCGTTGTGTGTGGCTTTAGATTACCTTGAGAATCTTGCTAACATCCTTTCTTTCTAAACTATTATTTACATTACTTTCCTGCTTTTACCAAAATTAAAATTTTTTCTAATTATAATTCGTCAAAAACATTTTTCCTAAAACATTTTTTAATATTTAATGTTGCGTCATTTTTTTTTCCATGTATTTAATTTTTTAACATTTTTTCTTAAACAAATCCCTTACATAAAGATTTTTTTAAATTTTAAATAACATAAGACTTTAGAAAAAATAGCAGAACAATTATTTCCAAAATTCATGTTTGGACTGCATTATTAAATAATATTAAAATACAGTGCAAATAAAAAAAATGCATTTTCAATATTTTCCTAAACTCTTCTATCAAAACCACACCATAAAAGGAATGATTAAAATATATATGTAATCAAAATATTGATATTTCCATGTTTCCACATTAAGTGCTAATTCCTACAACATTTGACCAAACATAGAAAAATTCATATATGAATTTACTTTGTTCTCTTCAGAAAGTGAAAAACAATCTAGCCTTGTCATTTTTATAATGCAATGTTACCTATTTTTCTAAATTCAAATTTCTCTACTCCTCCTAAAACAAAAAATACAGACTTCAACTTAATTTAAGTAAAACAATAAACAACAATTCTGCCTTTAAATCAAATTTAGCAGAATACACAAAGTCTCCAAAACTTTTGCTTGA
Source organism: Lissotriton vulgaris (assembly GCF_964263255.1). NCBI lineage: Eukaryota > Metazoa > Chordata > Amphibia > Caudata > Salamandridae > Lissotriton > Lissotriton vulgaris. Next base: position 1,062,387,903 of record NC_141697.1, read on the forward strand.
ATATTTTCAAACGAAACACAAAGCAAAAAGTTTTCCCAAATTTATAAATTACAACTAAAATGTAACCAATATAACCAATCACACCATCACTTATTCGCAAAAAATCCCAAGATTAGAATCTTCAGCAAATACAAAGTTGTTTTCAAAAAGCACGAATAAAACATTGGAAATATCTCTATTAACATTCGTATAATATTTTACCAACAATTCTTAGCAACTAACTTTCTCAAACTCAATATTTCCAAACTGTAATATCACTCGAAAATGCATTTTAATACTTTGCATACATAAATACATTTTTTGATATATGTTATACTTTTCAAAACACTTTTTCATCATTTAATGCTACTAATTCAACTAAATCATACTTTAATGTAATTACCGATCTTCCCCACGCCCACCGACCCAACATCGGCATATTGTAATAATACGAGTAGCGACATGTTGTTTATATCACATTTTTTTTATTCGAGCAACCTCTACTTAACATATCCTTACAATAAATGTTAATCTTTTGTTATTTTACATTATTATTTAGTATTAAATTGTTTTCCTACCTGATCGTAGTTCAGCGTCCTGCTGCTTCCTGCTGCTTCCTGCTCCGGAACCCCACAAAATGGCCGATGACGCTCGCGTATACGTAATGACGTCAGGATATGCTGCAACAATAAACAAAGGACTACTGTACATTTTAGTATAATACTATTTTTGAATAAAAAATAATTGTTTATATGATTACATGTATATGTAAAAATTTACAAAAATATACATAAAATTTCTAAAAAAGAGATGTTTATTTTAATATATTTTTTATGTAATAAAAACATATTTTTACTTATCAAAAATTATCTCTTCGTTTTTATTTATTTCATACAATGTATCTTATCTTTTATAATTTCATGTAAAATATATACTTCCTTACTTTACCTGTTTTCTTCTTTCTTTTCCGCTTTTCTCCTCCTCTTTCCTTTCGTTTCCTTTGCTTTAATTCCGGACCGCTGTACATATCTGGATGTATCATGAAAATAAATGAAGGACAAATGTGTCCATAGAAAACAATGGTAAAGGGTGGGAACGGAAACATTACTATAAGTATGTCAGAAACAAAATCATTTAATTATTATTTTGTTTAAAAAACTTAATACTTAATAAAGTCTAAATTTCGAAAACATTTTATTTAAATCAAATTATATTAAATTAAAACGTACACTTTTTGCAATATATTTTTTATGTAATAAAATATGTTATAATATTCATATATTCATATATAATCATATATAATATTCAAAATAATGAAAAAGTAATATTGTTAAAATATTTTTCAAAATACTTAACTAATACTTAACTAACTTAACTAATACTTAACTAAATATAATAAACATACATGAAATATTTAAATTAAACATATATTAAACCAAATAAATAAATTCATACTATTTTTGTAAAATTTTTAAATACCCAAATTTACTCTCAAAGTTATCTTTTATATACTTTTTTCAATTAAACTCCACTAAATAAAAGTAAGTAATTTTTATCAATAAATTATTCAATTATTAAACTATATTTAAATTAATTAATTACTTTTAATTAATACTCTAATACCCTAATTTAAAGACAATATAATTTGAAATGCTTTAAAAATAATATTTATTATATATTATAATAATTAAATATCTATTACCCAAATATTAACAATAATACTTAAAATATAATATATAATACTTCATATTTATTTATAATCATAATTATTACTTTTTATACATAAATACATATTTTAGTCACTTAATTTATTTAAATCATATATTATTTAATACTTAAATACCCAAATTAATACTCATAATCCTAAAATAAACAATATAATAAACAATATAATAAAAGACAATATAATTTGAAATGCTTTAAAATTAATATATATTATATCTTATAATAATTAAATATTTATTACCCAATTTTTAACAATAATACTTCATATTTATTTATTTATATAATTATAATCATAACTATTACTTAATATACATACATACATATATATAAACAAACAAACAATAATATGGATCAATAATTTTCCTTTGTTTAATTCATTATTTGATAAATACTTTACTATTCAGATTAAATTAACATTAGAAATTTTAAAGTATACATTACTATAATTATACTATACAATACTAAAACAAATATTAATTATGAATTAACATATAAATTAATAATACTAAAACAAATATAATTATTTAAAAGTCAATACAAATATTACTAAAATCTAAACTATTTTTAAATAGAAAATTAAAATTAAATACATATATATATATATGTGCGTTGTAAAAGTACCTGCGTTGTAACTGTACCTGCGTTGTAACAGTATAAGTTGTAAATGTATGCGTTGTAACAGTACCTGCGTTGTAAAAGATGCGTTGTAACAGTACTGCGTTGTAAAAAATGCGTTGTAACAGGTGTATACCGCCGCCGACAGGTCGAGTAGAACCAGCATCGCCTTCCCTCCGTTATCCAAACCGTCCTTAATAGTCTCAGTAACCTCCAACAGCGCCGTCTCCGTACTCAAGTTAGAGCGAAACCCGGATTGAGTATGATGGAGGATATCATGGGTTCACTGACAGTTCAAATTCAAAAGCCCTCCATGGGTCTTAGCGCCCAGACGCATCATAAATCCACGAACAATGTCCTGCTATTGAGGCCAGGTGAATACAGAGCCCGCAGTCCCCAACCATCACATGGTGGCGCGTATCTTGCGGCAAGGGCTGCTGCGTTTTAACATCAAGCTCCAGGTTACCCTGCTCATAGAAACACACTCCACAGTGTTTCAGGAGAAATCCTTTTATTGGTAAAAATACATTCAGACGGTGTCGATCGCCCCAGCTGTAACGTTGATATGACCTGACGGGTTTCGAAGCCTCAATGCTTCTTCCTCAGAGGCGAACAGTCATGCATAGATAGGCACACCCCCTTTATGGAAATGCCACGCCCTCAGATGGGCAAAGAATTCTGGATCTTGTGGTGTGCCTAAACTTCAGAAGACTACTCAAGAGTTGGATCTTCACCACCTAACCACCATACTCAAACATAAATATACAGCATATACTTCTGTATATAAGCATTTATTTGGACTATAGATGTGTGCCTATATGTGTGTATTGCTCTGTATAAACATGTACAACAAATATGTTTTTAAATATATCGATATTCGTTAGTTCTGCTTCACAAATGTGCATATTACTTATGGTTATATTTTATGTTTAATATGTATATAGGTAACTGCATTAATAAATAAATCTGTTATCATATCATAACTATTTATCTACAATTGATTTACTATTGAATTACAAAAACAAAAAAATGAAAACAAATTAACTTTAAATACAGCAACACTAGAAAGACTGAGTTTATTAAATACAACTTAAATCTACATACATTACCAGACACCTTTCATGGATTTATGTATCTTTATAGTTATTACTTTGCTTCTAATTCAGCATCTCCAATGCACTACCCTATATCTCACCATATACCTCTCAAAATATCCTCCACCTCCACTCTGTCCCTCATCCCAAACCACATTCTACTACCATGATCCCAAAAATAACCCCTTCTGGACTCTCACCTATTTCTCATCCTATACCTCAATCATTATATCCTCTACCTCCACTCTCTAACTCATTCCAAACCATGTGTGGTCTTACTTGTTTTCCTTGTGTTTATATTTTGAATTTTATGACTGCCACTTCCTTCGCTAATGATGTTTTCCTTGATTAAACAGCTACGTGACGGAGATACCAGACAATCTGAGTATGTCCCTCTCTCATCTTGGGGATGGGATGGTTATTTGGGGGGCGAACGTCTGCAACTTGCACCTTGTGCACGCACTATAACAGAAGTAGCAAAATACCAGTCGACGGCACACTAAGGTAAGCTTAGATTTACAGCTAATGTGCTTTTAAGCCACACCCTTAATTACATTGGCCACACTCCTTTGAGATTCCCTCGCCCCCTGCTTTTTCATCTCACTTCAAAGCCCTGCTTACAGGTTCCTCAAATTGAATACACATACCGAAAAAAAACCATACAGACCTAGTTATAATGCTGCTTGCTGTCGCCTCCGAGTTATTGTGTTACAACATCTGCACTACAGATGTTTCCTCAGTCTCACTTGTAAACAAAAGCTACCCCCTCAAGTTCTATACTGCTTATATAGACCGTCCCAGTAAATTCTGATGTTCACTGTCCCAATCTCCTTGCCCACGTATTACTTTTACCACTATAAAATGACAGCAATGAGAATAAATGTGTTATGGAGCCACAAATGATTCGAAGATGACCTACTTAAAAACCCTGCATGAGCACTGCAGACATAGCATGGGTTTTAAAGCGGATTCCAGGTTATTGCTATGCACAGAAGGGGCAATATGAGATCACTGCCAGATTACACAATCATACCTGCTTCTTTCATTTGTGATAGTGTCACTTAAAATGTGCCCTGATGTGACTTGTCATGCCTTTTCTCCATACCCTTGTATCCCTCCCACCCTCCCTTGGTGTTATAACTGCGTCCCCCCTCCGACTCCCCTTAATGGATCTCTGCTCTCCTGGTTTTTTGGGTTTGACCTGAGAAAATCTACTATTTGTATATCTCTGTATATAGAGATAACTCTAATCACTAGTATATGCAGACCTTTGTACGCTCTACCATTCCTATGTGACTCTTAAGAGTATATCCATTCGTATCCCTCCCCTATGTATATAGAGATAACTCTAATCACTAGTATATGCAGTAGACCTTTGTACTTATCTCCCATTCCTATATGACTCTTAGAGTATATCCATTCGTATCCCTTCCCTATGTATATAGAGATAACTCTAATCACTAGTATATGCAGTAGACCTTTGTACTTATCTACCATTCCTATGTGACTCTTGAGTATATCCATTCGTATCCCTTCCTTGAATGCTCCTCCTTGTGTGACTCTATAACTTGTACATTTGCACATTTCTTTTTTCTGTTTGTATCTTTTATGCAACGCACGTAATCCTGAGTATTTATGTATCGCAACTTGTTCTTATGTAAAGCGCTCTGATACCTTCGGGTAATGTTCGCGCTATATAAAATCGCATTAAATAAATAAACATCGGCACACTAAAAAAATCATGAAAATGTCACCCATAGGCATACTGAAAACTAGAAACTATTTTTATCTTAAACGGAATCGGGGTGCTTTAAAGGTTAAGCGACCGGAGAGGAAAGGTTAATCGATAGAGGAGAAAGTTATGGTAGGTGTGTTAAGTTTATCTCCGAGTTGTCTCGATTTGACGTATATAACTGAAAGCCCCACTCAAGCTCTCCGTACTAGCGGAAAAGGATGAAGCGCTGCTTTGTCTTCTTTCTATTACTATTAAATTCGGGACACGGCTAGCGTAACGTGTGACGTCATGAGCGTCGTTTGTTTACTGCTACGTGGAAGGAGGAAGTTACGGAAGCCGATCATTGACAGCTATAGGCTGTTCCCCCCTGAGCCGGGGACCTAGGGTGCCTGTGCCAAGGAGCTCCCAGCTTCATGGGGCCCTAGCGACATCAGGCGCAGGGGAAACAGCTGGCAGGGGTTTGGGTGGGCGTGGGCGAAGGCCTGAAGAGGACGATATTAGGAAGAATGTGGTAGATAATTTGTGGCACACTGAGGTTAATAAGGTGGTAAGAGGAAGATATACTGGCAGAGTATAATTCTAGGATGTGTTATATTGTCGGATCTGAGAAAGGCAAGTAAAGGTGCAGGGCCAGGATTACAAAGTCAGAGCAGGAAAGAAGAGAGTTGGTCCGAGATAGCAGGTAGAGTGAGTGTAGGCTGCAGTGAAGTCGGGAGGCAAGGAGCAGTATTCCTAGGAAGGCCTTGTTCCCAAGGCCCCTCACCCGCTGCCAGCACTGGCGAAGTACCTGTCCACCGGGGACATGAGTTGGTTCAACGCCTCTCACTTGTCCAGCTTCGCTAAACAGGCCCTTTCCCAGGCCCAGAAGTCAATCGACAGAGTTCTGGACATCCAGGAGGACGAGCATGCTTGGGGGGACACAATCCTCCCCACCTTTGAGCAAGGTATTTGTAGCCTCTGGCTTGCTTAGTCGGCGCGTGGTGGTGGGGGCGCGGTGGTTATGACCTACTTATAATTTATAATACTTTGCTTCCGGGCTAAGCCAGTGTGAGCTTGAGAAGACATTGTCAACTGGTCAACGGGTAGTTTTTTGGGGTCTAGGCAGCTGCTGCCTTCCATGTTACAGAGATTGTACTTATTTGACCATTATCGAAAAGTTAATTGTTAGTTAAGAAATACATGAGTAATATAATAAGTACATCTTTACCGTGACAAAGATGGACAGATTATAAAAATGTCGATGCTGGCGCGTATGCATGTTCTTTGTTTGTTTTTTCTTTTCAAAAGCACTGAGGTATTTTGGAACCACCTTTTGCATACTGTATAACCCAGTTTAAATGGAAGCTCTGCATCTACGGCATGCTTTAGCGCTCGTGGTGCCTGGTGCAACAGTCTTTTTTGCCCCCCACGCCATTGACCTCCTTCTCCACGGATTCCTTTACTACCACCCTCCATCAGTGCCTCTCATTGTTAGCCTCCTCTCTAACATGCATTTAATTTTTTATAGTGCTTCATAATTCACTCCCACTCTGTTCTGTAATCTGCATGGTACACATTCTTTGCAGCAGGCACATTAACCTTCTGTGCTACGGTAGGATGAGTCATACCTCCCACTAGACAAAACTCTGATCTCTCTCCAGCAGGAACATTAATCACCAGAGTTATTTTGACAATTTTATTGTTGCCTGAACACTGCCGGATAAACCCGGCTCTTTGGAGGTTGTCGTTTTAAGCCATAAGTTATACCCCCCTAAAGCCGGCCCTGCATGCCCGTGATGGCTGGCATCCAGCGTTGAAGCTGCCAAAAGCCATCTCCTTACAGCTGTAGTTGTCTTTATAGCTAACAGCACTTTTCTAGGAACATGCAGAACGTTACCACCAGAGGTGGCCATTGCTCTGAGTACGCACTGGGCAGAAATACATGTACAATTTCCCCTGCTGTTGGTGTAAGAGGAGGAAGAAGGAGGTCACTTTCCACAGTTGAGTCCCTGACTGGCTTCATAAAAGCAGTGCTCGGATTACAAACATCTTGTAGCTTCCCCAACTCACCGGATTCGTCCACATTTAGCTCTGTAAGGCTGGTGCATGTTGTTTGTTGAGGTGGGGAGGGGGTTTGGTGTATGTCTAGGTGGTAAAGGGTAGATGGGCAGGAACGAAAGAGGACTGAAAGGGTATTCAATACAGTAATTGTGACACGTTAAAAATGGTTAGAACAACTTTAAATTGCAGGAGTTATGGTAGTCAGACTTTGCTGTGCACAGATCTCCGCGAGCCCCCGTAAAGATTGGTGACCTGGACCCTGTTCGCCCATGCCAAAAAACGTCACTACCTACATACATCCACTGAACCCATGGGTATGTTTTGTTTATGCACGGCACAGGGGGATGCAGCGCATTCTCACCATTAGGAGGGTCTGAGTATTCAGTCTTTTAGGAATCCTATCGCCTAATGTTTTCCAAACAAGTGTGGGCACTGTCAGTTATTTATACTGCTGTTTAAAACCTTAAGAGCTAGTGAGTGTACTGTGGTAATTCTCTGTATGCAGGTCATCCTGAAAAACTAACCAGGAAACTTCAGGTGATGCAAAATGTGTCTGCTAGAGGCTTTCCTTTTTGTAATTTTAATGGCCCTTTTTTCATAACTTTTATCAAACCTCCGCTTGTTCCCTGTGGCAAAACAGGTTTGGTTTAAATGCCTGTGCCTTTTGTCACACATCAATACAGAATCTTGGGTCCAGTTTTTTGCAGTGTAACTTCACAAGATGTGCGCCAATAGGAATTCCTATTTTATCTAACGCTAATAGTTTAAAAGCTCCTAGGTTCAGTATTGTATTGCACCATTTTTATAGTGCTTACTATCTCTATGTGATGCACTGAAGCCCTTGCCTACATGGATAGCACGTTACACCGTGTTCGGTGTGTGGTTGGAAGGGCATTGTCTCTTTGTTTTGATCCTGTGTGGAAAGTGTTTCTATGTTGTGCGAGGACCACGGAGGTGCCATTATCATGTTTTGGGACACAGCGCTTAGCAGTCTATTGTATGAGGAAGTGTGAGAGACAAGCACACAGTTTATGGTTTTCTGTATGCTGGCGGCTTTAACCAGCTCCTCGGGTCTCTTTATGGTATTTCTTATTTTTGTAGTACACTTAGCTTGGTTTATTTTCCTGAAAAGGCGTAAGTTGTAGTAAGACAAGGATCAGAGATCTGCTGGGATGATCAATGTCACTATCATCCTATATCTGATTGCCACTGTTAGATGTCAAAAGGGACCTATAGCATGTAACTAGCTAGGGCCCACAGTGGTAAACTAAGTTAAAGTCCTCTGTTGACCAGTGACATGGGATAGACCTCTATTCAATTTGGTTGGGTGATTTATTGCTGTGGACTGGTACAGTGCTGAGTAATATACATGACCTGTAGAAGTTTTTTATGTGAGGGGGATAGTGTCAAGCAGTACAAGGAAATTGTTATGCAGTCTGTATGGAATATTATCGACTGCCCAACCTCTGAGTGTTATGATATAAATTTGTGATATGTATTGTATTGTAATTGCAATTATGCAGGACTTGCTACAGCTTAAGAGGTTTTGTAGCTCTCTTTACGCCAGGCAGCATGCTGCTCCGAAATCCAGCATTAGTAGTTTTTTTTTTGCTTGTTGGTTATTGAGATTACTCTTAAACTCTTAGGGAAACCATGCCATGCGTTTACTGCAGTTTCTATGTGGTAGATTTGCTTAATAGAAGTTAGGTGTGATGTTTGGTAGAAGAGGATGATATGAGAATACATGAATTTGGTGGTGTAAATAATAGATGAGCAACAGGAGATTAGGCATTGTTATGTTGCAGAGGTATGACTCTTAAATGAGAATTTGTGATCTTTGAATTGAGGTGTGGGACATTTGTAGAGATGCAACAATAGGGATTAAGGCAAACATGCATGCGACATAGAGTAGGCTGTGCTTGGGGAGAGGAAGCACGCAGAGACTTGAAAGTAAGGAGAGAGTCATACGAAAGAGAAAGGAGAGTTGACAATCAGAAACGTCAATTCAATCAGCTTTCATGCAAAATGTTTAGGAATATTGTGGAGGCTTCTCAAGATTGCACAACAGCTTTCATTTAGAATTTGTAGGAATATTGTGGAGGCTTCTCAAGATTTCACACAAAATTAAGAACTTCATTATTTGAATGTGTTACAGTGCTGTTGTAGGCCAAGAGAACACCAATGCACGCACACACCCCCATCACCTGCGGGGAAATAGATTTAACATAAGTATAGTCACATTTTCTTATAAATCAGATGGAAGAAAAACGCAACACAGGAATGTTGTACTTTGAATGTTTGTGCTTGAGACACTCTTTCCATCTGGTGATCAGGATGGGATGAAGGATAACCGAGTCTAATTTGGCGATTTGTGTAAAGTTATGCTTCATATGATGGGTAACACTGAGTTGTCTCTAGTTTGAAGCACTCACAACGATGGCACAATGAAGTATGAAATCTTGCCCCTGGCTGTCATTCATCCTTCCTAGATCAGTAATCAGTCACAAAAGGAAATGTCCCCCCCCCATGAAACTTCTTCACATGAACAATGGAATTTCAGACCCCACTCTCACTTACCATCTACCAACTTGCAGTACTCAGGAAGGAACAGTAATCAGCAGCCCCTTCCCAAAAAGACCCTCATTGAATTTCTAAAGGGGAACACAGTCCTTGCTCTTACTTCACTGTCTGATCTCCACCTTCAAGTCATAGGAATGCAGGTAATACACTTCCACTTTTGGAGAGGTGATTACATTTGTTTGCCTTAAGTTCAGAAGCAGGGCAAAAGGGCTGACTATTTAGGTAAGATATTACAACATTAGAATTTGCAACATGGCCATGAGGCCAAGTGCAGTAGGGTTTAGAAGCCACCCTCTACACCACCCAAAACAAGTACAGGAAATCATGAGGCTTCAAGCCACCACAGCCCCTCCCCCACCTAGGACAGCTCTGTGTACTGTCCCCCCTCAACTAGGGTACAAATGCCAGGGTGTGAGCATTATGCCCCTCACCCTCACAGATGGCGGAACTCTTGTACAAGCATCCAAGCACTCAGAGGCTACTGTCGTGCCAAAAAGCCACTATAGACATGTATTAATTTGGTGTCACCTAGTGGTATAACATGCTTACAGAATGAATACAAGAAGTTCACAACTATATGTAACCCAAGGACATTCTTGGGATATTATGGTATACTTACTCAGGGAGCCACCTATTGTTTGATTGTGTATTCTTCACTGAGGCAAGGAAAAAGATACTTCGGCCATTGTTTTAAAAATATGGGATTCAAACTAGGGAAATGGGCTAGAGCTGGTTCATAGTCTCAAATTCCGAGATGCAGCTATTTCTGATGATCAATATTTGTGTAAAAGCAGAAAGACTCAACTGGTATTATTTTTCCCTGAGGGTTTAAGATCTAGGTCTTTATTGGTGAAATTATACTTAGTAAGGTGACATCAAGTAAATTAGAGGACCCCCTTATGGAAAGGTTGGGAAAAGCTGCTATGCACATTGCACTTTAGAATCCCGATTGGGGTAAAATGTACTGTTTACTATCGGGTAAACAAACATCAAATTTTAAAATGCTTTATGGGGATAGAATGAACTGGTCTTCTATTGATTAATTTTTTAACTAGTTTTAGTGCATGGTTTTAAATATATGTAATATACTTAGCCCTCTGACATTTACCCTTTCCATCCCAGGAACCTCCAACAGAGGCAGGTGCACTGGTATGGTTTCTCCCCAGTATGGATTCCTTGATGCTACACCAGATATGAGTTTTGAGTGGAGCTTCTCTTCCAGTCTGTACACTGATATGGGTTCTCGCCTGTGTGGATTCTTTGATGATTTTTGAAAGATAGCTTGCAAGTGAAACTTTCCTCACACTCTATACACCAAAACATTGTCTTTGGGGTCTGGATCCTTTGGTGCTTAAAATATTTGAACCTTGGTGAAACTCTTCATGCAGTCCATATGCATTTACTCCCACGTTTATATATTTTGATAAAACAAAAGCATAATGAGTGATAGTTTCCCCCCCACATCATACACTGTCTTTAGAGAGTAAGACAATAATTGGAGGCCAGACTTTTTCAGTTTGAACAGCTAGGGCCTGTAATATTGCACCTGCCTCTACTAAAGCTTTAACTTCTCATTTACTGTTTAGAAAGCATTCTCCCTCCACTCAACCCCCTCCAAAAGGCCAATACAATGTGTGCAAAATCAAAACACACCCGTACGGGTTTTCAAAAAAGCTTGAGTGATTCAAAGAGGCCCTCTCCTAGAGCTGCGCATGCGGGTTGTGCTAGGCTCGACCTAAAAATCATGCCATGTGAATACCTCTAATCCCTGTCTGTACAGAAAAGGACAGCAAAAGACAGAATTGAATGACAATCCAAAAATGCTATTAAATAATTAATATTTACGACAAGTGAGCTGAAAAACGGTGATGGATCAAGCCCTGATCTTTGGACTGGGTAAGAGTGGTCTGCTTAATTCAGACACTCTGTTCATCACCACCCCCTTTTCTGAATCATTTTTGTCCACCATAAGCGTGGAAGGGTATACTCAGATGTGAGTCCCTAGCTCATTGCACCATCAGGATTCAAGCAAGCCGGGCCGAAGACGGCTGAAATGCCAGAAACCGGTCCCCGGTAGCTTGTTTCCTTCCCAGTATAAGAATTGGCTTGGTAGTTTGGTCTGCCCTGTTCCCATGATGCACTGGGCCAGGGTCAGACTAATTTGCATATAGCCAAGTTCTGAGCTGGGATGGTGCAGTGAGCTGAAAAACGGTGATGGATCAAGCCCTGATCTTTGGACTGGGTAAGAGTGGTCTGCTTAATTCAGACACTCTGTTCATCACCACCCCCTTTTCTGAATCATTAAATAATTAAGGCATATCTAAAATAATATACATGGAGCCAAAACAATATGATGATATTTCATAAACAGTCTTACATTCTCTTAGCATTCCAAAGTAAAAGAGGTGCTAAATTGTTTTTTTCATTCTGATCAGCATCCCTTCTACCTAAAGAATCCCCTTGATTCAGAATCATTAACTCACTCAACAAAAAGTCCCACCATGATCTCAAATGGCCAGCATCTGCAATCTATCTAGACATTGTAATGCAAGGGCTTGGCCATAAGAACCAATTAAACCAGCTCTCCTTAATGCTGTAGCCTACATAGCCATTAGTTCCAGTGGAGGGGCAACTTCTATGTCACTTCATAAAATCACACATAACTATGGAACTAGATTAAATAAACATGCACCTAAACCCTGTGCGAGTGTGGCACATTTTGCAGGTTCGAGACCGCAGCAGCTATATATTATTTACTAATTTTTCAAGTGAAAAAGCAGACTGAGGGTCATACGAGGTCTGATAAGAAAAGCATTGAAGATTCAAGAAACAAAAGAGGCAGCTGGATCGATCAGTGTATGTACTGCGAGCGGTCATACACGTTTTTGGTGTGGAGATACAATCGTCTATAGGGTCGAAAACTTACCAAGGTTTGGCCCTGGGATAGTCCAATACCACGAGGAAGTTGTGCACTCTAATGGATGCTACTCATGGTCTACATAATTACATTTTACTGCTTTTAGATATAAATGACAAAACTCATGGTCAAGACAGTAGCAGCATTTAAGTACACACTTTGGAATTCGTGACTCATTATCTTTCTTGTGTCACACTACAGTTGTTTATTTTGGTTAGACCATCTGGTACATCATACAAACATTTTGAGCTTTGGAACACACAATCGGACATGCAAACCTAGATTGTCCTAATATGCTTAGGAACATATTGGAATCTAGACTGGGTTTAGTTTTTATCCAAACTGTTTTGGAATGATATACATAGCAATAGGTGTGCTGTAACTGTTTTTTCTTGTGTATTGATATGCATGTTACCTTGTAACGTGCTGGTAGCATCTCTAGTTAGTAGGTGCTAAGCTACTTTAGCACCCTGCTGGAACTATAGCAACACAATTATTCACACTCATTGTTAGTTATTAACATGTTATTCTTATTGATGTGCGGTTCTTTCCCTCATAGGGAACACTACTACCTATCAGTCATTTCGTATCTACCATTATGTTGAGCACCATAAAAGGGGAGACCGCATACGTGGCTATACGCCAACACCTGAGGGAATTCACTTCCGCACAGCAGGAGCGCAAATTACCTAAGATTATCAAACTCCCGGTATCTTCATTCAAGCAAGTAGTCAAAAAGGCAGCAAACATGCATTCGCTGATCAACGACAAGTCAATCCTCAGTCACCGTTCGCATGCCTGGATGATAATTCAATCGTATAACACTTCCAAACCCTCAGCCTATCTCGGATTCCCCTTTTCATCATATCTCAAACTGAAATACCTCAGCTTAAGGATGGGTAACTTGCCAACAAATGCAGATCAACCGGATTGGAGGCAATCCGACTCCAAGGAGTGTGAATTATGCGGGGCTGCAAAACAAGACCTCATCCACTTATTTTGCATCTGTCCTGCACTGGACCAGGAACGTCAGCACTGGTTAAAGGCGATGTATAACGAACATGGAATACGCACCTGCCGCTCAGCTATTATACAAGTCCTGTGCACAACAGACCCACAATTAATCTGCAGATCAGTTAAGTTTGTTTTGAAGTTCGAAAATAAAAGAGGTGTCATGGCAAAGAGCCATTCAAAATCCTGAACATGTGTTACATAAAGAACCCATAAGAACTCTGTATTTGCAACCATGTAAGAAGTTCACGTTGTAACATAAAGAACTAATAAGAATTCTGTAACCGCAATCATTCAAGAAGCCGTATTGCCATCCCCTCCCTGTCGAAAGTCTCAGATAAAAACGCAATAGATTGAACCAAACTTTCCTCAATCTTGAGATAAGTAGAGTTGCATCTGCCGTTTTTCACTAGTTAAGGGATTTACCCAAATTGAGACTAAGTTTGTGAAAAAAGGGCATTCTCTGTATAGAACCAACACAATATCGGATAATGTAGTTCAGTATAAATAACACCCTAACATGTAACATATATTTTATCAATTTTTTTTAATTTGAATCTCGCACACATATTGACCAATTTTATATGTTGTACTTTTTACTTTTGTAATGGTTTTAATTAACTACAAAATAAGTCTTTCGAGTGGATGAAGCATAGCCGTCTGAAACTGAATTCAGACAAAACAGAAGTCCTTATCTTAGGCACCTCCCCCTCCGCCTGGGATGACTCTTGGTGGCCAGAGGCCCTTGGAAAAGCACCCATCCCGACGGACCACGCACGGAACCTGGGCGTCATCCTAGACTCCACACTCTATGAACAGACAAGCCAACGCCGTTTCATCATCTTGCTTCAACATTCTTCGCATGCTCAAAAAAACATTTCGCTGGATCCCCACCGAAACTAGAAAAACAGTCACCCACGCACTGGTCACGAGCCGCCTGGACTACGGAAACACCCTATACGCCGGTACCACCGCAAAACTCCAGAAAAAACTTCAACGTATCCAGAACGCTTCAGCCAGACCCATACTAGACATCCCGCGTAAAGACCACATCTCTGGTCACCTGAAAAACTTCCACTGGCTCCCCGTCAATAAGAGGATTACTTTCCGCCTCCTAACCCACGCACACAAAGCACTCTACGAACTCGGACCCGAATGCCTCAACACACGACTTTCCTTCTACACCCCCTCCCGCCAGCTACGATCCCTCAACCAAGCCCTTGCTACTGTACCTCGCATCAACAAAACAACCATGGGAGGTAGATCCTTCTCCTACCTGGCAGCTAAAACCTGGAACTCTCTTCCCACTCACCTTCGCCTCACTCAGAACCACCTAGCATTCAGAAAGCAACCTAAAACTTGGATATTTGACAAGTAATCCCCCACCCTTCTTCAAGCGCCTTGAGACCCTCTGGTATGTAGAGCGCTATATAAATCATTTGACTTTGACTTTGAGCCAAACCTGGGAAACCAATAGTTAAGAGTAGCTCTGAAAGAGATAACTGTAAGCAAGCACCCAATTCTTCAAAGAAGAAATGGGATAATAAACAAAAAAAGAAACCAAACAAAACACGGTCACAGGTGAGTCTCCTCAACAGGAACACACTGATCGGAGATATAATTTGCAAAACTGTGACACCATTAGAAAGCCTGACTAATATCAGGATACTGATACACGTTCATCTCGTTACTTTCAGGAAACATCAGAAAAAGCTATCGGAGAGACGGACGGTCAGAGTACAGATCGGAGGAGCGAGTCAAGCCATAAAGGGAGACACACCGCACTTCGGACTACATCATTAAACAGGAAGGAAAACAAAAGACTTCAAAACCTCAATTTAAAAAGATAGTATCCGGGATTAAAATTAGAAATGCCCAGGCTACTGAGGACTTTACTTCTCAACAAGGAATGGGTAGTGACTATGCTGGACAGCACAGCTGAAGTCACCATAGCTCGCCAGAACCTAATGGACTTTCTGGGGATAGTAGCGCTGAGTGAGCAGATCATGATGGAAACACTTGATACAAGGGTAAGCGTCTCACATCGTTAATACAAAATAACGCTCCAAATGAAGGGGCACATACCCAGGAAAGTGAAGGGTCTCTTTTAGGAGAATCTGACCTATGGTTACGTCATTCTTTTGGCCGAAAAAGATTGGTCACCTGAGTTCGTAATGGATTGCCCAATGGGAGAAGAAGTCATTTTACCTGCTTTTCCCGACCTCGTACCGAATCAGTTACAAATTCATACGGGCAGGAGTGGGTGTTGGTGTTGGTGTTTACCGCAACTATGTTTGGCGGGTGTTGAGGCACCTCATCACAAAATTCCATTAATATCAATTCCTCCACCTCGGAGACAATACCTGATTAAACATGAGGCAAAGAAATATGTCAGGGAGATTCTACTTGAAACCAGGGTGTGATAGAGAATTGCACCTCTCCTATGAATAATCCCCTGCTTCCAGTAATAAAACCTGATAATTCATATGGTCTTTTCTTAGATTATAGACATATATACGTATCCACACGCACATTTGCAGTACAGAATGCACACAGCGCCGTACTAATGAATAACCGTGAAGGCAAAAGCCTGGCGGCACAATTTTCAAATGTGCGCTGCTTCAACCTCTGACGGACTCTGAAAAGACTACAATCCATTTTAGGATTCTTGAATTTTGGCAGAACATACATTTTGGATTACGCAGAAAGGATGACACCTTTCTACGACTTAAAAACCTTTCTACAACCTAATTAGACCTGATTTTTCAGTACACCATTGGACACAGGAACATAGTGAAATCCTATGTTCCGTACAAGCTGACATGATAGCTTCCAAACATTTATACACACGTGTTGACACGACTAACCTGGTGATCCGCATAGTCGCTGGACCAACTGGGTACATCACTTTCAATGTCGGTGATATAGTACCTACTACATACAAATCATATTTTTTTTTGTATATCGTTTTATTAACAAAATAGCAAAGAAAATGACATTGGGTGTGTATTAGTTACATCTTGGTCAAGAATTCAATTTCATTTAACAGAATTATAATGCAAATATATGAGTATGGATAACAGGGATTCTGGCGCTTCCACCTCCACTTGCCTTGTCGGAGGCACGCAGATCTCTCCTCGATAACTATTCCAGGCTCCCCTCACCTTTCCTCATTTCGCAGGGCAACCCCATGCCACATATGCTGACTTCTTCCTAAACATAAACCAATCCAGGTCCTCCGCCGATTTGGCTACCAGGGGTGACTGGCTGCCCCCCCCCCACAATTGCGCAATATTTCTCTTCGCTACCATACACACCAGTGTCACCCATTGCTTCCCATACGTGTTCAAATCAGTGGGTTCCCACACATTCATATACACCTCCGGGCCTCCGGTCGTATCTCCACTCCCAAGGCAGCACTCATCTTCCCATGTATCTTCTTCCAATATTCCTGTACTTCCACGCAGTACCACAAAGTATGCATGAAGGTCCCCAGCTCCCCACATCTCCTGCGGCACTCCCCACTCTCAATTCGACCCATTCGTCCCAGATGGGGCACAGTAATGTACGACCTATGCAAAATCTTTAGCTGCACCAGTCTAAGTCTCATCTGGATCGCAACTACTCTAGGGGATGAGACCGCCTCCATCCAGTCCTCATCATCAAGCTCTATGCCCTCCACACTCCATTGTGTCCTAATAGGCTCAAGCTGGTCCTCCATATTATTGATTAGCTTTCTATATATTAAAGAGATAGCCTTCCCGGAAAGGTATCCATCCAACACTCGGTCTTCCAGGGGAGAGGACTCTGAAAGTATAGTGTTAACGGGTATGTGTGTGAGAAGAGCATGCCTAGTCTGGAGATAACTATTGTATTCACCATCGGGCAGGCTATATCGCTGTTTGAGAGAGTCTAATGTCTGTATCATGTCCCACACGGCTTTAATCTGTGTGATCCCGATGAGGTCCCACCTGTCAAATTCCTTAGATTTCCACAAACTCCCTAGCTTCTCTGAATTCCATAGGGGGGTGGCCAATGTTAGCTTCCCTTCCCAGGAAAGATATCTATTGGCCGCATGCCACGTATGAACTGCATTCGCTATGGGACCCGTTAGGGGAAACCGCTGAAGCTTGGCGTAAAGCACCCTGGTGAAATCGCCACCTGGGGTCTGGCCGCGATCCATGGCATATCCTGGATCCCCAGGGGGTCCGTATATTACGTGGTTCACCGGCGCAAGTTGTGATGCCCATTAATATTTCCGCAGGTCCGGCAGTCCAATCCCTCCCTCGTACCAGGGGAGGATGAGTTTAGAAAATGCTATACGGGGTCTACCGTCCCACAGTAGCTTCCTCTGAAGGGCCTCTATTTCTTTGAAGTAGGACACCGGCACTGGGTCCATTGCATTTTGGAGTATGTATAAAAATCGGGGGAGAGCCAACATACAAGACCCCTACCCAACAGGGACCGCGGCAGGGCCCTCCAGTGCTCCACATCTCTTTTGAGCCGGTTCAAGGGGATTCCCAGGTTATTAGCATATCTTAACTTCGCATCAAGTGTGATATAAATACCTAGGTACTTAAACCCTACTGGCTCAATTTGTATTGGGCATGACTGCGGAATCACAGGTGGATCGCCCCTAAGGACGAAAAGCACCGATTTCGACCAATTGATCGCAAATCCAGAATATCACCCATATATGGCCAGCACATCTAGAAATCCGATCAGGGATTCCCTAGGATTAGTGAGGTAGAGCAATATATCATCGGCATAAAGTGACATCCTCCCAGCCCGGCGTCCACCTCAAGCCAAGTATCGTTCGGTCCCATCTAACCCATGCCGCCAGAGGCTCCAATGCTAGAGCGAAGAGAAGCGGGTTCAAGGGGCACCCCTGTCTCGTACCCCTGCCGAGGGGAAAGTCTGCCGATCTGCAGTTGTTTACTACGACTCTGGCCAAGGGATCAGCATATAGTAAGCAAACCCAGCCAACAAATTCTGGACCAAAACCCATCTTCGTCAGTACCGCACACAGATAATACCACTCAACCCTGTCAAATGCCATAGTGGCATCCAGAGACACCAGCGCCACCGGCTCATGTATCTTCGGGGAACCACCCAATATCCCATGCAACCTCCGCAGATTGAGAGCTGTGTTTCGGCGAGGCATAAAACCAGACTAATCTGGGTGTAACAAGGAAGTCATTACCCTGACCAATCTAGTGGCTAGAAGCTTCGCCAGTATTTTAGGTTGAGCATTAAGCAGTTATATGGGCCTATATGAAGAGCAATGAGTCTTGGGTCTGCCTACCTTGTAAATCACCGCTATATTTGCCACCCGCTGATCATATGGGAGTCGACCTTTCTCTCTACTTTCAGCGAACATATTTCGAATATACGGGGCGAGTTTATGCGCATTTAATTTATACAGTTCTATAGGGAGTCCATTTGGGCCGGTCGCCTTTCTTGATTTTACCCCTCTTATTGCTTGCACCACCTCATAGTCTGTAAAAGGGGAGTCCAGGTATCCCTCATCTTCCTCCGACAGCTCTGGCATACAAATGTCCCTAATCATATCGCTGCTTTCCGCCTCTGTATATCCCCCTACTGAGGTATATACTTCTCTTTATTAGTCGGAAAACACATCTGCCACTGCCTGCGGGTCCGTAACTACGGCTGTGTCTGTCCCCTGTATTTCGGGCACCAGTCGCGATGCACACTACCATGCTCCTGCCATGCAATCAATTTACCAGCCTTGTCACCATGTTCGTATATGCGACTCTGGGTGACATTATTTTGAGCAAGCAATCGCCCTGTTTCTGGCCAGGCCCTTATAATCATCCTGCCGTAGTTTTAAAAGGTGTAGGTCTATCGAAGCCGCCTTCTCAGCCACTCTCCCTTCCAACCTGATCACTTCTGCTTCTACTCTCTTAATCTCTGCCTGGAGCTACTTTTTCTTCCCCGTCACTAAGGACAGGACCCCCCCACGTATCGCCGTCTTATACGCTTCCCACATGGACTGCGCAGACTCAACTGTGCCCACGTTTTCTTGGAAGTAACAATCCAAAATCCTAATAACCTCTTTCTTAGTTTCGGGGTCCTTGAAGTGCCACGCACTGATTGGCGCGACTCTACCTACTGCGGGCTGCCCAGGCTCCACTCGTAACCACATTGGAGAGTGGTCGGAAATGCCCCTACCAAGGTACCTTGCCTCTCTGACGTAGCTGCCTGCGCCGCCGGTATCAACACGTAGTATAATCTGAGAATGCTGTGGTGCGCGGACACATGAGTGAAGTGTGTCTACGTCGGGTTACGTACCCGCCAGCTATCTATGAGCCCCATCGTCTCCAAAAAGTCTGAAAACCATCTGTGAGCCGGTCTAAGTGTTCTAGCAGAGTGTCTGTCTATCTCCCCGTCGAGCACCGCGTTAAAGTCACCTCCCAGCACCAGGAGGCCCATGGGCAAGGTAAGAAAGACTGTCCTCAGATCCAGAAAAGTATACGATTGGAGGTCAGGCGGGACATACATCGACAAGAAGGTGACAGTCCTCCCTCCCCATTGTCCAGAAACCCCGATGTAACTGCCCTTCTGGTCTGACCACGTGGCTTGGACAGTCAACGGGAAGGAGTTTTTAAGCAAGATTCCAACCCCCTGGACCCTGTGGTAAATCCAGCGTGAGCCACAAGTTTATACCCTCCTTTGTGGAGAGCCATACAGCGGTTGCCTACCAGATGTGCCTCCTGCAATAACACTTCATCCGGGGAGTGCCTCCTCACCAATTGATTAACCATTCCTCTCTTAATCTTGTCTCCCAGACTGTTCACGTTCCAACTCAGCACTTTTATCCCCTATCCCTGTATAACACTTGACATTTGACCAGTGTGTGTATCTTCGAACTACAACATTAACACCCGATGCATAAAGGAAAAAACATAAAGAAAAACCCCACAATGCAAACATTACTGTATACAATAGGATCTCCAAACCAGATCTCTTTAACCACCCCGCATTCCTACCTCTCTCCCTGCACCCCTGCATATGGCTAACGCCCAACCCCAACTCGCAGTGTGCCTGTCGCCCCAATGGCTAACTAAAGGTAGTAAGAGGAGGTAGCCATTGCTCTGCCCCTTCCCCCCCAGCCCCGAAAAGAATCTATTGTGCCCTGAATCTGATCCCAGCAGTTGTATAGTCTTATCAGGATAAGGAGAAACAATTGCCATGGCGCCCCTATATCTGAACAGTTCTGTCGCCGCCGATTATCCTACCCATGCCGCTACTCCCCACCATCAAGTTCCTGTTCCGCCGTCCCAGCCGGGGGTCTGCTGTCAATCCAGTCCGAGGCTACTTCCGGGTTGTCAAAGAATCATGCCTTTCCTTCAACCTCCACTCGCAGCCGAGCTGGGTACATCATTGCATAGAACAGTTCCTTGTCCCTTAGTTTCCTTTTCACTTGGAGGAAGCTCTGCCTTAGCTTCTGTACTGCTTGGGTGAAGTCTGGGAAGAAGGAAAGCATCACATTTTCATAGTGCAGGGGAGTCCCCGTCCGCGCCGCCTGTAGGATAGTGTCCTGGTTTCGGAAATTAAGTACTCTGCAATTATGGGGCGGGGGCGCCCAAGGTCGTGGCCTCCCTCCCGGAACTCTGTGGGCCTTCTCAACTGTGAAGAAGTTGCTAAGACCCTTTGGCTTGAGACTGTTAAGGACAATGTCTTCCAGAAATAAATCCCGCGTCTGACCCTCTGACCTCTCGGGCACTCCCAGGGTATGTATGTTGTTACGTCTTGCCCTCCCTTCATATTCGTCGAGTTTCCGGTCCGTGGCATCTCCGGATGCCTTAAGGTCACGTACCTCCTGCTGCAGCTCCACCATGCCGCCCATCAAACCAGCCGTCTTAATGTCCAGAGACTTCACCTTCTCGTTGGCCTTTATGAGATCCGCTCATATCAGGTTGACCTTTATCGTAACCGCATCGAGTTTATTGTCCAGTGCTTCCATTTTTCCACCCAGTGATGACTGGACGCCGCTGATAGCCGCCATAACATCTGTCAACGTTGGTTCCGAGAGGGCACCACTCGCTTCTACCCCCGATGACATGGACCTCCCGGACCCCACTGGGGACCCCTTCGGTAACGTGTAGCGGTTAAGCTTATTTGATTGTATTTGCTTCGAACCTCTAGAGGTCCTGGGCAGAGTCTTTTCCGAGTCCTGCTTCGTTGCCATCTCAGCGGTCACCACCCCTCAACGGAGTCTCAATCCACCACCTCAAAACTGAGAACCCAGATGTTCCGCTGCTTCCCGGGTCATAGAGAAGTCCCTCGCCACGTACAGAATCTCTTTCAGCGCACCCCCACCTTGGTATGCATATACTGGTTTGGTCTTCATCCGGGTGTACTTACGAGCGTTGGCTGTCACGGCAACCTCACTACACTTCAGGCATAAGCCGCGGTATGTCGCGCAGCAGGAGGCAGCAAGTACACCTCTACCAAATCGCTTCCTCGGCCGCAGACTCCAGGACAGCAGCAGGTGGCACCTATCACTTCCGGCATAAAATAGAGCAGACAGATTAGGCCACTGTCTCAGGTCTCTCTGTCATCTGTCTCCGCCGGGGTTCAGATCAGGTCTCACAGTGCCCCATCTGCTGCCAAGTGTGTCAATCCAGCACCATTCTTCAGTCGCATCAAATTGCCTCACTCAGCCTTGCCTCAGTCACCTGTGGTCTCGGGTGCCACAGTCACTATGCCTTAGGCTCCATTTTGGGATTCCGGGGCTGTACCGGCAGTCTCTAGAGCTTCCCTCCAGCTAACGTCCTCTCTGGGTCTCCTCTCCGCTTGGGGGGCCACACACACGCTCCGTCACCCCCGGGGGCCCCAACCGCCGCATGTCACCTGAGGCGGATGTTGCTATGACCCGCCGCCCCTTCGCAAATAAGATCTCTCGGGGCGGCTCACCTGCGCTGTGGACTTGTGTGCCTCAGCACTCCCAGGAGTTGGAGGCCGCCGGGGTCTCGGGAGCTGAGCGCTCACGCGGCCATCTTGGTTTCGCGCGCGGCTCCTCCCCTCATACAAATCATATTTGTACACAATCGCTGAATGCGTTTTGCACCAACAGAAAAAATACTCACAGCAGGAGAGAGAGAGAGAGAGAGAATGAATATATCAGCACAGGGGAAACGCATATTTACATTACAAATTTCATTCTACATTACAAACACAAGCATTTCTACAGTATGAACAAAAAATAATCTACCAAATGAAATAATGCCTCTTGATCAATATGAATGTGTCCATTATACCGATGGATCTGCCCATCCGGCCGTAGGAACGAAACGGCAATGTTCAGCAGCATCTACAATTGTGAATGGGTGCATGCAGGATGGGAAGTTTCTTCCTGGAAAAACACACAGTCTCTAGGGAGACTGTACTGCGCAGCTGGCGGAACTATAAGCCCAGATAAGGGCACTACAAAATATGACCACAAATTTCCCACACTGATAGTGTGTTATTCATTTTACTGTGTTCAGTCCTATAACAAATATTTACATTATTGGGGGCAGAATGGATTTAGGGATTCCAAAGGTTGCTCAGTAAAGCACAAGATTCTCTGGGAACAAGTGGTGAAGCTGAAAGACTGCTTGTCACAGGCTCATGTTATTCATACATTGAGTCATCAACGTGTTGGCGTTCACATTGAAGCAAATTCAGTGGCGTATGAGGCCGCCAAGGCAACAGTGTGTACTGCTGCCGTTGCTGCAATAAATCGTTCTAGCATGAGAATAGATGGAACAACTATGATAGCTGTCAATGCCACGTGCAACAGCTCTGCCCTGCCGAAGGCTTTCCACTCATGTACTCCTTCAAATTAGATGCGCAAAACATTCCATATGCTCAAATTCCAGTAGTGGGGGACAGAGAAATACCAAACACTGATCACAGATTGGGATTAATACTAACTGCACACGAGTGTCTGGGTTCAGCACATGCAGAGATCTCTGCTACGGTTTCACTACTAAAGCAACGCTATTGGTGGCCAGGTCTAGCTAAACAGAGAAAGGACTTTGTCCTCTAATGTGACATCTGCTAGCAGATGAAGGGCTCCCCCATAGCACATCCACTGCAGACACCGTTATTTATCTCTGACAAACCTCTTGTGTGTGTCTATTTGGATCACTGCGGCCCTTTACACTCTGACAGGGCATCTTGGCAGTGGATTCATGCTTTAGATTCCTGTGGGTTTTGCCCCAGCGCTCAGCTGTTTTCAAACTGTTATAAAGGATTGGCAAGTCTTTATCGGGACATGCGCAATTGGCACACTATATTTCTACCAGGGCCTGTCGTTTCGCTTTCAAGCTTACAAAGAAGCCATGGGAGGTGTGGGTGTGAACTTGCTGTACTCCTCCCCTTATCATCCTGTAGGAAATTCGGTAGCCGAGAGGGAGAACCGTCCTTAACAGCAAGGGTATTAGGCTCGGGTGGCAGCTGGGTCAATCACCTAACTGCTGAGCTGCCAAGATTAGACCGGACGGTGTCTGGCCACTTCGTGCATTATGACAATATCTCATCAGAGCCAAGTTAACCTGAGCTGCCGACACCGCCTCTCCCTTTCTATCTTTGGCTGAAAAAGACATACTTTGTTGTTCTCTATGGATTACAGTTGGCTTACTTTTCCAGTACTTTGGACTGGTATAGTGACTCTCTTTTTCCTACTTCTAAATGGACGCTTTCTCCCAGAACTCTCTGCAGTACAACTTGTGAACCTGGTCATTAAACAACATACATCATCACACCCTGAACTAAGAGACATGTCCCTGGTGAACATTACAGCGGTTCCAGTTCCAGAAGGAATTGTATGGGACCGGGTATCGTATGAGTATTTGGTCCTACTAAACTTTAGAAATTTCCTTATTTGTTCCAAATTTCTTTAAATTACATTATCACTTCTAGAACTTTTCCTGATGATTGGGGCATTGAAGCTGTGCATAATTTGCTTTTCAAATTAGGAATTATATGATTGTACAAGAAATTTTGGAGGCATGTTCTGTTACCAGCATTATGGTCACCATTTTTTACATAAAGCCAGTATCCCACGCATTCTTTTTAAAACGACAACCAATGGGAGCACTGCCCAACACCGCCTAAAGGTAATTCAAAGACTTTTTCACTAAAGTTTGCTTATTTTGCAGGTTTTGAAACATCAGACCCAGTCTCGTACGACTAAGGCTCTCACCTACACCTGCAAAGAAAAATATGCTAATAAAAAGACCAAGCTGATATACTCTGAAAATTTATTTCCTAACTGTCTATACAGGGTTTTGACTTTTGAAAATACACAATAGACACAAAATCTATCTGGGGGATAAAAAAATTGGCAGGTTCAAGGGACAGAGGCCTTATTTAGAGCATGTCTCATACCACATCAAATGATTTTCCTGAACTAGACAGTGCAACAAACTTCATGTCTAGGTATAGCGAGAACAAAAGATTTGAATGCTACTCGTATTTATTTCCTAACTGTCTATACAGGGTTTTGACTTTTGAAAATACACAATAGACACAAAATCTATCTGGGGGATAAAAAAATTGGCAGGTTCAAGGGACAGAGGCCTTATTTAGAGCATGTCTCATACCACATCAAATGATTTTCCTGAACTAGACAGTGCAACAAACTTCATGTCTAGGTATAGCGAGAACAAAAGATTTGAATGCTACTCGTATTCCCGCATTTTCACGTTTCAAGAATTGGCAGCACTTTACACACTTTAGTGAGGATACACTAGACACCATTATATGGAATGGTTCTTTCAATTCATCGGATCCCAATTGTTTTGGCCTGAGGACATAAATTGGTGTAAATCTAGAATCCTGGGTAACATCAAAGGGTTTCGGATCAATAGGCTTGATCAAAGATGTGTACAGACAGAACACTCGGGTGGTCACGTCATATGGTGTTGGGACGTTATGCCTAGATTGGCTGAAGACATCAACACTCTCCCAGGGGAAACAACACGTGTCCCTCCTTTCTGATGACATAGATCTGAGGGATTTTTTACTAGGTCCCCAGAACCCATGTCGAAAACGCCTTTTGTACGGAATATACAATGAGCCGTGGAAGATTTCTCAACAGGAAACTGCTGAGAGATTGCTTGGGATTTATAGGGTTCATTTCGAAAAGGCTTTGGCTGTGGTTGACAGCAGTATGACCACTTTATCATCCAGAATACATTCACTGGGCAACAAAGTGTCTTCCACAATTGACATAATGGAGCAAAATACGTCTATATTACAACATGGACCGTCACAATTACGGTCAATAGTAATATTGAGCTGGACGTTACAAACTTTATGTTCTGACTACGTGTCATGGCGTTACATCAACAGTACAAATCTGTTTTCAGCATAAGATCTAACAAAAAATGGATGACAATGGCGTGTAGAGATGTGAAATATACCATGTTGCACATTGAAAAATTAGACCAATTAGCTTTCACCATGGCGGAGACACGGATAATCCATGGTTACATCACCCTACTGGTCACAACCTTCCAATACCAATATTGTCTCCAATACCAACAGGTAGGCAGATATCAAGTGCAAGGGGAAGTATATGTGCATGAGTATTGGGAATTACCGTTCAGGTATAGATACAGGAATGGGGACACAAAAGGTTTTCTTAGTGGCTCCGACTGTGAAGACTAAGTGGTTCCTTGGTTTGCTAGGACATTTCTCTCATGGAACATGCATTGCTTCAATGGCAAACTTGTCTTGTTATCTGAAGAGGTTCCCCAGCTGCTGTGATTTATCCTGTGTTCAGGCTGCTCTCGAATGGGAGCTATTTAATGTGGAAAGATCAAGATGGCTGTGGAAGAGACCCGGGCATCGCTTATCTAGTGACAGTTTATTCTATAGTCACTTGTTGTACACAAGGACTGTTTCCACCTGCCTGCACAGTTAGAGAGGCAGCGGTATGGCCTTCGATAAATGTTTCCAACTTAAAATGTGACTCCCTGAACAAACTGCAAGCCAATCTTTTACAGAAGGGTGTGGTCTTAACTTCAGCCAGAGTGGAATTTGATCTCCAGGTTGCAAGGTCTTCGTCTGAGATAGAGACCTTACTCCACACTAACTTCCCTCTGCATTTTGGGGAGATGGTCCATTGTATCTTTAACATGTCTAATATGAAAGGAATAGTGCACGTTTTTAAATGTATCGGTTCTGGTTTGGTTAGCACCTTTCAGACGATATTCGGAGTCGTGCCATCTTTCACTCCGTTTTGGGAAGCGTGTTTGGAGGCCTCCTACTTACTGGTCCTGCTACTTGTGGCGGGAATACAGATTTTAGTCTATCTGCTCCGCAATGGACGTCCCAGTTCAACTCGGAAAGGAGACGGCTCTGTTAGTGCTGTGTTGCCGTGAACGCATGATACACGGCTTCAGCACACCTCTGCCTCAAGAACTGAATGAGCACTGGTTCTTGTTCAGGTCGGACTGGCTTGACTGCATACAACCTGTTTTCCACTGCCTGCTTTGCAGCCACAAATGCGTCCTGGATATATGTCTCGGATCAGAATTGGTTGCGCCACTGGACATTGAAGTACTGATGGACCCCTTAAAGGTCCATGCATATTGCTGTCCCCAGCATATTTGATTGATGATGAATGCATTCTTAAAGCCACCATGGGATGCTTCAGCTCCTAAGGATGTGAACAACGGCTCTGCGGCAACTTGTGGGCCTCAACGCCTCCAGGAGCTGCTGCTGTGGTAACAATATGAATTTAACTTTGCTCCATAAACATGCTACAAGGTTCGCCTCTGGGAACGTCTTTTGATGTGGGCAACAACAATGTTGCGTCTACCACTCTAAACACACAAATAATTGGCCTTTTTCCACGTGGGAACAATTTGGTCTCTTTTTAAACAAAATGTACCAAAACAGCTTTTTCTTTTTCTATGCACCATGGCTTTCTGAGTGCTTGGGATCTCAAATAATATATAGACTTATACGACTTTTACATATTTTATTGGGAACCCTGCTTTTAGATGCTTTTAAAGAGTAGTTGTTTATCATTTTTAAAACAATCTGCTGCTTTTTAGTTGGCTTTTTAGATATAGACCCTTAGTATGAGCAGTGGGTATTATATTCCTGGGTTAGGCCCATTTAGCGAAACAGCTTATTTCTTACATTGTCCTCACAAATAATGTTTCCAAGCTGTGACCATTTGCATGCACGACAATGTTGGCTTTGTTTCTCTGAAACTAAACCTATCTTGCATCTAGCCTACAACATCATCTCAACGCCCTGAACATCATGTACAAGGTCTCATCCATTACTAGGGACAAATGTCATCACTATCTTCATCCACAGGGGGACAGGGCTATCTAAAAATCCACAACATCACTAATGTTGTGCGTACATCGCAAGGCTTCTTTCTATTATAAAAGATGAGCATCCGGGTAGATTAGTAGAGGATGTACTCCAGCTGACACCGAAGGTCCTTGCATGCTGAGAAATCACCATGCAGCGGTCTGACATCTCGGGCGGGGTGTCCAATTAGTGAGCAAGACGGGGTCCTTCCCTCTATCCCATCAGGTAATGGGGTTGGATCGTGCCTTGGGGGTATTCTTTGCTTTACACCTATACACACGTTTCGCATAGTAGGAGTACGTTAGATTACTGCTTTGTTTATATGCCTGCATATATACAATTGTTTAGCACCATGGTAGAACTATAGCTACTATTTACGCTGTTGGTGCTTGCAATGACGCTTATCTGCTTCTGTCTACTAATCATTGCAGCACACTTATTTTATTCAAGAATAACGTTGGTTCAATAAATATTATTAAAAACGTTCCACTGTGTATTCTCTGTATATTTCTCTGAGAATAAGTAAGCACCAGTGACTGAGTGAAGGTAATGTACTGTTTCCACAATCCCTGAGAGGTCAGGGCTGTCATGTTCAGTGGTTGCCAGAACCCCCCTCGCTCCTTGGTAGGTTAGAGGGGCTTACGGTGGCACTGTGAGCTAGCTGGTCTATAGGCCAACATATCCTGCAGTGGTATCCGGAATCAATCCTGACACCAGGCCCTTAGTTTATGTTGTCCGAACATTGCACAGTTCTACGGATTGGAAGGAACTGCACGATACTTGTATTATTTAAGGTCCGTTCTTTAACGTGATGCACTCAAATAACAAATGAACCATCTGATCATAGAGAAAGATGTGCAGAGAAATCTGATGACTATTCTGCGTGACTGACGTTAGTTGACTGGGTACAGTGTGAATCCCCCACCTCCTTATAACTACAATTCTCACTTTGTTCAGTTTTGTTTTGGAATTGCAACATATTGACTAGATTGTCAAATCCTTGTAAACCATATTTGCAGTTTTTAGTTATTTTTGAAAGATTTATGAACTACGTGCCCTTCTACAGAACCATTCTGAATATAGACACTCTTTTATCACTGGGGCGCTACATTGTTTTGGTTTTGTTCAATCAGGGATATAAGAGGAGTATTTGAAGTATGGTAAGCAGCATAAAACAGACTGTTCAATTCTTGTATTTCCATATCACAGGCAAGTAATTTTTGCCCATTTAGATATTGTTGAAAATATAAAAAACATTGAGACTGGTGTTCCTTTTCTAACACATTGAAGTTTTAAGGATTGCAACACAAAATGTGCATATTCCCGTCATAAGGAGGCATCAATGCCCATGACTGGCTGACATTATAGGATCACATTTATGTGAATAAGAATCTGTCTGACTTCCCCAGTGCAGTCTGTGTTTTTTCTGGCACAACATCTGCAAGTGGCCATGTAAAAGTATGTTTTTTGCTTTTTAAAATGCTTTGAAATATTGAGGATTACTTGTATAATTGTGTTTAATGTTTGGATTGAACTCTGGCTTGTGTAAAGTCCCAAAATGTGTTTTCAGATGTATTTTCTAAGTATACTTCTTACCACTTTATTTTGTGATCGTGCTAACCAACTCAGTAAATTCTGTTTAGAGAACAGCCTAAGTAATTGAAATGATTACTCTTCAATGTTCAAACTCTTGGCGTTCCCATCAACCACGCAGGAAATGTGTTTTTGTGCAAGGGTTCCTCCATCTGACTGGGTTCTGCACTATTGTGTATTCGTATTGGAGGGAGGTCACCACTGTATTGTCTGCTATAATAGAAGAAGTCTGACCAGACCCCTTGATAGCCCTTCTAGGATATATTGAGGATATAGCAGTACTGCATAGAAAATGTGTGGCCTTAACCATCTTATTAGCAAAATGATTGGTGGCTTGCAGATGTAGTGGAAGAAGAGCACCACAAATTAAACATTGACTCGCTGGCTTACTGTATTGTAATGTGCAGCTTGATTTTGTCGAGCAGCTCATCCCTGCCTCCAGACCCCCAGTGGCATTTGCCCACATATCTGCTGCACCAGCTGAAAGATGCTGCCCAATTGATAAATATGATGATTCTGGAGGACTCTGTGGGAACATTTCATACTTTGCAGCTGTACCTGAAATTATTGTGACAGGTTATTATAGTTTACTGATACCTCCTGGCTGATTGTCTCCTTGCCTTCCCACAGGACTAGAACTGTGCATGGAATTCTTGGCCGACTGTTACATAGGGCCTTATGTATGACTCACTCCTGTGAACTTTTATAATTTCATTACAGTACCAGTGTTATATTCTTTCATTTGTTTTTTGCCATTGTTCTCTATTTGTTTTTCGATTACGAAGATGAACAAAATAAAGTTTTAGACACAAAAAGAAGAAAACTTGCCTTTGAAATGGCTGTGATATTTAGTGCTTCTTGAACAAACAGAAATTCGATATCAATGAAATGCCAAACTATTTGATTGTTTCTCACATTGACATGCCCATTAATATAGTTCTATTAGGGTGAATGGTGGGCAATTTGTATCCAGGTTACTAAAGATGACCACATCTATCATGCTCTGCCTTGAGAAAGGAATCATGCTGGCCCTGCTTTAGTTGTTATTATGATTTCTGAAGCCTGCATTGGAACAAACTACTATGTTCACTGAAACTGTTCAAAACAGAACATTGCATAAAGAGAAATTCTGGTGTCTGATTTATCTGAAATGTTCCTGTGTATGGACAGTGTTTATCAGTTCATAATGTGGCAGGCATTCCAAAAGAAGGGTGCATAACAATGGCTTGCTCTTCCATGGTGCTGCCATTGAGATTCTATAATTTGACAATTTTTATTGAAAAATAATTTGTGTTTTGTTCTTCATCACGTGTTTTTTGTTTTCTTTAGGAAGTAGTCTTTCGATTGGGACATGGGATGTTTCTAATTGGGGAACTCATTCGAATGAAGATTC
Organism: Lissotriton vulgaris; assembly: GCF_964263255.1. Taxonomy (NCBI): domain Eukaryota; kingdom Metazoa; phylum Chordata; class Amphibia; order Caudata; family Salamandridae; genus Lissotriton; species Lissotriton vulgaris. The sequence continues at coordinate 1,062,418,934 of NC_141697.1, forward strand.
TGAGACGCAGATGGTATCCTCCACTACAGCTATCACCAAGCCTGTCCGTAGAACCGTGGTGGATGAATCAGAAAATTTCTTCAGTGCCTTTCTAACACAAGTGGATGCTCAGACAATTGAAAGTAGTTCAGTGGTTTCTAAACCCCCAAGTAAATCCCAGCGACCAAAGGAAGATGTTACAAACACGTTACAGGAACCCGAAGCCATTAACCAGCCTGAAATGATCAGTACAGAGACTCTGAAAGAGAAAGTGCCCTCTGTAACTGTGCAACCTCATATAATAACTTCTGATGAACCTTATGAAAATTTTGAACCAAATCATGATTTGTTTAAACCTGATGATCAGCACAACGAAAATGTAAATGATGTTCCCCTGTCATCCCAAAGTGCCGAAGTATTAAAAACAGATGTTCATGTGGAATATAGCCCAGGACATGATGACCTGGCAAGTGCACTTAAAAGGCCGTCTGCATCCGTTCCTTCTGAGACAAAAGACCGTGTTCTGGTTGTGAAAGAGCCAAAAACTGAAGATAGGCAAAGTAACACCCCTTCACCCCCAATTAGCACGTTCTCCTCAGGAACATCCACAACCAGTGACATCGAGGTGTTGGACCATGACAGTGTAATTAGTGAGAGCTCAGCAAGTTCAAGACAAGAGGCAACAGACTCAAAATCAAGTATGCACCTAATGCAGACTTCCTTTCAACTTTTATCTGCATCTGCCTGTACTGAATATAGTAATTTGGATGACTTTCCGAAGCTTACAGAGAGTGGCTGCTCATCTGATGCCTTTGAAAGAATAGACTCCTTTAGTGTACAGTCCATGGACAGCCGGAGTGTAAGTGAAATAAATTCAGATGATGAACTATCAGGGAAGGGGTGTGCATTGATATCAGCTGCAGTAAATCCACCAGCACCCAAAACAGATTCAAGTGATTCATTAGAAAATAAAGCTGATGAAGAGTTCAATGAAACTCTGGTGGTCCAGGTTGTTGGAGAAGCAGAAATGGAGGAAATGGGAAGAAGTGCAACCCCAGTGAACATGGATCAGCCTGACATGCTAGTTTTACCTATTGAAACGAATGAAAAAGAAAGCGGGGAACTGGTAGCCGACCTACAGGAATTTCAAACAGAGGATATTACGGTCACCTGTGAAAATGAAGACACTTGGAAGGTAATGATGTTCCTGAAAGTGCTCTTTATGAACACGGAGATAGTATATTTACTTTTCTTCAGTATGCAGCAGTTCAAGCTCATATCTATGTTAGTGTGTATACTTATCGGGTAATGGAAGAAAAAGACCATTGTGCCTTTGAGTCTACCAGTGTAGAGGTGCTAATTAGTCTCAAGCTTTACTATATCTTTAACTACCCTTTGTGTCCCGGATATCAGCCTCTATTCATGTCTTTCTGTTGTTTAATCTAAGTTTCTCCAAAAAGATCAGAATGTTCTGCAAGCAGCCTGTCTCATAAGTAAGTAAAAGAAAAAAATGAAATTAAATGAAGCTGAACAGAGTCCATCTGTCTCATATCAGCATTGGTTCTTAGTCTCCAAATCAGTCGGATTCAAGAATACTTCCATTGTCCACAAAGCCTGCCACCATTGATGACTTGCCCCTTCCAAATTCAGTAATTGCTTTTCAGTGCAGCCCGTCTAGTCTACATAGTCACTCCCTCCTGCACCTTTTTTCTAACTAGAAGAAAGCTCTATGGTTTGTGAACCCTCCTCAGGAGCTCTTTTTGCCCAACACTACTACGATTCAGATAAAGCTGCAAAATCTAGGTTTTTGCCCAATAATTTACAAAGGCCTTCCATCTCGCTGTAGCGGCGTGTGCATATATTTGTGCCAGGAGGTCAATTGTGTAGCATAAACTACATTATGCATGCTTACTGAATGGAGACTCTCAGCATATGTTATCGTACTGAGACTTTATAATCCAGACATGACACAATGGGCTTTTGCTCATAGCCTAGGTGGGATGTCAATTTGCAAAAATATACCTACACTTTTCAGCAGCTTCCTGAGAACATAAACTAGGCTGCTTCTGGCCTACCCACAGTTCACATTTAGTATACTGTTTATACTACAAGTCCAGTAGCATACATTTAGCTTATCACACTTGGCCTCCCAGTTTGAACAATGGATAGAACACTAGATTACTTGAAGAATTTTAATAGTGAGAGTTGGAGGAATGCTGCACTTCTGAAATGCGCGCTAATTCCGGGTTTATGCCTTTAAATGGAAAAAAAGGAAACATCACCTTCCTCTATCTAGTCGGTATCCAAATGCAGCACTTATTACATGAAAACTAAATTCATGTACTGCATGCTTGACACCTGTGTTATAAAATGAAATAAGGTAGGAAACCTAAGACTTTAACAGATAACTGTAATTTATGAAACCTTCTTAAATTGAGTTGTGTTAACATTTTTAAAACTTTGGCAATGTTTGTTTGTACAGACGACACCATCACACCCATGCTCCGACACGCCATCAACCGCTCCCTGGCGACCACCTCGTTCCCCGACGACTGAAAACACGCTGAGGTAAACACCCCCCCCCCCCCCCCCCGAAAAGAAACCCTCGGCTGACCCCACCGACCTTAAAAAAAATACAAACCCATCTCCCTGCTCCCGTTCCCTGCAAAAGTCCTGGAGAAAGCTATCAACAGCCATCTCGCCACATTCATCGAAGAGCACCACATCCTTGACTCCTCCCAACCCGGCTTCAGGAAAAACCACAGTATGTAAACCACCCTCCTCGCCACAACAGAAGACATCCTCACCCTACTGGACAAAGGAGAAACAGTAGCACTCCTCCTCCTCGACCTCTCAGCAGCGTTCAACACAGTCTCCCATCGCACCCTAATATGCAGACTTTACGAGGCACAGATCCGGGACAGGGCCCTCGACTGGATCAGCTCCTTCTTCTCCGGCAGAATGCAGCGGGTCAGACTCCTCCCCCCCCCCCCCCCCTTCCTTCCTCTCGGACCCCACACTAACCACCTGCGCAGTCCCTCAGGGGTCCTCAGTCAGCCCGACGCTCTTCAACGTATACATGGCTACGCCAAAATCTACGGACTCAACATTGTGTCATACGCAGACGACACCCAACTCATCCTCTCCCTATTCAATGAACCCAACACAGCCAGACACAACTTTCGAGAAGGCATTGAAGCCGTCGCCAAATGGATGAAAAACAGTTGCCTACAACTAAACACCAACAAGACTGAAGCACTCATCATGGGCCCAAACCCCGACGCCTGGAACGACACCTGGTGGCCCCCGCCCTCGGAAACCCACCCATTCCCACGGACCACGCACGCAACCTGGGAATCATCCAGGGCTCCTAACTCAAAAAGGACCGCCAGATCAACTGAGTCTAGTCCTCCTGCTTCCACACCCTCTGCCTCCTACGTAAGACCTTCAAATGGATCCCCCTTGAACGCAGAAAGACAGCCACTCATGCCCTGATCACCAGCAAACTCGACTACGGAAACACACTCTACGCTGGAATAAACAACAAGCATTTACAATGCAATGGTTTTGCCTTTGTTAAAGTTAGAGCTATTGGCATTGCTCTTGACATTATTTTTATTTATGTTTTTTGTAAACATAAATAAATGGCATTGTTATTTACAATGGCAATAGCTTAATCTCTTGCCCCTCTTCATGAATGATGAGATTCTTTAAAAGATGTTGGTATTTGTCTAACCAGGTTCCTTTTAAAGTTAAACTGACTGCTTGGAGCTAAGGAGTGGGTGTTCCCCATTGAAGTCGATTCACTTCTGCGGTTCTGGGGAGAAGCCGTTCAATTACTGGTTGCAGGGCACCATTTATGTATTTTGTCATTTATGTTTCTGCTGCATGCAATGCTTAATTTGAACCAGTGGTTGACGGTGGGGCCCACAGGCTCTCATTTTTGCAGACCGGCACTTATTTTCTTGCATCAGACATTTACTGAGAGCAAGAGAGGGGAAAATACACAAAAAGGAAGGAATGAGGAAGAGAAAGAAAGAAAGAAAAACATTGCAAAGGGATAAAGCAGGAACCTGCAAGAGTTGCACTTTACAAATACTGACTAAGATACAGGGGGCGGGAGTGCCACGTGGTGGATTAGAGAGGCATGAGCTGGATTTAACACTACGAAGCCTTGGTGATTGGTGTACCACATTTAATAGCGCAGGCCACAGACATCCGAGCAGAGCTTTGGGAGCCCGCACTGATTCTTTTACAAAATAAGCACTGGCTGCATGTGGTTGGATGACGCCATAATGCTCTTAGAAGTCTTCAAAGCTTTGAGCCTGGCTTGCTTCCTGCTGCACAGTGCAGCGCACACTGCAGGCCTGCAAACCTCAAGCACTTCAGAGACAGGCACTTTGCTACAGGTGAACCTGATTTTGGGTGGTGCACTGCCAGTAAACAGAGTGCTCAGGAGTCCAGACAAAGTGTGCAAACAGCTGTTTAAAGCAGCACCGGCTGCGGGCTTCCGAGCAGACCTTTGGGCACCGGCACTCAATCTTTTACAAATTAAGCACTGATGGTGGTCCATCAGGAAGTGGGATTTTACCATTACTGCTGCAATGAAACAGAGTACTGGGGGTCTTAGCCTGATAACGGGGAATAATTGAAGCTTGTAAATGCATAGAAGATGCGAAGCCTAGAGAATATTTGTTAAAGGTAAAATACATTTTTATTTTGTGTATAGTAGCTCCCGTTGGCTGTGTCCAGCTGGCAGTACCTCCTTTCAATCCCTGATTAGGCTAGGTTTAAAGACTGTAGTGGGTGAGAAATACGGAAGTTGTGGGAATGTGCATGGAGAGTAGGCTGTACTCACTATCCACACCCTTTGCAAGTTAATAGAAATTTGCTGGTATACGGAATTTGTGGGAATGTGCATGGAGAGTAGGCTGTACTCACTATCCACACCCTTTGCAAGTTGCTGCCGAGTTCTAAACTGAAAGGCAACAAGCATGTTATTAGCAAAAGGGGTATATTTTAAATGCGGATAGTTGCTGTAAAACGTAGTTCAGTGACACTTTCCGTCACGCCTGCCACAATATGATGAAATGAACGCAACCATAAACTGAAGGGCCTGACTGCTGTCTGAGATTAGTGGCGCGGAGGGACGAAGACGAGAGGAGGAACGGAGGGAGAGCACGCAGGAGAAGCCGGAGAAAAAGGCATCTGGAAAGCAAACATCTCACGGAATAAACGGGGGTCAGAGCCGAGGGTCGGAGCCGGACGTCTCTCCGTATCCCAAATATTCATCTTGGTGTGCGCGCGCTTCCGAGACGTGCCCCGAGCTCTTTCTGGACATTGCTTTTCTCCCCAGTAATGCGCTTAATCAATAGTGCTATCAGGGGTGGGGGAATCATATCGCCCGACGCCCGAACCATGTTGATTTTTATGACGGGCAAGATGATTTACTGTCTATTTTGTCCGATGGACAAGTAGACATTAAATCACAAATAATAAACAATCTGGGAGCACTCTGGGGCTCACAGCCAATCAATGGCAGAGTCTGTGTTACTGGCGGGCCCGGCAGCTCAAATGCTAATTATCGGCACTTCCGAAGTTTTCCGCTCTGCAGATCAAATGACAACCAGAAGGAGCCACTCTCTTCAGTCCCGTCGAAGTCGTCCTGTAAAACCCGGGAACAGGTGGAGGAAAGCGTCTGCTGTTTGATGCTCCTCACACGTGAGGAGGACATGAGGGCATCGGACAGGGGAGGCTGAAACCCGGCATAAGGAAATTGGAGATGCGCCCCGCCCCAGCTCTCACATGAGAAATCATGACAAACGCCCCCTCCCTCCGCCCTTTTCAGCGCGGCCTCGAGCGGGAAAGACCAAAACCGCCACGGGCGGCATGATGCTAAGTATCTGGGGAAACTGATTGGCACTAATCTGACTAGCTTGAACTAAGGCTTTGGCCTGCAGCCTTCCATTGACGATGTATTTACTGAGACTGGTGGCCAGAACCAACTACGGACTACACTCAGCTTGTGCTGCTGTTGAGAGCGCGCCTCTCCCAATGATTTATGCAACCGGCAAGATTGTCAATCTACGGGTTAGCCCGGAGTGGTGGTTACATTCACTGATAGCACCCAGGGGATCATACACACTGGAGGAGCAGCAAGCAGCACACAAGTCGTCACTAAAGCGGATACGCTGCAAAGTGAGTCACCCTGTCTTCCCTCCTCTACATGCAAGTCTCAGGTCAGTGTGTATTCTGTTGTGACGGCCCCTCATGTTATTACTACCACTTTAATCCTGTCTCAATAATATTGCATTTTGCAGCGGCGCCTGCACTAAGCCCCTCGTCGGCTCCTCCCTGCCCCAGTAATTATAACCACTTTAGTTCGGTTCTGGCTCTGAGGGAGGGAGAAAACTCATATTTATATTTTGACCGAGTACAGAGAGAAAAGAAGGAAGGGCACGAGCGACACGATAGAAACACCGAGAAGAGATGGGTAGAAGCAGGTAGGTGGGAATGGACAGGCGAAGAGGGGCAGGGAGGGACAGAGAACACAAGGGCAGCTCCCTACGCTCTTAACTCTCACGTTACAAAACACACGTGAGCTTTGTGTCTATCTTCCCGTGGCGGCGGCCAGCAGGACCCAAAAGTGAGGAGTGGGGTCAGTGCTTTACATGGGCATGCACTGCCCAGTACCCGCACTTCCTACGTTTGAAAGAACGAGCCCCGTCACTTCTCAGCAGTGCTGCAATACCCAGCGCTCCACTACATTTGGCTACAGCTGCCTGCGCTCACTGTACACATATCACATAGATCTCAGCAGCAAGCAGGCACTATTGGACCGTGGAAACTGGCACTACTAAATTTCCATTTCAGGCATGGTAAGGATGTCGGGGGGCGATAGGAGAGCAAGAACGGTGGAGTGGGGGTGCAAGCACGTCTCTCCCTCAAGCTCGCTGCTCCAACTCAATGACTGTGCCCGGGGGACAAAAAGAGCCAACGTCCAGGGAGCAAACATTCGTAGGCGACAGGAGGGGGGGGGGGAATGAACGGGATCCGTGCAGAACTGACGCTCGCTCCAAGATGTGTGTTGTATGCGATTTCTGGCACCAGAGTGACCCCAGGGAGAGCAGGCCTGAAGAGAGAGCGGGTTAAGAGCCTGAGGCGGAAGTCGAGGGACAGACACTCCTCCCCAGGGTGCAAGCACGTGGCCAGGTTGGCATTGGCAGGCATTAGCTCTAAGTCAGTATAACCTGGGGTGGGAGTGCCTCGCAGTGACTGCAGACAGTATCCACATGGAGAATACCCTCTGCGTCAGAAGTGCCCCTGTGACCGGTGGCTACTGAGTAAGGACAAACACACCTCCTAGGCTCTTTTCATAGAGACAGGCTACACTGGGCTCTGGGGTGTGGCCTACATGGCGTCGACAAGGGGGAATTGAGCACAGCTTATCGATGTGAGGGGCAGACAGCACGGGAAGTGCGCCCTGAAGTGGCGTAGATGGTTTCCAATGGAGTAAGCTGCGCCCTGAGGAAATGGTGCTAAAGGGCTTGCTCTAGTGTGAGTTGAGCCCTCTCCCGTCTGCCTGCCGGTGTGCAGGACAGGCCGCCTGCAGTGAGTGCATGCTAAGTGTGGCCAGGCTGACTTCCATTGGAGTGAGTTTAACCACCGGCACCATGTTTACTGGTGTGAGGGACAGGCAGCCTGCAGTGAGCGTTCTTCGGTGCTAATGTGTTTTGGAGCCAGGCCTGGGAGGGCGGGGTGTCCTAGGTTGTCTTATGAGGGAGCCAGCAGCAGACATTCCTTCCTCCTCTTGGGGATTCAGTGATTAAAGTGCTCAGCTTCGTGGTGCTTTTGATAATAGAACAAGAGCATCAAAGAGCTGAGATCAGAGCTTGAAAAAAGGTATGAGTGAGATGGGACACGAGGCGAGGGCGGGCGCACAGGCCTATGGAAAGGCTCCTAGTCCTAGAGGAGAATAAAGGAGGCTCCAGACCCCAGAGCCAATGGGTTACAATGGGGGATACTTAATATGTGTGTGTGTAGGGGGACAGGTTATTTTCGTTATCTGATGTTTCAGGCTTCAGGGCCTGAAGATGAAGTGGCAGTTACAAGCTCTGCAGTCTCAGAGAATAGCAGCAGTACCTCCCCTGAGGATGAGAGTACGATGGTTAAACGGTTATTCCATTGGAAGGGGAATAAACATTTTAAAATCAACTACTGAGCCATGCAGGAAGCCAGCAGCTTCTGCGCTTAAGTGGGACTATTCAGCTAGCAACAAGTTTATCATGAGCCACCCCAGAACACATGAATTGATTTCAAAATAGTGCATGCTGATTAATCAACTATAACTAAAGCTGCAAAAAGTGGTAAAAGTGTGCATTGTATTATATTATAGTTGTGTGCTAGGATCCGCAATTTACAGCGAATGTACACTAGATAGACAGGGTATTTCGCTTTTTCTATTTCAGTTTGCATTTTTGGTACTTTCACCCAGAATAATCAAGATCAGAGCATGTCTGTTACACTACGAGTTTTGACTGTGTCTTGATTTTGAGGTTATTTGCCTTGAATATATATATAGGTTATTGGGTTTTATGTTTCTGAAGCCCCCTTTTTTTTGTTTCCTGTTTGTTCTGATTTCCTCAACCTCCCAGGGTGTTGGCCTACTGACATCAGGGGTGAAAGATGCTTCTATAAGCCAAAATATTGGGGTTTAACCAAATTTCTCTTCCTGTCCGGATTAAACCAACCCCTGCCTACTTGCTAAGAAAAGTGAACCCATAATCCTACAGATGCTTCGCGTTTGTCTTGTATATTTTAGTTGCTAGAGGTTATAGTCCCTTCTCGTCACATTCATCTTTCTTTCTGCCGCTCACTCCCTGCTTAGCGCCTCAACTCCTGTTCTACAAACCTGACCACCACTCTTTCCAGCATCCTCTTTGCACACTTCCTTGCATTCTTGTACACTACATCATCACTGTAGCCCTCGCATCTCCAACTCAGGTCCCACATATTTCCACTCTGTGAACTCACTACAACCACCATCTGTCTCTTTTCTCCTGGTTAGTAAGTCTGCCACCAGTGTCTTTGATGCTACATGCTCACGAGCCACAGCATTATTCACCCCTAGGGGCATAGAACATGTAGTGAGTTGGAGATACATGGGCCACGCATGAAACCTGTATTCTGTGTAGTTGATGAATACGAGAAGGAACCTGTATCCTGTAATGAGAGAGAGGAGGGATAACACTATTCTGTCTGTATTGACATAAATGGGTAACATGAAGCTTATAGTGTGAAGGAATAGAAGCAAGGGGTGATGGGATGGAGCCTTTGATGAGTCAGTGGAAGGGTTATAGACTGTAATTGAGAGGAAAGGGGATGTGTTTAGCCTTTATGGTGAGAGGAATATAGAATATTATAGGTTGCGGTTAAGTAATTTGCGTGGTTGCTTACTACTGATGGGCAGAAGCAAAGGGCTATTTTACTTAGGATGGTGTAACCGATTAGTAAAAGCAGCAGCTAAAGGATTTAGGTAGTAAAGGGGACAAGTGGATTTTATTACAGGACAAGAAGATTTCTGTAGCACTTTGTCCTTTGGACAAGTAATTTTTTTCAAAAATTCCACACCCCTGTGCTATTCGCTTTCATTTTGCTACACAAGCAGTGCTGGGGGCGCTCTGGATTTTTTTTTAATAAGCCGGAGTTTCCTCCAGGCTGTTTAGTACTCATTGCTTAAAACCCTATTATTTCCCCTGTATTTTATGGATCTTAGATCTGTGTAGATGATAATAGTTAGGTTTCTATCGGGGGAATTTGCACAAGGAGAACCTTTTTTAAATGTTATTTGTATTTCCTTTCAATGAAAAAAAAAGCTGTTTAAAACCATTCTGGTCAAAATAAATATTTCTTTCTCTTCTCAAATACCATCGGGTAGCAAACATGCTGGTACATTTATTCGAAAATATGCACAGAGTAATGCCATCTGCGCTGTCGTCCTGTGAGTTTTAATGGCATCATGGTAGGTAAAATAACGCAATATTTATTTTCGTAATCAAAATATCTACACTCCTGTCAGATACACGCATTTTCAACGCGCCGAGCAGAACAGGTGAATCAAGTGTCTACACTCTCAAATAACAGTTCTGTTTTTTTGCCGCTTTGAGTTCAACGAAGTTTTCAGAAGGGCCCGACCGGAAGTCCAATTGGCTTGCCATCTGTAAGGTCCCAAAGAGTCCGAGGTGTTCCCCTTCTTCCTTCCGTGATCCCGCGGTCGAAATGAAATACGATCCCTGAGGAGTGCAGCAGTTTTTACAAGAAGTGGAATAACTCCATTTTTTACCTCATTAGATTGCACATCTGAGGCTGATCAGCCTTCGTGAAAAAGAAATTCAGAATTTACCAGGCACTTTTTCTTAAAAAATGTTTCTCTAGTGTTGAAAACATAACGGTATACAGCGGACATAGGTAACGAGATAAGTATAGGTGTCAGGTGTTCAACATGCAGTGGAAATAGTGTGCCAGGTGGGTGTTTGGGGTTTCCCCCTAGGCTGCTGGTGGCATCTGCACCCAGTTTGCCAGGTCCTAAACCGAAGAAGCTTCAGTGTACTCTACGCTGTCCCCACTAACTAATCCACTAAAACATTTTTCCATACAGATTTTGTTTTTTTACTATCTGTATTGTATTGTTTGAATTGTGTTTAGGGCTGTATATTAAACATTGCAAGCATTGGCCCTTTAGATGAATATAAAATACGAGTCAAAAATAATGAAATATAAGAAACCGCCCGCACTCACCGTGAAGGGTAAGCCTGTACCCGTCCGCTCTTTTAATGCCGATGTATGTACAACGAAAAAAATGGTATATAATATATATATATATATATATATATATATATCTTTTTTTAATGAGCTGTACTTAGCAATTGGGTTTAAGGTCGAAGAAAACCCTAATACACATTATTAAAACTAATAATTGCAAACGCGGAATGAAATATTATCATTAGGTACTAACGCTTTCCCCATAGACAGAGATTGGATCCAACCCTTTGATACACAGGCCTTAAGTTAAGAAGAAGGCGGGGCTCTGGCGGCCAGTGGGGGGGGGTGCAGTGTCTAATTAAAGGCCCCGACCCCCCTCTCTGCCCTCCTAGCACACACAGAAAGAGAGAGCGTCCAATAATAGTACACAGCATTTCATTCCAGCTCGGGAGATGCCTGCAGTCTGTTCAGCCTGGCACGGCCGCCTCTCAGGAAAAGTTATTTAACTTTCCCACGACTTTGCTCCCCTAGTTTCGCTGTCACATCTCTGTCTGACAATGGAACGATGTGTCAACAGAGGGGGCGGGTGGGGTCCCTGGATGGGCCCTGCATACACCTTATTAGGGTCCTCCCCAGTCAGGATCCTGCACACACTTTCGGTGGGGGGGAGCCCCCCGCCTGGCCATATTTGCTCTTGCACTAAGTGGCTTTATGGAGCCCATTGGAGCCTTAATTGCGCAAATACCTGCTTCGAGCAGACAGATTTGTTTGAACAGTAAGCTCAATTTCCTCCATCACTTCAATTAAAGCAAAACTGCTACCGCTGACTTTTGTCCTGGCTCTCTCTCTGGGGCCGGGGTGTGAGGGAAGGGGGGATGTTTGTTCCACCTGCCGCACTGACCGTTCAGTCTGGCACAGGAAGCACTGCTTTCTGAAGCAGCCTTGCTTTCACTGTTCTGCAGAACTAGCGCAGCCCAGAAGAGGCTTCTTTTACCCCTTGGCGTTAACCTCGTTTCTTCTCTTTGCTCAGTCCGTCTGAGATTACTAGATACAGTCGTTCTAAGCTGTCGCCTTTCTTGGAATATAGTCACTCTCTACGGGGTTCTGGGGGCATCCGGTGTTGTAGGAGCTGTCAATCAAACCCACCGCGGCGCGCAGGGCCTGCTCCTAGGGCATGCTTCTAGGCACAGGCGACCCGCGGGACCAGCCATCAAAGAGCCCCTCAACTGACGGCAGCATTTACACTGGGCACAAGAGCCCCTCAACTGACGGCAGCATTTACACTTGGCACAAGAGCCCCTCAACCGACGGCAGCACTTACACTAGGCACAGGAGCCCCTCAACTGACGACGGCACTTACACTGGGCACAAGAGCCCCTCAACCGACAGCAGCACTTACACTGGGCACAGGAGCCCCTCAACTGACGACGGCACTTACACTGGGCACAAGAGCCCCTCAATCGACGGCAGCACTTACACTGGGCACAGGAGCCCCTCAACCACTTACACTAACCCTGCTGGGCGAGCACTCTCCCATCACATGACCCGCCGTTGGCTGTTTGGACCTCCACTGCAAACCGGAGCAGTCAGCAGCGCCCGAAGCACCGTGAGTACACAGGGCACCTGGGCAGGGGACTCACTGTCCCTGCCAGAGCAGAGCGATCTCAGGCTGCGCCCCTGAGCTCTGCGGAAGGGGAAAGGACGCCTCCATCTTCGGCCGGTGCCATCAGGAAGCAAGCGGGAGGGGGCGGGAAAGGGGGAGGAGAGACGCAGCGCAATTGCGAGGCCAGCATCAGGAAACAAGCGGGAGGGGGCGGGAAAGGGGGAGGAGAGACGCAGCGCCATTGCGAGGCCAGCATCAGGAAACAAGCGGGAGGGGGCGGGAAAGGGGGAGGAGAGCCGCAGAAGACGGCCGGAGCAGGAAGGCGGGTGCCGGCAATGCCGGAACAGATTCGGGGGCGTTCCCGGCTTTTGGCTGACGTCGCGTGACGTAGCCAAAAGCCAAAAATTCTCGGGAACGCCCCCGAATCTGGTCCGGCATTGACGGACAGGCCCGTCTTCCAATGGCTAGCCTCCATTTATGGAGCTAGCCAATGAAAGACGGAGGCCGTTCCTGTCTCCCGTATACATCTCAAGAGGTTTTCGCCTGCGCGAAAAAGATGCGCAGAGCGCATCTTTTCGCCAGGCAAAACCTAAAAACTTGGCATGGCTTAGGTAATCCCACTGATGGGTTGGCGCATTCAGATACGTAATTTACGGTATCCGCCCGTTTGCTAACTCCGCATTCCTTTCTATTTCTAGTAGTGGCAGCCAGCCCTCCCATCACATCAACTTGAACGAAACCACTTTGCCGTTCTAGGAGGTTTGCCGCCTTCTTTATTCAGAATTCCTTATTCACGCTAAACTTCTTCTCACAAATACCACTGCGTGCGATGCCAAGCTTGACCCGCATTCAATTAGGCACAGTAATCATGCGCCCCAACGGTCACCATCGCCAGAATCACGCAACCCTTGTTCAGAAACACTACTGCGTGCGATACCTAGCATGACCCAGAGCTCCGCATGCAATTAGGCACAGTCATCCTGCGCCCCAACCGCTACCATTGCCTTATTAACGCAACCCTTTTCTCACAAACACCACCGCGTGCGTTGCCTATAATGACCCGATCTCCGCATGCAATTAGGCACAGTTATCCTGCGCCCGAACTTCTACCTTCGCCCATACACTCTTTTCACCGTTCTTTTTCTAACGCTCAATGATGTATAACACCAGATCTTCTAAAGGCCTTGTCACTATCCTTGTTTTAATTCACACTCTCGTCATATTTTTCATCTGAATACCACAGTTTGTTCTAGTGCATGGTGTTACTGACATGTTTAGACTTTGATTCCTAAAGTTCCTTGACAGGCTCCCCTGTTTCTCTTCCAGTTTTTTCCTAACAGGCATTTTGGTTCTTCCCAGGCATTTCATTTTTGTAATCCTTATGATGATCCCTCTATCCAAGGAGCATGGGATCGAAATGTCGTCGACAAACTAAATAGTGCCACGTTTTACCAATGTGTATGATTAATGTGGTCACTGTTGTGGTTAGCTTGATTTATTCCCTGATTATTCCAAGCTTTCAAGCTCCAGTTTTGCCTGAAATCTTTTATGTTTAATGTTTTTTTTTTGTTTCCTGTCTTTTGTATCAGATGCAGGATTGCGTCCTGCTTTATTGTTGTTCTTTCCTATTTATGTTAATTTGATTGCATTGTATGTTAAAAATTCCTTGTCCGGCTGGACATTGAAAACATATAGCACCCATTAAGATCTATATCTTATTTGTTTTCTGTATCTCCTCTCTAAGGACCATTGTTCTATAATATAATTGACACCAGGGGTCCTTAGTTACTCTTCGGGTTCCCTTGTTTGTTTATTATACCACTAAACACCAACAAGACTGAAGTACTCCTCATGGGCCCAAACCCCGACGACTGGAACGACACCTGGTGGGCCCCGCCCTCGGAAACCCGCCCACCCCAAAGGACCACGCACGCAACCTGGGAATCATCCTGGACTCCAAACTCAAAATGGACCGCCAGCAGGACCGGAGTGGGAACCAAAATCGGCCCTGGCAAAGTGCTCGGCCGCCCCCCCCACCACCACCCAGGGGGGGTTAGGGGTGCGACCGTGCTCTTTGCCAGGGCCGGTTTTCGGACGATTTTGTTACAGGGCAGTTTTTGCAGCAACGCTGCAAAAACGGCCCTGTAACAAAAACGGCCCCAAAACCAGCCCCCACCCTTGCGGTCCACCGGGGGATTGCACTCATCATGGGCCCAAACCCCGACGCCTGGAACGACACCTGGTGGCCCCCGCCCTCGGAAACCCACCCACCCACCCCCACGGACCACGCACGCAACCTGGGAATCATCCTGGGCTCCGAACTCAAAATGGACCGCCAGATCAACTCAGTCTAGTCCTCCTGCTTCCACACCCTCTGCCTCCTACGTAAGACTTCAAAATGGATCCTCCTTGAACACAGAAAGACAGCCTCTCACGCTCTGGTCACCAGCAGACTCGGCAACGCACTCTGGGATAAACAAAAACTTCACCCGCAAGCTACAGAACAACTAGAATGCCGCTGCAAGACTGGTCCTCAACCTGCCAAAACACTGCCAGATCTCCCAGCATCTGCGCACACTCCACCGGCTCCCCATCGAGGCAAGAGTTACCCTCAAGATGCTAACCCACGCACACAAGACCCTCTACAACACCGGACCAGCATATCTGAACAGCCGACTCAAATTCCACGCACTCCAAAGGACCCTATGATCAGCCCAGCTCTCCTACGCCGTAGTCCCACGCACCAGAACAACCAGATCAGGCCAAGGTCTGGAACGCCCTTCCGCTCCACCTCACAGACAACCTCGCTTCCCATCTTCATAAGAGGCCTCAAGACCTGGCTGTTCGATGGACCCCCCTCCCTGAAGGACTGGAACCTGCACCCCCCACCCTCCACCCCCAGCGCCTGCCTCTCCTTGCGGATGAGTAGTCGCGCTTTAAAAAAACCCTGATTGATTGATTGATTGATTTATTCCCAGTTTTAAACTCTCTTCCTGTGATTTGCTACTACCTGAAAACAATACATTACTCTGAGAAATGTAACAAAGTTTTCTTTGAAAGTTGTCTATTTTTTATTTTACTTTTCTGCTTCTGTGCCTGGATTGGTCTCAAGGGTAAGTAACCGAGTATTATTATCTTTAATGGTTCTCCTGTTTGCTATTGTAGACTGTTATAATGTGGTTCCCAGATGCCTCTGTCTACTCTAAGACAAAAACATTTCTTTCATATCTATCAGATAGTCTTTTGTTTAACAATTTAGTACATAACTATACTATATGTTCGCTTGAAGCTAATGAATGTAGCTTTATTTATAATTGTTTGAAAATCAACTAAAGCAAAGCTATACAATACCACATTACAAGATAAACTAAAAATCTTCCAAACAGAATTGCATATAACATGATTTGCTTCAGTTAACACATGATTATTTAACATGAAAGAAACTGTATTTAAAAAAAGGAACTTTGAGTTAAAACTGAGAAAAGGAAGCACAAGTCACAAAATGCCTTTTATGCACCAAAACATGAAATAAAAAAGACAAAAAACATGGGAGAGAAGGAAATGAAATGAAATGAAAAATATATTCATATTGCGCCTAGACTACCCTGAGGCCTCGCAGCACTGGTGTCTGAATCAGAGAAGAACAGGTTGGCGTGCTAGCAAGATGTTTCGAACAAATTAGTTTTTAAAAGCTTTCTGAATGCCAACAGGTTGTTGTTCTTTCTGAGGGTGAGAAGAAGGGAGTTCCAGATTTTTGTGGCATTAAAAGAGAACGAACGACCTCCCCAACGGGCCTTGTTTATCTTATGCAAAGTAGCCAGATGTGATGAGCTAGAGCGTAAAGCTCTGTGGGGGAGATAAGGAGTGACTAAAGGATGCATTATAGCTGGACCGGTCCTCCAAATTGCTTTCTGAGTGTGACACTTGGCTTTGAACTGTATCCTTGCTGCAATAGGAAGCCAGTGCAGTTTCTTGAGAGCGGGTTTGGCGGATTGCCTACGTGGAATTTGGTAGAGCAGTCGAGCGGCACAATTCTGAGTAACCTGCAACTTGTTGATTGTGGCCTTTGGAGCTCCCAAATAGAGAGCATTGCCATAATCCAGGCGAGAGAGTATCAAAGCCTGAACCATGATTCTCCTTGCCTGGAAGGGAAGCTGGGGGAGAATCTTCCGGAGCCTTCTCATCAGACCATAACAGGTGGATGAGGTCTTAGTGGCCTGGACCTTGAAATCGAGGGAACTGTCCAACCAAACTCCTAAGCTCTTTATCTGTGTCTTAGGAGGGGGGAATGTCCCAGGCATTTAGGCCACAAGGGGGCAAAAATATTGTGTGGTGGATTCCCCAATAACATGATTTCGTTTTTTTCCCCATTTAGTCTGAGGCAGGAGAGTTCCATCCATCTGGCGACTGCCTCCAGACAGGGACCCAGAGTGCTAGACGACCCATCCGCTTGGTTTAACCAGACCACAAGCTGGGTGTCGTCTGCATAGGTAACAATTCTGACGCCGAAAGGGTGGACCACCGCCGCCAAGGGCCTCATATAAACATTAAAAAGGGTGGGGCTCAGGGCAGAGCCCTGGGGAACCCCACACCTGAGTGGCTGCTTAGCGGAGACAACCTCTCCCTCAAAAACCTGGAAGAAGCGCTCCTCCAGGAAGGAGGTCAGCCATGTCAGTGTTGCGCCCGACACCCCCATGCCACTGAGACGATGTAGTAAGATGGCATGGTTAACCGTGTCGAACGCAGCACTGAGATCTAACAAGATAATGGCCGCCTTCCCTCCCTGGTCCAGCACGGTCCTTGTCTCCTCTGTCACAGCCAACAGAGCTGTCTCAGTCCCATGATGGGGACGAAACCCCGTCTTGGATGTGGACAGCAAATTATTAGATTCCAGATACTCGACCAATATGTTGTTGATGTGCTTCTCAGCCAATTTGCTCATGCAGGGCAAAAGGGAAATAGGGCGGTAGTTGGATACATTCCCTTGGTCCAGATTGGGCTTCTTTAAAAGAGCCCTGACCATTGCACATTTCCATGATGTGGGAACTATGCCCGAGGCAATCGAGGTGTTAAGAACATCAAGGATTACTGGACGAAGCAGATCAATGACTGAAATGATAAATTGAGGAGGCGCTGGATCCCTTGGAGAGCCAGAGGTAACCTTAGGAATTATTTTATTCAGGGAGACAGGATCCAGGGGGGGTCAATTGTTCCAGCATGCAAGTGGCGGGGAGTTAAAACTCACAGTTCCAGCTGCGTCTGGTTCAGCAATGTCAAGAGCAAAGGAGGCATAAATGGTCTGAATTTTTTGGTGGAAGAAGGTTGCTAAATTGTTACAGCGTGCCAATGCTCCTTCTGAAGAGACTAATTCTTGGGGAGGGGAAATCAGTGACTTGGCTATCTGAAAGATTTCCCTAGGTGAATTGGTAGCTGTATTAATTTTTGTTTCATAAAAAAGAGCTTGTGCGGCTTTGATTTCGGTCTTATAAAGTCTAATTGCTGTTCTGTATTCTGCTTTCCTGCACTGGGAATGGTCTCGTCTCCAAACCCTTTCAAGCCTACGACAGGATTGTTTCATGTCCCTCAGTTTAGGTGTGAACCATGGGGCTACTTTTTGCCTCTTTATACACTGCAGGCGTTCCCTGGGAAGGACTAGGTCAAGAGAGTTTTGGATCCAGTTATCAAAGTTACTACTGGCCAAGATGGGGTTGGGAACATTCACAGGCTTAAGATCAGCAAGAGCAGACTCCCATTTGCTGGTAGAAAGCTTCGACCATTTCCTCCCCCATTGTTTTTTTGGCTCTTGGATAGATAGGGGGTTCTCCGTTACCCAACTCAAGAGGAATTAGGTAGTGATCTGTCCAGGGCAAAGGGAGAGGCGTTTCAGTAATTAAGGTGTCGATATTACTGAAAACAGGATCCAGTAAATGACCCTTGTTGTGTGTTGGGGCAGATCCTTTTTGCACTAGATCAATCGCTTGAAGACTCAGCCGAAGATTGTTGGCCGAGGGATCAAGAGAACTATCCAGATGTAAATTTAGGTCGCCCAGTACCGTAAAATTAGCCGATGTAAGAGCTAAGTCAGCAACTAGGTCGACCATGTTGGAAGTAAACTGGCCCAGGGTTACTGGTGGGCGATAAACCAGGATACCCGAGAAGGTATTTGTCGGCGCAAATTCTAGTGCAAAGAACATACTTTCGCAGTCTGAGAGTATAGTGGGAATAATACGACATTGATATACATCTCTATAAATAATCGCCAGGCCACCTCCTCTGCCAGTAGTACGATCAGCTCTTTTTATAGTATAACCTTGGGCCTTGGGGTAAAAAAGTAGTGAACATAGTAGAAAGATTAAAATCCCACAGGGTTGCTTGTGCTCCAGCTCTACTAAACTCTTAATGACTGCCCCTTAATCGTTTATATGCCTAAATGAGCAATACGTTTTTTCTATTCAGTTGTAGTAAATACTACTATGGGTATTTGTACATCTATTCTTAATTATTCTAAAGATTGGTTTTTGGGCCATTCTTTGGGGAACAGGCTGAAAAGCAGAAAGTGATCGTCTCTGTTTCCTCGTCTCTGTTTCCTTTCTCTCATTTTTCTCATGCTACTTGTTTCTGCCTATCTTCAATACCAAACCCTTCCACTATTCCTGAAATCCTCTGCCCCAATTTCTAACTTTCCTCCTGTTCTCTGTTGTTAAGAATATATGCATGGCATATTTTCAAACTCTCTTTTCATTGACCTACATATTCCTTTCTTCCACTCCTGTCTTCTGTGTGGTGGCATTGAGGCTTTTGAGTGGAAGGTTCATGGCTGCTGCTCTGTTTTGAGCTGTCTCTCTTAATCTTCATATGCTCAGTGCTTTTTTTCCTTCAGGTCCTTGTTCTTTATTTCTGATTTTGCTGTCATGTTTTTCAATGTTTTTGGTACAGTAAGGGCATTCTCTGCCTTTTCCCTCCTTTACTCCGTTTTAATTCAACACTGTTTATTTCAAACATACGGTTTTGCTCGTGTTATGTAATCATTTTAACTCCAGTAAATCATGGTATACCCTTTTATTTTCTGTTTGGAGGTTTTAGTTGATCTGGTAAATTTCCATTCTTTTAGTTTTTTCTCATGTGACAGAGGTATATCTTTAAGTGGTCATAAGTCCTTCTGTAAGTGGCATACATATTTAAACCTTAACTAATTAAATTGCATTCATCAATTTTAATCCCTGTGAATATTTTGAGAGTTATGGACTATATTGTAAATCAAAAGATAACCTGAAGAATGTTAGAGATTGGACTCTCAATCTGTTTAAACCTATTGTAGTATTATATATACTATATTTCCTCACAAAATCATCAGGCATCAATTGGCCACTTCATGACCATCTCAAAATATCAGAGAGACTCATTTAAAATGACTACGATACTCTGTTACGTTACTCATGCTTGCTACCATCTAAAAGCCAAATGCAGAAACATATGTTTGGATATATCTTTTCAGTGGTCTTGGGAGGAGCAGTTCAATTTTTCTTCATGGTTTATTGACTTTATTAAATATTTAGTATAGGGGTGGTGCTTTAATGGATTTGTTTGTTTTTGTAAAAAAAGTTTTCATTTTAAAATCACAGATGAGTATATCGCCCATGCCATCGAGTGAGATTCCTTCTTTCTCATTTAGTTAAATTCTAAATGTTATCTCCAGCTTTCTCTTCTATTGTGCAAAAAGAAAATGTTTACCCTATAGAGCTTCTTGTGGTGGCAAAACAATCTCGATGCCTGGTCCTGTTGAATAGGAGTATGTGGTTGAATAAAAGGGGAGAGCAATATTGACCTTGGTTGGTACAATTCTGACTTCCTAGTATTATTGAAAAGTTACTAATACGCTTCTACAAATTATGCCAAACGTTCTGTGTTCTGTTAGTAGGTGGGAAGATTCAGCTACCTAGGTGGCAGCAGTAGCTCATTAATAAGAGCGCCAGGGCTCAGGCCCTTCCTCTATTTCCTGCATTTTTAAAAAAAGTTTTACTACAGGCAGTGTGTCTATTGGCCATCGATCCGACCATCACTCTGAGGGTCAACCAGAGTCATGACTCTTCTCACAGACACATGTGCTTGTGCGCATGTCCCCCCGTCGCTTCTTTTTATGTGTTGTCTAATGTCAGCTCCGAGCCTTTGCGTCCTGTGATGCTATAGTGCCACACCCACCTGTGATGCACAGTACTGTCGCTGATTGAAAACAGCACAGGTGCCTTAAGCTTAAGCCCTGTTCTTTCCGAGGCTGTGTGTTAATCAGCGAGGGTGCATGTTAGAAATGGGATTTCTGGTTGGCTAGGGCTTGCACCTAAGCCAAGCAGAAACCACCATTCTAGTCAGGGCAAGGGAGTTACACTCTGAAGATAACCCCTGCTCACTCCCTTGGTAACTTGGCACGAGCAGTCGGGCTTATCCCAGAGGCAATATGTAAAGCGTTTGCGCAACACACTAAGCACACTACAAAAGAAACTCCACACAAGGTTATATACAAAATAGCCTTTGTATTATCCAAAACGCATTAGAATCATAATAACACAATATACACTGTGCCCACTGGCACCAGGTAAAAATTCACAGGGATTATATACAAGACCGGGCCAATCAGGCCACTGTCAGAACCTTCAGAATGTAGTTAATAAAACATAACCAGTAACTACTGGCTGATACTGTACTTGTCACCGGGTGGTATGCTATCAGCAGTTGTTGATGAATGCACTTCACTCTGTGATAAGCTGGGAAAGCGGTAGGGCTCACACGGACACTGGGTTATCATGAACAAGGGACCATGGTTACAGGTATCAATCAAGGAACAGGTGGTCCCTTCTAACAATTTAAAGACTGATTAGCAGACATAGAGGAACAATAAATTCTATGTCAACACATTTACAGAATGAAAAAAATGCAAGTATTTATTTAGTTATTTAACACAAAAGAATAACAAGGATAAGGGAGTGGGAAAAACAAGGAATAACGGAAAGGCTCGGACATTCATGTAGTGACCATAAATACAATGAACAATTTTGGTTACAATTGATTTGAGTACCAATACTATCACATTGATAAAAACAAAACATTTCTGAAGGTGAACAACCTTTACAACAAAACTTTTACCAAGCAGTGCCTTTACAACGCGGTATTTACAACGCAAACCATTACAACGCATTGCGCTGGAGGGCGCTCTAGGATAGGGAATACGTTTAATTTACATGTCCAACACCTTCCCTAGTGTCCACGGGGACTGGTGTTGGAATAGTAAATTAAACTTTTCACTATCCAGCACCTCTAAGCGCTATGCGTTGTAAAGGTTTGCGATGTTAAAACCGCGTTGTAAAGGCATGCGTGGTAAAAGAATGCGTTGTAACGTCACACATCCATTTCTGAAAGATATGGTACTGTGCGTCGATGATGTTTCGATCCCACTTACAAATATGTGGATCATCAGGACTTAATTGGTGCCTGAGACTAAAAATGCCTAGTGTAAGCTGCATAGGACCATCTGAGTTGGGCAGCACAATAATTGTGTGTGGCAATTGCTTTTCGTGAGGTAAGGGCACGTCACTGTAAGAAGGTAAGGAAGATGGAATACATCAATGCAGGGGGCTGTATGAATTTGTCTGTGCCCGATTTAGGGTGGGGACATTGGCTGCCAGCCCAGTGGTGTATTCAGTGCCCCAAAGAAGGTTAGATAGTCTCCCGGTGGGGAGAGCAATGGAACTAACGCCTGTAACAATACTGGAGCGCCTTCACATCAGCTGTGAATGCAGGCGAAGGGAGCACTTCTGAGGTCAGTCCACGGTATGCCCTGGAGCACTTTGAAAGACACTGACTCCTACTTGAGTTCTGAGTGCGGCCACTCCACGCCACCGGGTCAGTTCGGTAAAAAAGCAGCTCTCCAGATTCTCATTCTTTTTTTTTTTTTTTTTTTTTTTTTTTTTTTTTTTTATTATTTTTATTGCAGGTTCACAAAGGGTCGGTGACAAACACTCAGATACTTCAATGGCGCATCTCACTATCAGTAGACGGATACACGGCCATTTAGTCCACATCCCGGAGGTTGGGCGGCAAGTTTTGGTAGAGAGCATAAGGCATATCCAATATACATTCCTGAGCGTCCAGGTGGTATTCCAAGTCCCTGCATTTTCTCTTTTGTTGAACCCCCCCCCCCCCCCCGCCCCCCTCCATAACCGTAAAACATATGGTATTTTCGTCAATTAAAATACTTACAAAACCACTGCAGCGATCACACTTTCCCACCCACCCCCCGCCCATGCCAGGGACACACACCATAGTTCTGAATCACGGATCGCGGGTATCCCATGATAGTCCATTGGTACAGTAATGAGCGACACCCTCTCGGCGTCAGTGTCCCAATCAACCTGGCAGCCCAAACCATGCCCATCAAGGGGAGCCCACCCTCACAGCCCCCCATCCAACCCATGGTAGCGTCTCCACTTGAACCAAACTCTGCGGAATTTCTTGGGACATCCCCTGGCCTTATAAGTTACCCTTTCGGCTGCCATGTAGAGGTCAAGCCCTGTCCTCCATTCCTCCAGGACTGGGGGTTCCGGTGCCCCCCAGTGCTTTGCAATGTCCCTTTTTGCCACTACCAATGCTAGGACCAAAAATATCAGCAGGAGTCGTGTTAGATCAACCTCGTTGGTCATGCCCAATAGTGCTAGCTTGGGATCTTGTGGTAGCGGGGCTCCTAGGACCTCCTCCAATTCTTTGAACACCTGGGTCCAATATGCTTGTATGATACTGCAGGACCAGATCGTGTGGTAGAAATCCCCAACCCCTTGATGGCATCTAAGGCAACTTGGGTCCTCCACCTTTCCCATTCTACATAGCCTCTGTCTATCATAGTAGGTTCTATGAAGTACATTGAACTGTATTAGCCGCAGTCGGGACTTGATTGCTACCTCCCGGGGATGCATCAGTACTATATCCCAGTCCAGGTCCTCCATCTCGCCTACATCCGCCTCCCAGGTAGCCCTGAGCTTCGCCAGGTCCACCAGCATGTGGTTAGGTAGCGTATTATACGTCTGGGAGACCGCCTTTCCCAACATCTGCTCCTGAAGGAGCCTTCCCTCAAGAGGTGCGTATTCAGGGATTTCTAAAAGTGTGATGTTTTGGGCCGTCCAGGCGTGTCGTAGTTGTATATATTAAAACTTTTGTGTGTCATGAAGCCCGAAGTCTGTCTGAAGGACCTGGAACGATTTGAGCACCCCTTGGCAATTACATCCCCCATGGTAGAGATGCCAATATCGTCCCACCTTTGGAAACCTCGCAGTTTGTGGAGTTCCGCCAGCCACTGGCAATGCCACAGTGGCGTCTGTCGTGTGGGTTTCATATCCCATCCCATGCGACGGTTGGCCTTCGTCCACGCGGATAGTGTTGCGATTGTTGCCGGTAGGAAGGAAGACCTTCGAAAGGTTCCATAAAGAAAGCATAGTAAGTTTCTGGGAGACATTTTCGCTCGTTCAAGAGCGTATGTTGGGTGATCCGCCGGGGCGTGGAGCCAGTCATTTATTGGCGTTAAATGCTCTGCCCAGTAATAGGCCTCTAGGTTAGGAAGGGAGATCCCACCACTATATTGATGCCTCTGAAGTGTGGACAGAGCCACCCTGGCATGTTTGCCCAGCCAAAGGAAGGGTCGTAGGTCCGCATGGATCCTACGAAAGACCGACGCCGGAACCGGATAATACTTATTTTGCAGCGCGTATAGAAATTTCGGTAATGTGACCATTTTAAACATGGCCGCCCTTCCTAGGAGTGTCAGCGGGAGCTGTCTCCATCGGTTCATATCCGCCACTGCGTTAAGTATGATCCGTTCTAGGTTTCTACCGAAGTAGATAGTCTCACTCGCGGTAATATAGATCCCGAGGTACTGAAAGCCCTCGGAGGTTGTCAATAAATCGTCTGGTAAAATCCCCCATCGGTCGCCACCCCCAGGGTCGTAGAGTACCGATTTGTGCCAGTTTATTTTATGTCCCGCCATCTCGCCATAACGTTCTATTTCTCGGAAGAGCTCTGGAATCGAGGTGTCTGGCTCAGTGACATAGAGCAGAACATCGTCTGCATATAACGAGATTTTTTCAGGCATCGAATCGGTGTTGCTGCTCGTAAAACCACGAATTTCATCGTTTTGCCGGATCCTGGCGGCGAGCACCTCTATCGTAAGCGTGAACAGGAGGGGGGACAGCGGGCATCCCTGCCGAGTGCCTCTCTGAATCTGGAACTCACGCGACAGAGTCCCGTTCACTCATACCCTGGCTCTCGGGTCAGTATAGAGGAGCCGCACCCACTGGATGAACTTTGGTCCAAAACCGAATTTACATAAAACTGCAAAGAGGAAGGGCCAGTGCACTGCGTTGAACGCCTTTTCGGCGTCAAGGGAAAGGAACCAATGGGGGTCGCTGCGGTCCCGTACTTCTTGCAGCCAGTTATGGGTTCTTCTGAGGTTTAATTTAGTGGCTCTATCTGGTAGAAAGCCTGACTGATCCAGATGAACCAGACCAGTAACAACTGTTCTCAGGCGGGCTGCCAAGATGGTGGCTAACAGTTTCACCTCCGTATTCAGTAGGAAGATGGGTCTGTATGAGGCGCAGTCCTCCCGGGGTCTGCCCTCTTTATATATTGGGACGATCGTGGCCCTGGTCAGGTCTGGGGGTAGCTTTCCCTCCCCAAAGGCACCTGCAAAGAGGCCCTTAAGGTGACGCCACAGTAGGTCCGCTATACGCTTAAAAAACTCCGCCGGGAAGCCGTTAGGACCCGGGGTTTTGCCTGGTCTTAATCTTGTAATGGCCTCGGTGATTTCATCGGTCGTAATGTCCGCCTCCAGGGTGGCCATGGACTCGGGTGCCAGGGTCGGAAGGGCTGTTGTACCTAGGTACTGTAGCGCCTCCTCTTGAGTGGCGAGATCACGAGCTGCATAGAACGCCTCAAAATGCGCGGCGAAAGTCTCGGCTATTTCCGCGTCAGTGTTGACAGTATCGCCTTTGCTGGTTTTAACACTGTCAATCCACCTCGCTGCCTGTTCTTTCTTACTGAGCCATGCCAGGAGCTTCCCTGACTTGTCTCCCACATAGTATAGCCTGTGAAGGGTAGCAAGGGACTGGGTCTTCGCTTCGTCAGTCACTAGTTCCCTGTATTGCTTCTGAGTGTCTAGAAGCCTTCTAAGGGTCTCGGTGTTTGCTTGGGCTAAATGGTCTCCTTCCCTCAGCAGGATATCTTGCTCCTGGGCGACCACTTCAGCCTGGAGTCTCCGTCTTTCTTCACCCAACCTAGAATTTATCCTATCCCTAAGTACCGGCTTCAGGGCTTCCCACAGAATAACACTGGATTCAACCGTACCCACATTTTCAGCCAGATACACCTTAATGTCGGCCCGTATGCCTCTAAGTATGGTCGTGTTTTGTAAATCCCAGGCCGCCAGGCGCCAAGCTCCCGGGTGTCTACGCTGGCCTTGTCCTACCCTAACATACAATGGCGAGTGGTCCGATATGCCCCTGGCCCTGTACTCTGCAATATCATCCGTCCTCAGGTATTGGCGGGACATAAAAATGTAGTCGAGTCGCGAGAACACCTTGTGCGCCCCGGAGTAGTACGAGTATGCCTGTTGTGACGGCTGAAGCCACCTCCAGATGTCCGTAAGGCCTATGGCAGACATCTGACTGCAGAGTGCGGTCTGGTGGTCGCTCCTGGCCAGATCTCCAGACCGCTCACGGCCGGTGTGCATGACATCATTAAAGCCCCCTCCCACCACTTGTATTGTATCAGAGGTTTACAATAGTATATGGTTAAGTGCTGTGAGTGTACGGGGCTGCAATTTGGGCGGTGCATAGACCGAGAGAAGCGTGTAGGTGCGTCGTTTCCAGGTGACCTGTACCCCTGCGTAGGTTCCTTCTGGGTCAAGCCAGGTGCGGGTGATGCTGAATGGGGAGGTTTTCCTAACAATGACAGCCACCCCTCTAGAGTCAGAGGTGTATCCCGCATGTGCCAAGACCCTGTATCTCCCCCGAGCGATAAAAGTGCATAGAGTACCCTTGAGGTGTGTTTCTTGCAAGAAGATAAAGTCTGGGTCCACCCTCTTAATGTTGGCATTCACCAGGCCACTCTTGATTTTAGAACCCAGACCATTAACGTTCCATGTCAGGATGCTCAATCTCCTATCTCCCCCTCGTGGAGTGGCTACGGTACTGGCCATTGGGGAACATGGCCTCTGCCTATGGCCTGGCCCCGGCACGTGTAGGTGAAGCGTGTGTGTTGCTGCACGAGTTCAGTGAAATTGTAACCCCCCCCCCCCAACCCCCCCCGGGGGACCGTCTTCCGAACAAACGTTAGAACCTCCCCCCCCCCTCCCCCACTCCCCACCTCCCTCCCCTTCCAGTATTTTCCTTGGATAGGACATAACCTTCCGCAGGAGTAGGCCTGTCGCCCACCCACAAACACCCTCCCTATCAAGCACCCAGGCAACAAGAAATTACAGAACAATAGTAAAACTTGTGAAACAAGGAAGCGTGTCAACTTGCGTGCTCTCCTCTCCTCTGCCTGGCTGCTATTCCCATAGCCCATGTGCACCATCGTCCAAAGAGCGCGTCATCGTGGGGACCCCGTGCTCCCCTAATTGCTTTCAGCGGACCATAACCCAGTAGTTCATGATTTGGAGCCTTGTGTCTCTGATTCAGGCGCACTCAGTTGTCCAGAGAAGTCCTGTTCCAGCACTCGGATCTCTTCCACTAGCGTGTGTGCGGATAGACTTCTTTCCACTTCTTCCTCCTCTCCAGACGTGTGGTCTTTCAGCTCATCTACATCCCCGTCCTCCGACCGGGCCTTCGAACGTAGCCCAGCAAATCGTGAACCCTTCCCGGCAGACCCAGTCGGCGAGGCCGAACGCCCTTTTCGTGAGGGTCCCAGATCCCGGCTGTGGTAGGGTGTCGTCTGGATTTGCCTCCTCGACCTCCTCGATAGTCTCAGCCTTTGTGCTTTCGGTATTTCCCAGTGGGTTGCCTTTTGCAGGGCTCTGTCCGACGACTCTGTGCTGACTCTTTCCCTGCTATTTAGGATCGGGCGTTTCTCCAGCCATTGCCAAGCGTCTTCCGGGTGAGTGAAGAAAAGTGACTGGTCCTTATATATCACCTAGAGTTTTGCTGGGAAGAGGAGCATATACGTGATCTTTAAGTCTCTGAATTTCGCCTTCACGGAGTCGAAGGCCCGGCGATGTTTTTGTACCTCCTGACTGTAGTCTGGAAATACCATGATATGAGCATTTTCCAGACGTATCTCGCCCATTTTTCCTGCTTCTCTCAGGATGAGGTCCCTGTCGGCGAAATTGAGAAAGCGTGCTATGACTGGTCGTGGTCTTGCTCCCTCCGGTGGTTTAGCCAGGAGGGCCCTATGCGCCCTCTCTATGATGAAGCAGGGGGGAAATTGTACCGTAGGGAAGGTTGCCATAAGCCACGTGTGCAGGAAGGACACCATGTCGGATTTCTCAATCCCTTCTCTAAAGCCAACGAAGCGGAGGTTGTTCCGTCTCGCTCTATTTTCCGCGTCGTCGACCTTCCACAGAAGTTGGCGGTGCGAAGCCTGTAGTTCCGCCATGTCCTTGCGCAGGGTAGTGATCGCGTCTTCCGCCTCACCCATCCGGGTCTCTGCAGTGTTAACCCTGTCAGACAGGTTCCGAAAATCCTGCCGCAGAATTGTTACCTCCGGGCATACTTCTCCTATTTTTACTTCCAGAGCAGCCCTGGACTCCTGGATATCCGCCCGTGATGCCTGAATGGCCTCCATCAGCAGCGCGGTGTCCGAGCGCGTACCTGACGTATCGCTGAGGCCCACCGTGGCCGTGCGCGGGGCAGTAAAATTGTCTATGGTTCCCTGCTTGGGCCCTTTCGGCGGGATATCTCTTTTCCCCATGGTTCGCTAGGTCAGTCAAATATCCTAGGTGTGGCGCAATGTACTCCACTTCCCGGGTGCCACTCATGACCTGGCGGGTGCCTCGCCGGTCCTGTGGCTTCCCCAGAGTGTCAGGTGTAGGAGTCTCGGCCCGCTGTGTCCACGGAACGCGGGGTCGCCCCCTTGGCTGTCCAGCTAGTCGAATCTTCGGCTGACGGCGGGAGGAGGGACCGACCGCCTCAGCCTCCGTCCGTAGCCCACCCCCAGTGGTCCTTTAGATTATAGCGATAAGGCCCTGCTTCCGGGCCAGGCAGGAGCAAGATGGAAAACCACAACACCACCAGGGGGGGGGGGCACTCAGAAGCCACCTCGGCGTGTCACACAGGTCGTCATGGGTCCGTTGGATGGTACTGAGCAGATCTCTCTGGGGCCTCCGGAGAGACCCCCACCGGCCTCCTCAACCCCTCCTGCGGGGCTTCACTTTATTATAGGGCTCTCTCCCCAGGCACATCGGGCTCACAGCGCACCCGGCCGGGCGCTCAGCAGTCCGCCACCGCCGACCAGGGTGCACCACTGGCCGGAGCCTCACCGCTGTCTCTCTCCTCACAGTTTGCACCCTCCGCGGCGCAGGCAAACGCGGCTCGCCGTCTCTCCGCTGCAGCCTCTCAGCCTTCCCCGCAGACTCATATGATGACAGTAGTCCCTCTATTGAAGGGGGGACAGGAGCCGGCCGGCAGAGCCCGGAGCGCCACACTCTATTCTGTAGTGGCAGCCGCCATGTTGGTTAGGGCGGCGGTGGGCAAAGGTGGTCAAGGGGTTCACTTCCACAGTTCTGCCACCCCTAAGGTCTCCCTGGTTACGTCCCACCTCCGCCACCGGCTCACCGTCAGGGTCCGCACTCTCGGTGAACGCCAGGACAGCCTCAGCTCCTCGGCGCCGGAATAGCCGCCATGTTGGTAAAGGGTCACCGGACCCGGCGGGGCTCCGCAACACCCCACCACGTCTCTCAGCAGGGTCGGATCACTGTGTGGGCACCTGCAGACAAGCCAGGGAGCGGCGCCGGACGCCTGTGCGCTTCCCTCTGGTCGGGGGATCCTGGGCTGCCCCGGTCACAGACCTTCAGTTATGCCGCCATCTTGTGGATCACAGGGTTCCAGGGGGAGGGGGATCGCCTTTCAGCCGGTACCATGTCGTCTTCCGTGGGCAATTCCCCGAGGCGGCGTGTTCCCCAAGGTCGGGCCAGCCAGGGGCACCTCCGGTAACAGTTTGGTGCGATTTGGGGTAGTTTGAAAGTCGGATATTAAGGCAGCCAGCCGGAGCACTGGAGAGTCACGTCTTAGCCAGTCATGGTGCTGGCCACGCCCCCCTCCAGATTCTCATTCTTGACCCCTAATAAGACCCATTTCAGAGCATAAGCATTCCATTAAAAGAGAGGGGGTAAGTTCACCTTCCTCATAGTTGAACCTCTTCATAAAATAAATTAAAATAAGTGAAAGCATAATCTGGTGGCCCTTAAGGTGTGGCAGGCAAAAGTCCCTATTGACATTGATAATATTCTGCACAGCAGATGATTAGCTAAATAATGCCAATCATTAGCAAATCTATCCCTTCTGAGGCGGGCGTCCCATTTCAAAATCTTAAAGTAGGGAGATCCCAATCTCTAAACTTACCCCAAAAAGTGGCTTCCCCAACATATTGGTCTAAAACCCTAGTCATTACAGAGAAGATCAAATCACAAAGAGGAGAAAGGGCGTGTTGGTTATTGATATTTCAGTGTATAAAATACAGCCATTAAGTGCCCAACACCTAATATCCGGTGTTTTCAGGGTGTGCATAGTCACCATAACACACATTTTCTTGACCTGTACTTACATTTTTCAAGGGAGTGTGTGTTTCTTACCATTTTGTGATCAAATGGTTGCGACCTGTTTAGAACCAAGTAACTATTGGGTGGGTAATGCACATAAAACGAGTTGATTTGTTTAGCTGTGTTATTTTTTATTTCTTTCTTTTTATGATTCACAAACGTGAGAGGTGTGATGTCCTGACATATGCCTTTCTTCCGTTCCAACTTTGAGTATGGTTTTGGGCAGATCAGAAAATCATTTGCACTTCTACAGTGAAAAAGACTGCAAACTATTTTCTTCCAATGGAAAACATTGTGGTCATGTGAAGAATTATTTTCATGTACACAAACAAATTGGGTGTTTCGGACACTTCCTCAGGAGATCATTTATGTTTAGAATGGCAATGGGTGTGAAAAATTCAACATTTTACCACACTATTTTACAAAAATTTAAAAGATGGAGGAACCGCCAAACTCACCTTGCAACAAAAGTGCTCCATCTCCGCGATTGAATGCACAGGCAAACTCATGGTTGCCCTTACGTATCACCACTTTTTACGTTCACCAACCACCCGTGCCCGATGGTAAACTATAATTTTGTTGATGGTTCTATTGTAGTTTATTTGTAAAGCATTCTTATACACTTAAAGTTTTTTTTTTGTTGCTGCATGAAGTAGCAAAGGTCCAACAAAAATTGGTTTTGCTTTTTTTTTGTGAGTTCAAGTTTCCAGGTTCAAAATCATATAATATATTCCCTTTTTAGGGCTTGGCCTACGTCACCACTGCGTCAGCAGTGGGGCGGAGCTCCGAGCCGTATTGTTAAGGGGCTCAGAATAGTGAAGCAAAAATTCCTCAGTGCGCAAGATTGTCAGTAGTTATTTTTGCCATCTGCATGGTAATTGGTCCTCGTTGTGCCGTGTTTGTAGTAGCCTTAACGCATTAGGCCATATATTTGTCACGTTCGGCACTTCCTGCATTTTCTGTGGGGTTATGCACACGGCAGTCCATACATTTTAATTAGGAGCTGTCGGGGTGCCGCGGTAATGGAATCCAGATGGTCGGGCACGTTCATCATTCTGTTTGTGAGTTCAGAGTGCAGAATGTGAGTGCAGAATGTGAGTGCAGAATGTGAGTGCAGAATGTGAGTGCAGAGTGTGAGTGCAGAGTGTGAGTGCAGAGTATGAGTGAAGAGTGCATTTGTGAGTGCAGAGTGCAGATTCAGAGTGCAGAGTGTGAGTGAAGAGTGCATTTGTGAGTGCAGATTGTGCGTGCAGATTGTGAGTGCTGTTTGTGGGTTCAGAGTGCAGAGTGTGAGTGCAGAGTGTGAGTGCAGAGTGTGAGTGCAGAGTGTGAGTGCAGATTCAGAGTGCAGAGTCTGAGAGAAGAGTGCATTTGTGAGTGCAGAGTGCAGATTCAGAGTGCAGAGTGTGAGTGCAGATTCAGAGTGCAGAGTCTGAGAGAAGAGTGCATTTGTGAGTGCAGAGTGCAGATTCAGAGTGCAGAGTGTGAGTGCAGATTCAGAGTGCAGAGTCTGAGAGAAGAGTGCATTTGTGAGTGCAGAGTGCAGATTCAGAGGGCAGATTGAGAATGCAGAGGGCAGATGCAGAGGGCAGATTGAGAATGCAGAGGGCAGATTGAGAATGCAGAGGGCAGATTGAGAATGCAGAGGGCAGATTGAGAATGCAGAGGGCAGATTGAGAATGCAGAGGGCAGATTGAGAATGCAGAGGGCAGATTGAGAATGCAGAGGGCAGATTCAGAGGGCAGATTGAGAATGCAGAGGGCAGATTCAGAGGGCAGATTGAGAATGCAGAGGGCAGATTCAGAGGGCAGATTGAGAATGCAGAGGGCAGATTGAGAATGCAGAGGGCAGATTGAGAATGCAGAGGGCAGATTCAGAGGGCAGATTGAGAATGCAGAGGGCAGATTCAGAGGGCAGATTGAGAATGCAGAGGGCAGATTCAGAGGGCAGATTGAGAATGCAGAGGGCAGATTCAGAGGGCAGATTGAGAATGCAGAGGGCAGATTGAGAATGCAGAGGGCAGATTGAGAATGCAGAGGGCAGATTGAGAATGCAGAGGGCAGATTGAGAATGCAGAGGGCAGATTGAGAATGCAGAGGGCAGATTCAGAGGGCAGATTGAGAATGCAGAGGGCAGATTCAGAGGGCAGATTGAGAATGCAGAGGGCAGATTCAGAGGGCAGATTGAGAATGCAGAGGGCAGATTGAGAATGCAGAGGGCAGATTGAGAATGCAGAGGGCAGATTGAGAATGCAGAGGGCAGATTCAGAGGGCAGATTGAGAATGCAGAGGGCAGATTCAGAGGGCAGATTGAGAATGCAGAGGGCAGATTCAGAGGGCAGATTGAGAATGCAGAGGGCAGATTGAGAATGCAGGGGGCAGATTCAGAGGGCAGATTGAGAATGCAGAGGGCAGATTGAGAATGCAGAGGGCAGATTCAGAGGGCAGATTGAGAATGCAGAGGGCAGATTGAGAATGCAGAGGGCAGATTGAGAATGCAGAGGGCAGATTGAGAATGCAGAGGGCAGATTCAGAGGGCAGATTCAGAGGGCAGATTGAGAATGCAGAGGGCAGATTCAGAGGGCAGATTGAGAATGCAGAGGGCAGATTCAGAGGGCAGATTGAGAATGCAGAGGGCAGATTCAGAGTGCAGATTGAGAATGCAGAGGGCAGATTCAGAGTGCAGATTGAGAATGCAGAGGGCAGATTCAGAGTGCAGATTGAGAATGCAGAGGGCAGATTGAGAATGCAGAGGGCAGATTGAGAATGCAGAGGGCAGATTGAGAATGCAGAGGGCAGATTCAGAATGCAGAGGGCAGATTGAGAATGCAGAGGGCAGATTGAGAATGCAGAGGGCAGATTGAGAATGCAGAGGGCAGATTGAGAATGCAGAGGGCAGATTGAGAATGCAGAGGGCAGATTGAGAATGCAGAGGGCAGATTCAGAATGCAGAGGGCAGATTCAGAATGCAGAGGGCAGATTCAGAATGCAGAGGGCAGATTCAGAATGCAGAGGGCAGATTCAGAATGCAGAGGGCAGATTCAGAATGCAGAGGGCAGATTCAGAGTGCAGAGTGTGAGAGAAGAGTGCAGAGTGTGAGAGAAGAGTGCATTTGTGAGTGCAGAGTGCAGATTCAGAGGGCAGATTCAGAATGCAGAGGGCAGATTGAGAGTGCAGAGGGCAGATTGAGAGTGCAGAGGGCAGATTGAGAATTGAGAGTGCAGATTGAGAGTGCAGAGGGCAGATTGAGAATGCAGAGGGCAGATTGAGAATGCAGAGGGCAGATTGAGAGTGCAGATTGAGAGTGCAGAGTGCAGAGTGTGAGTGCAGATTGAGAGTGCAGAATGTGAGTGCAGAGTGCAGAATGTGAGTGCAGATTCAGAGTGCAGAGTGCAGATGCAGAGTGCAGAATGTGAGTGCAGATTCAGAGTGCAGAGTGTGAGTGCAGAGTGCAGATTCAGAGTGCAGAGTGTGAGTGAAGAGTGCATTTGTGAGTGCAGAGTGTGAGTGCAGAGTGTGAGTGCAGAGTGTGAGTGCAGAGTGTGAGTGCAGAGTGTGAGTGCAGAGTGTGAGTGCAGAGTGTGAGTGCAGAGTGTGAGTGCAGAGTGCGAGTGCAGAGTGCAAGTGCAGAGTGTGAGTGCAGATTCAGAATGCAGAGGGCAGATTCAGAATGTAGAGGGCAGATTCAGAATGCAGAGGGCAGATTGAGAATGCAGAGTGTGAGGAAGAGTGCATTTGTGAGTGCAGAGTGCAGATTCAGAGTGCAGAGTGTGAGGAAGAGTGCATTTGTGAGTGCAGAGTGCAGATTCAGAGTGCAGAATGCAAAGAGAGTGCAGAATGTGAGTGCAGAGTGTGAGTGCAGAGTGCAGAATGTGAGTGCAGAGTGTGAGTGCAGATTCAGAGTGCAGAGTGTGAGTGCAGAGTGTGAGTGAAGAGTGCATTTGTGAGTGCAGAGTGCAGATTCAGAGTGCTGAGTGTGAGGAAGAGTGCATTTGTGAGTGCAGAGTGCAGATTCAGAGTGCAGAGTGTGAGGAAGAGTGCATTTGTGAGTGCAGAGTGCAGATTCAGAGTGCAGAGGGCAGATTGAGAATTGAGAGTGCAGATTGAGAGTGCAGATTGAGAGTGCAGATTGAGAGTGCAGAGTGTGAGTGCAGTGTGAGTGCAGAGTGCAGATTCAGAGTGCAGATTCAGAGTGCAGAGTGCAGATTGAGAATTGAGAGTGCAGATTGTGAGTGCTGTTTGTGAGTTCAGAGTGCAGATTGTGAGTGCTGTTTGTGAGTTCAGAGTGCAGAATGTGAGTGCAGAATGTGAGTGCAGAGTGTGAGTGCAGATTCAGAGTGTGAGTGCAGAGTGTGAGTGCAGATTCAGAGTGCAGAGTGTGAGGAAGAGTGCATTTGTGAGTGCAGAGTGCAGAATGTGAGTGCAGCATGTGAGTGCAGAGTGTGAGTGCAGAGTGCAGAATGTGAGTGCAGAGTGTGAGTGCAGAGTGCAGATTCAGAGTGCAGAGTGTGAGGAAGAGTGCATTTGTGAGTGCAGAGTGTGAGTGAAGAGTGCATTTGTGAGTGCAGAGTGCAGATTTAGAGTGCAGAGTGTAAGTGAAGAGTGCATTTGAGAGTGCAGATTGTGAGTGCAGAGTGCAGATTGTGAGTGCAGAGTGCAGATTCAGAGTGCAGAGTGCAGATTCAGAGTGCAGAGTGCATATTGTGAGTGCAGAGTGCATATTGTGAGTGCAGAGTGCATATTGTGAGTGCAGAGTGCATATTGTGAGTGCAGAGTGCATATTGTGAGTGCATATTGTGAGTGCTGTTTGTGAGTGCAGATTGTGAGTGCTGTTTGTGAGTGCAGATTGTGAGTGCTGTTTGTGAGTTCAGGGCGCAGATTGTGAGTGCTGTTTGTGAGTTCAAAGTGCAGATTCAGAGTGCAGATTCAGAGTGCAGATTCAGAGTGCAGATTCAGAGTGCAGATTCAGAGTGCAGAGTTCAGAGTGCAGAGTTCAGAGTGCAGGGTGCAGATTCAGAGTGACTGAGTGCAGAGTGAGTGTAAAGTGACAGTGAGTGCAGAGTGACAGTGAGTGCAGAGTGACAGTGAGTGCAGAGTGACAGTGAGTGCAGAGTGACTGCAGAGACAGTGTGTAAGGGTGCAGGGTGCACATTGTGTTAGTGTGCAGAATGAGTGTGCAGGATAAACAGTGTGTGACTATGCAGGGTGACATTGGGAGTGTGCGGGTGAGCAGTGTGTGAATGTGTAGGGGCAGTGTGTGAGTGTGCAGAAAACACCACATACACCACACACACATACCACACACACCATACACACACCACACACACATACACCACACACACATAACACACACACAAACCACACACCTCACTCTCTCAACACCACACACTCGTCACCACTCACCACAACACACTCACCACCACACACTCACCCCCCCCCCGGCTCACCCCCACAGACTCACCACCACACACTCACCACTACACAGAAAACACACACAACAACACACCCCCAGCCGTCAATGAATGCTTTCACCAGACACCAACAACCATTAATGTACGCTTTCACCAAAAACAAACACGACCATGCATCAGTGCCGCTAAACACTCACGCACACAACAAACAATGTCAGTGCAACTTTCACTAAACACACACACCCACCAACAGCTGACAGTGCACCAGCCACTCTTTCAATTGGCACAATCATCAACAGCTGTCAGTGCACCCTTTCACCAACCACACGCATTACCATCCAGCTCTGTACGCTTGACAGCCACACTCCTAGTGCTTGTTTTACTTAGTAATTAATCAAACATGTTAATATATTTTTATGTATTCTTAAGAGAGCTGCTGCTCAAACAGCCAGGTCTTGAGTTGTTTCCTGAAGGCGAGATGGTCCTGGGTCAGCCGGAGGTGGGTGGGGAGGGAGTTCCATGTCTTGGCTGCCAGATAGGAGAAGGATCTTCCTTCGGCGGCGGCTTTGCGAATTCGTGGGACGGTGGCGAGGCTGGCGGAGCAGAGCTGGCGGGTTGGTGTGTAGAATGCGAGGCGGTTGTTGAGGTACATGGGGCCCACGTCGTGGAGAGCCTTGTGTGCGTGGGTGAGGAGTCGGAATGTGATTCTCTGGCTGACGGGGAGCCAGTGCACATCTTTCAGATGGACAGAGATGTGGCTGTGGCGGGGGATGTCTAGGATGAGTCTTGCCGAGGCGTTCTGTTTGCGCTGTAGTCTTTTCTGGTGCTTGGCTGTGGTTCCGGTGTTGAGGGTGTTTCCGTAGTCCAGGCGGCTGGTGACAAGGGCCTGGGTGACCGTCTTCCTGGTTGCGGTGGGGATCCATCAGAACATTTTCCGGAGCATGCGCAGGGTGTTGAAGCAGGATGACGAGACGGCGTTGACTTGCTTGGTCATCGTGATGGAGGAGTCCAGGATGAAACCCAGGTTGCGTGGGTGGTCTGTGGGTTTGAAGGCGTGCCCAGGGCAGGTGGCCACCAGGAGTCGTCCCAGGCAGAGGGGGATGGTCCCAGGATGAGGACGTCCGTCTTGTCTGAGTTCAGTTTCAGACGGCTGAGCTTCATCCATTCCGCGACGTCCTTCATTCCTTCCTGGAGGCTGGCTTTGGCGGTGTCTGGGTCGTTGGTGAGGGAAAGTATCAGCTGGGTGTCGTCGGCGTAGGGGATGATGTTGAGGCTGTGTTTGCGTGCAATGGCTGCGAGGGGGCTCATGTAGACATTGAAGAGGGTGGGGCTGAGCGAGGATCCTTGTGGGACGCCACAGATGACTTCGGTAGCTGCCGACCGGAACGGGGGAGGCGGACTCTGCGTTCTCCCGGCGAGGAACGAGATGATCCACTCCAAGGTCGCGCCTTGGATTCCGGTGTCGCTGAGGCGTTGTATCATGGTGTGGTGGCATACCGTTTCGAAGGCTGCTGAGAGATCCAGGAGGATGAGGGCGGTGGTTTCCCCGTTGTCGAGCATAGACCTGATGTAGTCGGTGGCTGCGATAAGGGCGGTCTAGGTGCTGTGGTTTGCTCGGAAGTCAGACTGAGACTGGTCGAGGGATCCGTTTGTCTCGAGGAAGGTGGAGAGTTGTTTGTTGACCGTCTTCTCGATGACTTTGGCAGGAAAAGGGAGGAGCGAGATGGGTCGAAAGTTCTTGAGGTCCGTGGGGTCCGCAGTGTTTTTTTCTCAGGAGGGCGCTGAGCTCGGCATGCTTCCAGCTCTCCGGGAAGGTGGCGGATGCGAAGGAGCTGTTGATGACGTCCCGGAGTTGGGGTGCGATGATGGAGTCTGCTTTGTTAAAGATGTGGTGTGGGCATGGGTCGGTAGGGGAGCCGGAATGGATGGTTCTCATTGTTGCGGCGGTGTCTTCGGTGCTGACCGGGGTCCAGGTGCAGAGGGTTTGCAGTTGGGTGCGCTGGTTCGGTGGTTGGTTGCGTGGTCTGTGCGCCGAAGCTGTCGTGTATGTCGGCGATCTTGCGGTGAAAGAACGAGGCGAGTGAGTCGCAGAGGTCTTGCGAGGGTGTAATGTCGTTGTTGCAGGCGCTGGGGCTGGAGAGCTCTTTAACGATGCTGACGAGTTCCTTGCTGTTGTGGGTGTTGTTGTCCAGACGTTGTTTGTATGTAGTTCTCTTGGTGGTGCGCATCAGTTGGTGGTGCTTGCGGATGGCGTTCTTGAGGGCTGCCATGTTCTCTGTTGTCTGGTCCTGGCACCAGGTTTTCTCCAGGGAGCGGCAGGTTTTCTTTGTATTATGTATTGTTGTGCATCATTGTCTATATTGCTTACAAGTAAATATTAGACCTCTGTCCGGCTGGACAAGTCCACCAAATATAGAAATGATTGAGTCTATATTCATTACTTGGTTTCCTACCTTTTCCTTTCTAGGGACCTCTGATGTTCAAAATAATTGATTCCCAAGGTCCCTGGCTGACTTGTTGGGCCCCCTTGTTTCAAAACACAGTTAGAGGATTGGGCATATTTTTGATATGTTTCTAATGTTTTCTTTACTCTTGTGCTTAAAAATGCTATATTTGGATCCTGTTTTTGCGACAATTTGCTGTACATATGTGGTGTAAAAGCCACCATTTAAATCAATGTTTTGCAAAATTTTCTTGGGGGGGAAGGGGCGTGGATAACCTCTGCACCCTCTTTTTTCAGTTCGAGATTGCTTGCATTGCTCGCTCGTTGGACTACAGTACAATTTTTTGCTCACCACTTGTAAAATCCACCAGCCGCCACTGGACCAATGTCCCCTTCAATCCGACGTTTTACTTGGTAAAGTCTATCAGGAGTAGCTACGCAGGCGTCCTCTGTTTTAACAGTTACAAAGGTGTCAGTTGCTTTCGCCTCCAGTGCTTTTTTTCATGGATGTGTATCTAAACTCGATAATTACGAATCCACACTTTTCCACTTGAACTCAGCGGACCCATTATTTTCTCATACTTTGGCAAAATTAAGCCAGTTGAGCTTTATCCAGCCTCAAAATGTAATTCTTGTATTTCAGTGTGCAAGAGTAGCCCATACCATCAGTCAATGGGAGTCTAAACAAGCATTTACAATGCAATGGTTTTGCCTTTGTTAAAGTTAGAGCTATTGGCATTGCTCTTGACATTATTTTTATTTATGTTTTTTTTAACATAAATAAATGGCATTGTCATTTACAATGCCACTAGCTTTATCTCGCAAATGACACACACAAAAACACCCACAGAGAGCCCCCCGAAACACACACAGAGCCCCCCCCACACACACACCGACACAGAGCCCCCCACACACACAGCCACACAGAGCCCCCCACACACACAGCCACACAAAGCCCCCCACACACACAGCCACACAAAGCCCCCCACACACACAGCCACACAAAGCCCCCCCAAGTATAAGGTACTTAAAATGAGTAATTTTGTCAAAATGACACGTCATGTGTAAGATTATAATGTGTTATTACGCATGCTCCGTGTGTGCGCCTGGTATTGTTTGGCATTAAGATGTGATACAAAGTGACCAAAATGGTGCTGGGGCTACTGGACCAAAATGCATTACATTCACCTTGCTACCAGAACCCACGATCTGGACGGAGTTCGAGCATTTAAAAGTGATTTAAGACATAACACATCGAAAACATGCCACTTCATACACAGTAAACTTGACGAGCTATAGCAACACGTTTTTCAATACAACGGGGATGGACACCAGTACATGGCTGGGGCTTTAAGAAGACGTCACCGTCCAACGCGTTACTAAGGCGGAAGTAAATGCAGCGCTCCTTTTCAATGGCCTCACACGCCCATCACGATTGCTAGTCGGCTTGCTACAATGGGTCATTACTATCGGAAACCGCATCCGACTTTAATCTTACGTTTTACAGTATTTTTACACGTACCCTCCAAACAATGCTTCCGGATAAATTGGTGCAATATTTTTTTTATTTACCACCCAAGATCCCACTCCTCCTCCCGGCAGTGAGAGCGCAATGAACAACAAATTAAAGTCCGAAGAATGGTTTTCAGGAAGGGTGTATTGGCGGCGGTTAAGACAGTGGCAAGAGTAATGCGGAGGAGTACGTTTGCATTTCGGGGTGGGCATGCTGGGAACGGAGTGAGACAGGATGGCAGGAGATGGGTGGAGGAGTGCACAAATTACGTTCTCAGTTAAGGAAAAGATTGGGTACCAGAATACTTTATATATAGTACAACGAAAGTGCACATGACAGATCAGATTGTGTGAAGTCCAAAGGATCACTTCAGAGTTAGCAGTGTAAGAAAGGCATGTACGGAGGGCGTGTGCACCCTATGTGTAACCTGGATGTGCTGGTGAAATACAACGCGACTTTCTGCAAGTTGAACGAAACTGCTTCCGAATTAGTAAACTACCTAGGACCGTTCACTCTATACCCTTCACATGTCGGATGGTGTTCAACGCGGGCTGCCGTTAGTAACTGACTTTATTTACTACGTGATTGCAAGATGAAAGTCGGCGCTTTACAAAACTGAGGGCATTTTTCCTTAGTTCCTTTAGATTTCAAAGAAAGCATACCTTTGAGTTGGCTACTCGCAACACTTGTTTTTTGACAAAACTACAGAATAGTGCATTTCGGTTAGCACGCTGTGTTAAGTTTTCTTTATTATTTGATTTTCACTAGCATGCCACACATTCTCAGTTAGTATATTGTATTCGGCCAGTTTGTAGCATCCACTTCTAATCTAGACTGCAGTCCAATTTACAGGTTTTCTGTTGCTGACATTAACAACGGGTGGTCGGAAAAGGGGGGGCGCTGGCGAATGGTTAGAGGCTCGTTGAGGGTTGCGGAGACGGGGCTGGGGCTCAGGAGCAGAGGATGTGGCGTGACAAGACGGGGGGCTATGCTTGGAGCTGGGGGCTCAGATGTCTGAAGGACGTGGGGGGATGGGGGCAGGGTGGGCGCCGGTGGGGTGAGGGTGTCCCGGACTGCGGGGGTGCAAGGAAAGTGAAGGAATACAGGGGTGGGGGGGAGTGGGGGGGTCGGGAGCACGCAGAGGTGGTAGCAAGTCACGGTGGGGTGGGGTCTACTCCTAGACAAAAATACGAAAATGCAAAAAAGGCTGTTTAAGGGGATTGGGATGCATATGCGTCAGATGTGGACATATGCCTCGGTTGCTGCTTTACACTGGTTGGTGACGGAATTTGAATAAGAGGGCGGTTTCACCTCTTGACTATTATCACTCATTAAGTGCCGATTAAGGTAGGCAAAGGTGCAGGAACACCGGGTAGATAAGACACCTCACTGGGTCCTGTAGTATGTTTCATGCATAGCGTTATAATGTCGATGGATAGATAGAGATAACTTGCTCGGGTAAAAGTGCTGAGTGAGTATTGGATGCGCGAGAACGCCCCTTCAAGGCCACTGTAAAAGATAGTAAAAAGCCCGCCAAAGGCACTAAGTAGGGACCAAGGAAGAGGCAGCGTCGGGTCGGATTGCAGGGTAAAGGAGGGAGGAACCAGGCTGGGGGTAGGGGGGCTGTCCAGGCGAATGAATGGATAGAGATAAGGATATCAGAGCGGGCGAGGGATGACCAGTTGGCGCCATTCGTTAATTGCCCGATGCAGTGACTGCGTTGGGGGAGGGGCAGGACAACAGAAGGAGGGGAGGAGGAGGAGGGTGCGGCTAGGACGAGAGCATGGTGGGTCGACACCAGGGAGCTGCCCCACCCCTCCTGTGCTTGCGGAGGTTAATGAACGAGACAACAGACAGAACTGCCTGGCCATAATTTACTTATTTGATGCGATTTTCTATAGCGCGAACTTTACCCGAAGGTGTCAGAGCGCTTTACATAAGAACTAGTTGCAAACATAAGGACTAGGGATTACATGAGTTACATAAAGGTTGAGGGTTACTAGGCAGCGAGAAAAACATTGTCACATCAAAAAATAAATAAATAAATAAATTAAAAATAAAGGCCAATGGCACAGAGGGATTGGGGGGCGGTGGTGACGGCGGGGGGCTCATCACATGCCCTCCCCGACATACTACTCTAAAGGCCTTGATACATCTTTGAGCGTGCCATGTAAATAGGCTGCTTGGATGCATATTCCAGCTTAATTAGCCGAAAGGGAGATCCTCTGCTACCTACCTCGTCCGCGCACAGGCCACCCCGGCTGGCGGGCTCGTGGGGTTTTGGTTACGAAAGGCCTTCTGAGCGGGAAGCACGCGCGATGTCAATGAGAAGGAAAGGCAGGGAAAAGCCAGCAACAGAACACGATGTAAGAAGGCCTCTACTGCCCATACAAAGAACAGGTATAGCGTCCTGGATTCCACCGCATGGATACAAATGAGGGTTGCTCAGAGGGTGCGGGTTGGTTAATTAAGTGTTGCGTCACCCTGATAATGGGGGTGCCCAGGTTTCATGGATGGATTGGAATTGACAAGATTGGTGTCATTACTTTTGGGAAAAGGTCGGCATTTGGAGTGGCGCACGTCGGAATGGGGCAGGATTGCTATTGGTGCTCGGGTAACAATAATAACAGCAGAGGGGCGAGACCGAGTGCATGAGAGTAGGTGTGAAGGATGGGAGAAGTGGGCCTCGGGACAGGTGCGCAGGGAGTGGCGCCCGGGAAAGGGTGCCTGCTTGTAAAGTGTTGGGGTGGCGCAGGGGA
Source organism: Lissotriton vulgaris (assembly GCF_964263255.1). Taxonomy (NCBI): domain Eukaryota; kingdom Metazoa; phylum Chordata; class Amphibia; order Caudata; family Salamandridae; genus Lissotriton; species Lissotriton vulgaris. Next base: position 1,062,461,190 of record NC_141697.1, read on the forward strand.
GGATAGTGGATGCTTGGTCGGGAGCACGAGGGTAGCTTGGCAGGACAGGGGGCAAGGGTGTTCGGTAGGGGGGCGGACGAGGGCTTGTGGGCGGAACTGCCGACACGAGGGTGAGGACGTGGGGTGCCGCCCAGACAGTGGCCCTCAACAATAAGGGGAAGGAAAGAATAACTGCGGTACCATGCGGAGATTAGGCCTCCGATGCAAAGAGAACAAAAAATAAGGAGTCATACACATAGCAACAGCACTCATGGTGAATAGGCACTAAAGGAGGTAGGCATAGATTGTGTCAACGTGGAACTTGGTGGCCATTAGGGGGCTCCTAGCAGAGCGAATCGGTATCGGGGCTCAGGAAAGGACGCCGCGCAAGATGGAGAAGAGCTGCTAGGGTGCAAAATCGCTTACCTGAAACTCCTTAGCCACGAAGAAGGAGACCCACGGAGAAGGAGACCCGACACGTCACCACGTAGGAGACCCGACACGTCACGCCAGGAACAAAATTCCACCAATAAGCAAGAAGGCAGGTGCCGGCAATGCCGGACCAGATTCGGGGGCGTTCCCGGCTTTTGGCTGACGTAGCGTGACGTCGCCAAAAGCCAAAAAATCTCGGGAACGCCCCCGAATCTGGTCCGGCATTGACGGACAGGCCCATCTTCCAATGGCTAGCCTCCATTTATGGAGCTAGCCAATAGAAGACGGGGGCCGTTCCTAACTCCAGTACAATACTCATTAGGTTTTCGCCTGCGCGAAAAAGCTGCGCAGAGCGCAGCTTTCGCCAGGCAAAACCTAAAAATGTGGTGGGTATAAACTGGTCTAAAATGGAGACTCCCATTGAATGATAGAAAGAACTACTTTTGCACACTCCAGTATAAGAATTATATTGAGAGCCTTGCTAAAACTTACTTAAGAGTTAATGTATTAACTAGTCAACTTTTTTGATTTTATTATATTTTTGTGGCATATATATAGCCTATGATAATGTTGCTCAGATTTAATTTCTTTCTTCACACATGGCTAGACTCACTATGAACATGGCTGATTTTCATGATGAACTCCGTCAATTAACACTTCCTCCTAGTAGGCATTAGACTAGGACTACTACATTGGCAATCATTTAGAGCGAACACCTCTGCTCCCATTAGAGCACTCTGCGTTGCTGTTCGCAAAATACAATATCTTGTTACATCAGTAGGTATATCATCCAAAGATTGGTAGTGTATCTGTTGAGCCACTTGCCTTTTTTCAGTTCTAGTGCAATGTCTTAGTCAATGAGAATTGTTGAGCAAGTAGAAAATACGAAGAGTGAAATTAATTGGTAATTGTGTAATGAATAATATTCTAGCAGAAAATATTGGATCGAAAATGATGATCAGACTATTGTTTTGGCACCATTAAAATGTCATAGTGAGTTTATCTGTTTGTTTTTGCAGTTCATCTTTTGGGAAAAAGTTGGTTTGCAAAATATTGTAGTGACTGTTCCTCTGCTTGGTAACTTTCAGATTATGAAGACTTCTTATATCTTTTGTACGTATTATGTCTGTGTGTGTGTGTTTGTGTGTATTTTTTTTAATCCTTCATTGTTTGTATTTTTTGTATTGCATAATGCAGGTGATCAAGGACCTCACAGAGAAGCTGGAGAAGAGAGAAACACAGCTGTTAACTGTTAGTAAAGAAAAGGCTCAACTTGAAGAAGCCTATGACAATCTTAAAGAGTAAGTTTAATTCAATAAATGTGTACCTTTCTGTGTTTTCTTTTTCCATTGGAGGTGTCTTTGTTATTAAGTACCTATTGTGGAACATTGCATAATCTTCTATTTTTCCCAGAAAGAGCACTAATAATAATCTGTTTTCTGAACATCTTAACTGGACTGCCAGTTGTTTTCTTTTCTTTTTTCATGCAGCTCATACATTCATGTGTTCAGTGTTATGTTTTTTTTTTTTTCTAGTGAAATGTTTCGGGTAAAGGAGGAAAGCAGTAGCATCATCTCTCTAAAGGAAGAGTTTACACTTCGAATTGCTGAAGCTGAAAAGAAGGTCCACTTCGCATGCAAAGAAAGAGATTTAGCTAAAAAGGTAATTCACATCTGATTTAGGTTGCACAAGAACGTCATAGTACATGTAATGCATGATTTATAGTATACATATGCCATAACAATGTTGCTTCTAACAGTGTAAAAAAAGCGAACTTGATTTTTCTCATACTAAAAAAGGTACCTGTGGCTTGTGATCTATCTTTTACAAAGTATTTCAAATCTGAAATTCCAAAGCCTACAAGAAAGTCCCAAAAATAAATTGGGATTAAAAAATGAGTTTTCATGTATATCCAAAAGAGTGGTTCTCCTTTTCGTTATGAGCACACACAACATACCATGAAGCTACAAAGCAAAGACCATTTAAAAAAAAAAAAGGAGACAATACAAAGCCCTTCTCGTTAGTAGTGCAGATTGCAGGCAATATAATGCGGAAACTGGCATTCTGTAACATATAATGTATCTATTGACTGTTATTACCCTACTATTAGTCAGAATTTAAGTGAAAACGTTTCAATGCTGACTTTAGTAGCACCTGAGACCACATTGATGTCTGTTTGCTGCTTTCCCTTCATTACAGTAATTGTTAATTCTACAAAAACATGTGATTTCAATATATTGATAAATTGCACAATGTGCTACCTAATTTTCATCTGTGCCTACCCAGCTTTCACCTCACCACTCACAACCATATTCTTGCTTTCTTTTACACATGTGTACATTCCTTGAGATTTCTCTTTTTAGCAGCTCTTTTGATTTGTCTTCTCTTGTAATGAAACGTTGCTCTTGCCATAGTGTACAGGTTTTGAAAAGCTCATAAGCATGATTGACCTTGAAATAATGTTACATGAAATTCTCCTTGTCAAATCAGTTTTCCAGTATCTTTTACTTTAGTAAGTAAGAATGTTTTTACTCTACAAACAGCCAGAAGAGATTTGTGTTCTTATGCTGTTTATTATTACTCTGTATTCCATTACACATTGTGGCTGAGAATAAAAATGGGTTGCTGGTTTTCGTTTTTGTTTTCTTCCTGATTATTTTTATGCACCTTCTCTTCGCCCCAATTCCCTTCACTAGAAATCTGAATAAAAAGTTATACATATGTTATGTAAAAACTAAATCTTTTTATGTATAAGCCTATTTTGACTGAATATGTTGTTTATTTATTTAAGGAGGTAAAAAGTGCTAAAGAAGAGTTGGCCACTAGACTAAACTCAAATGAAACAGCTGAATTAATGAAGGAGAGAGATGAACAAATAAAAGGATTGATGGAGGAAGGTGAGTGAGTTACTTTCCTATATTTGTATTTAAAAGTATTTTTTTGTTCGTGTGGCAGCCCCAGGCTGGGGTTCAGAGTGATGAGCAGTGCATGGTAAGACATGCAGAGTTTGATTGAGTGTAAATCATTTAGGTGGCAGTAGTGAAACATAATCTCCTCTTCTACAATTTTTTGATGATCCTCTGAAAGGGTTGGCACTCTCTGTAGTGAGGTTTGGTTGGGGGTATTGACAAAATCTATTCTGAAGCCTCGGACAATTTCTAGTACCAAGGGATCTTGAGTTAAGGTCTCCCAAATACGGAAAAATAGTTGTAGCCTTCCACCTACCTTTGGAGGTAAAGAAGAAGGAGGAAGAGGTGTACTTACTTGGAAGACTGGTGTTGTTGGGAGGACCACTGGATCTGAGCCTCTCCCTCTTTGTGGGTAGAATTGAGGGATGGATGGGAGGAAGCCTCTTCCGGAACCTCTGAATCTTGAGAAGGGCCTTTGGTTGCCACGGACGAAAGAAAGGCCCCTTCTTCCAGCCCGTCCAAAAAGGTTAGAATTAAAAATGCACTTCATATTAGATTGAGCTTTGTCGAGGGCGGTAAAGGTAGACACGTACTTGCCAATAGACTTAATCAAATCCTCACCGAAAAGGAGGCCCCTGGGGTTTTGGGCGGTTTTTTGTTTGGCCATGTCGCCTAGCTTCGGGTTGATCTTAGTGAGAATGGCTCTCCTCCTTTCAATGTTAAGGCTTGCGTTTGCATTGCCAAGGAGAACTATGGCCCTTTGGCCCCAGCCTCTGACAAGACCGGTGTCAAGAGGAGTGCCGTCAATGTGGCATTCTTCAGCCATGTCTAAAATTCTGGCTCGAGGCCCAAGGATGTCAAGAAGGCGATACTGACCGCCCTTAAGAGACCTTTCCATACCCTTCCTGGGGTCCCTTCCAAGCTTGTACAGGAACTTGATCAAGTCTGGATCAAGGTTGGGGGTCTGACAGACCTGATCTTGTATTGCGGTACTAGAACACGCGTCCCTGAGGACACCACGAGTATCTCTTTCCAGGGTGTTTCTGAGCCATCTCTTAATGAATTTCGCAACATGGTCTTGTGGAAACCAATTAGAACTTCTGGGGTGAGAGATGTTAAGGGGGGAGAACATTTGTTCGCCCAAGGGGTTGAGGATGATGTTTTTAGACTAGGACGGGATTTCTTCTTCAGTAGGTTGACTGTTAAATTCAAAGTACTCATCGTCTAATCGAGGACAAATTGGTCACAAGAGTTAGGGGACCTGTCCTCATCCTCAAAGTCAATGTTGGCATTACTATGAGCACTACGATAGTTTGTGTCGCTAAGGACACCCATGTTAGTTGTGCCGCCAGGGACACCTGAGTAGTTTGTGCCGCTATGGGCACCCAAAGTATTCGAGGAGCGAGGACCTCCCATAAAGTTTGAGGTGCTGGGACCTCCCAAGTTAATTGAGATGCTAGGACCTCCTACAGTGCTCTAGTTAGGCTCAATATTTTTAGATTTTTTGACTCTCTTCCCCTGATTAATGGGCATATCGTTGTGAATGGTACTTGAGCCTTCATTAGAGTCGCCCTGTTCAGAGGGAAGGGGTCTTTTAGCAGACATAACCTCCTTAAGGGTGTCTAGCATACAGGACATGATCTCTCTTTGGATGAATTTAAAAAATAAATCATCACAAAAATTGGGGGAGCTTGTTAGAGCGTCATCCGAGCCTAGGTCTGACATTTTAAGGCTCAGAGGGTAGATAATATAAAAGAAAGGTAAATACCCCCCCCCTTTTTTTTTGTTTTTGAAAAAAATGTATGCAAAGCTTTGAACAATAACTCCCCTTATTACGTTTTTTTGCTTTTGGTTTTTTTGGCACTCCGAAACAAAGCTTTTAAAAGTTTGGGTTGATAGTCAAGAAAAAACGGTGAAAAAACGAGGGACGAGTGACCAGCAGCAGCTGATCGCAGGTGAGCAACTGTAAGAAGCTGCTCGAGCTCAGCTGCTGCCGGAGGGCATAGAGCAAAGGTCCTTGGCAACGTGAGCGCGCATTGCTGCTGTTGCCACGTTCCACTCGGCGTAGGGGGGGGAGCGCTCGAGTGAGAGGGCGCTGGTTTTGTTTTCAAAAGGGGGAAAAGGCTTTTAGCGTACGTTGTTTTAGGAAGGTATTTGGGTCTGAGAATAAGGTTTAAAGCGGTGGCGGCATTAGGAAGTGTGTGGCATCAGGAAGTGCGCTGTCCGCGCGATCCATGATCGGACCACAAATGAGCAGGAAGCAGGACACAGTCGTAAAGAACAGAAGAGATCAAAGTGCATAAGGCGCGTTCGCCCGCAAGGTGAGAGACAAAGGGAATCCTGTGAGTAGAAGGGGGAGGAGAGTGAGGAGTGTCGAAGAGACCATAAATTGGACTAAGGGCCTTGAAAAGGTGGAAGGGTAGAAGGGAGGGGATACAATCCCTTCAGATCGGAAAAGCAAAGCTGTTAAACAACAAATAAGAGAAGAATTCCATTGAGTAAGATAAAGGAACTTATCTGCTTGCGAGCCGCCTTTAAAAGAGGCAGTCTGTTTGGTGCTCATGCCTCTTATACTATCTGGCTATTCCATTCTAAAACTGTTTACTTTGTGATGTAGTGCGGCTGCTTGTGACTGCATTAAAAGATAACGCATAATGTAGCCTCCGGTCTGGTAATGAAATCCTAAGGTAACAGACGCCGCAAGGCAGTACGAGCAAGCGCACTGCTATGTATAGCGTGCCAGTGGACTGATTGTCAAAAATGGCCTGACGTGGTAACTTTAAAGAACTGTGTAAGAAAGCCATAAATACGACACAATGTTAGCTAGTAGAAATACATTTACTATAGAACACTTAGAACACCATTTGACCACTTATAATTGACAGTAGTTTCTATAGTGAAATAATGAAGAAGGACAAAAAATTAGTAAGGGGAGTTCAATTTGTGATTACTATGAGAGATAGAGTAATTTGAGAGAAGTATATGTGCAGTAGAATACATGCTTCACTCACTCGGCAAAAATAACTTTGAGTTTATGAAAATGGATTTTGGGGATAGAGATCTTTAGTATGCAGAAAGCCATAAGAACAAATGGTATTGGGCTACTAAAGTTTACTAGCTCAAAAACATAATTGACAAGACAAGAAACACCAAGTAACTACGATTTAGAACAATATGGAATTCTCAAGGGCATGTAGGCAGGATAGGAAATCTACAGTGAGATTTACCTCTTTTGGAAATTTTAATATGAGAAACACATAAAAGAAATGACAAAGAATAAAGGGAAAATGTTTCTGTAGGTGGATATATTTTAGAAACATTTTAAAATCATGAAAAGAAGTATTTTGATTGCTGGCTGCACTATTGTAAAATATCTCTGTAGTGCACTTTTTTCTTTTTTTGAAATATTGGGGTTGGAACAGAGTACCAGAAAATCTAGCTAATATAAGTTGTTGTGTTAGATATCTGGGAGCATTCAAGTTTAGAGCTTTTTAAGGAAGCAAGTCGTTTTTGCAGCAGTGTGAAAGAAACCTACATTCTGGGTGTTTTGGTAGCCTGTGAGGAAGGCTAAGCTGTAATGTGAAGGTGAAAGTAAAAGGCCTTAACTGCTAATTTCAGATCACGTATGCAGTTAAAATCTCATGGATGTAGCCATTGCTTGGATATTGTCTTTAAGTTGTGGTATTTTATCATGAAGAAGGAGACCCAGTGATTTCAAAGAGGTGTCAAAGTTAGGAGTAATGCAGTCCTCTGGATAATTTCAATCTTCTTTGGATTGTTTTCAAAATAATTATTTTGACATCAGCGTATTTTATAAAAAGGTGCATCAAGGTATTTTAACAGATCTAGTGGTTCAACATTAAAGTTGATAAAGATGAGTGCCAATATTAAACTATAGTAACTCCATACGAGTAAACACAAATGATTTACTTATATTTATTAATTGAGGGTTGCCAGAAAGATACGATTTACAGCACTTCAACACTGTAATGTCAGTTAGCCCTTTTTAGAGGGTGTCCAGTAGAATTTGATGGTCAGCAGTGTAGAAGGCTGCCATAAGATCAGAAGACGAGGGCTATCTTCTAGTGTTACTGGGGCATATGTCATCTGATTAATATTCTGTGCTGTATCTGTTCCTGAATTCAGTTGAAATGACTAGCTCTTTCAAGAATATGCTGTTTTTCTGTTGATCTTAGAAACATATGGGTGACAAAATGTGGGACAGTTATTTTAATTTTTATTTGATCACTTACTCACCAAGACAGATCTCTAGTGTATACTAAACATTGTGTATAAGTAAAAACCAATTTTTTTTACTACATGGAAAATTAGTTTCTGTTGTGATTTTCCTATATTTCAATTTTGCTTTATGGTTTATTAGAATATTGGAATGCTCTCCTCTCATTGAAGGCAATGGGGGTAACAACCGGTTATAATCACATAAATGCACTCACGCAGTTAACATTTCAGTGCTTTAATCTTCAGATTTTCCTTCTGCACTGCTTCTATATGATATACTAGCAGCCCGTCCAGACGTTGTCCGGGTATGAATTGCTGCCGGCCAGTAGTATATTGTTTTGTAGGATTTGGTTTTGATAGCATTTCTTATCTGTGATAGGCCTGTGAAACGCTCCGATTCACAGTGCACTGCTGATGCACTTAAGAGTGCGCGTTCAGTAGTGTGTGAACTCGAGTTTCCCTACTTTATTTTTCCTTGCAATATTATATAGCGCAAACTCGAAAACATGGCATGAGCACAATTTACATTACAGAAGAACACATTCATTTGTGGTAGGCACGGGAGACAAAGCTATCTGCCTAGAATCACAGGAGGTTGAGCTGATGCCGAGACTCGAACGTAGCTCCCCAGCTCTAAAGTTCGCAATTCTAGAACTTGCAGTGGGGGGTGTGTCTAAAAGTGTATGTCGGTGCTGGCCATCAATGAGAGAGACCTGTGCATTTTTCAAATGGGTGGTGAAAAAATATGAGTATGTTGCAGGAGATGTGGGCCGCCGTGCCACCAATGTACTTACCGGGGGAGGGTAAACACCCATTATTCCTCAACTTTCTTTCCGCATACATCACTCCGCATACTTTCATTACGAAAGTACTATGACTCCGCAATGCCATTATAACGCATGGCATTACATTTTATATGCTTTTACCACACATTCATTTACAACGAAATTCGTTGTAAATGCATGGATGGTAAAAGCATGTTTTTTTTTAATGTTTGGATAAGGTAAGTATGGGTATAGGGGTATATGTTTTGGGGTTCTGAGGTATATGTTTTGGGGTGTTTGGGTATTTTAAGGGTACAGATATAGTTTTGGGTTATGGGGTACAGGGGTAGTTTTAGGGTTTAGGGATAGTTATGGGTTTGGGTTTTGGGGTACATGTGTATTTTTAGGGTTCAGGGCTAGATTTGGGTTTTGGGGTACAGGGGTATTTTTAGGGTTCAGGGCTAGGTTTGGGTTTTGGGGTACAGGGGTATTTTAGGGCTCAGGGGTAGGTGTGGGTTTTGGGGTACAGGGATATTTTTAGGGTTCAGGGCTAGGTTTGGGTTTTGGGGTACAGGGATATTTTTAGGGTTCAGGGCTAGGTTTGGGTTTTGGGGTACATGGGTATTTTTAGGGTTCAGGGGTAGGTTTGGGTTTTGAGGTACAGGGGTATTTATAGGGTATAGGGATAGGTTTGGGGGTACAGGGTATATTTATAGGGTTAAGATGGGTTAGTGTTTAAGGGTGTTGGGGTATTTTAAGGAGTAAGGGGGGGTTATGATTATGGGGTGCAGGGGTATTTAAAGGGAGCAGGGTGGGATTAGCACACGATATGAGACATGGCATGAAGTGCGGAACGTACCACACGCCCCAAGCATTGTCACGCCCCCACCACATGCCCACAGCACAACGCAGACACGCTCACAAGGGACTACTTTGCTGGCCCGGTTCATTTACCTTTTAAATGTATATGGTGGGCGTCTGCATAGCCTATGTCCTTCTGCTGCAACTGCCCTTTCAAACGCTGTATTGGGTGTTGATTGGTGCTGTGGTTTCTGAGATTACCCACCTCAAAGGTTTGGGCTCTCTGTTTATTATATTAGTACTAGCAGCCCGTCCCGACGTTGTCCGGGTATGAATTGCTGCCGGCCAGTAGTATATTGTTTTGTAGGATTTCGTTTTGATAGCATTTCTTATCTGTGACAGGACTGTGAAATGCTCTGATGCACTTAAGAGTGCGCGTTCAGTAGTGTGTGAACTCGAGTTTCCCTACTTTATTTTTCCTTGCAATATTATATAGCGCAAACTCGACAACAAGGCATGAGCACAATAAACATTACAGTAGAACACATTCATTTGTGGTAGGCATGGGAAGGCAAAACGATTTGCCTGAAATCACAGGATGTTGAGCTGATGCCGAGATTCGAACATAGCTCCCCAGCTCTAAAGTTCGCAATTCTAGAACTTGTGGCGGGAGGTGTGTCTAAAAGTGTATGTCAGTGCTGGTCATCAATGAGAGAGACCTGTGCATTTTTCAAATCGGTGGTGAAAAAATATGAGTATGTTCCTGGAGATGTGGGCCGCCTTGCCACCAATGTACTTACCGGGGGAGGGTAAACGCCCATTATTCCGCAACTTTTTTTCCGCATACCATCACTCCGCATACTTTCATTACGAAAGTACCATGACTCCGCAATGCCATTATAACGTATGGCATTACATTTTATATGCTTTTACAACGCATACATTTACAACGAAATTCGTTGTAAATGCATGAATGGTAAAAGCATGTTTAAAAAAAATGTTTGGATAAGGTAAGTATGGGTATTTGGGTAAATGTTTTGGGGTACTGAGGTATATGTTTTGTGGTGTTTGAGTGTTTTAAGGGTTCAGATATAGTTTTGGGTTATGGGGTATAGGGGTAGTTTTAGGGTTTAGGGATAGGTATGGGTTTTGGGGTACAGGGGTATTTTTAGGGTTCAGGGCTAGGTTTGGGTTTTGGGGTATAGGGGTATTTTTAGGGTTCAGTGGTTGGTTTGGGTTTTGGGGTACAGGGGTATTGTAAGGGTTCAGGGCTAGGTTTCGGGGTACAGGGGTATTTTTAGGGGTCAGGGCTAGGTTTTGGGGTACAGGGTTATTTTTATGGTTCAGGGCTAGGTTTGGGTTTTGGGGTACAGGGGTATTTTTAGGGTTCAGGGGTAGGTTTGGGTTTTGGGGTACAGGGGTATTTTAATGGTTCAGGGCTAGGTTTGGGGGTACAGGGGTATTTTAGGGTTCAGGGCTAGGTTTAGGTTTTGGGGTACAAGGATATTTTTAGGGTTCAGGGCTAGGTTTGGATTTTGGGGTACAGGGGTAATTTTAGTGTTCAGGGATAGGTTTTGAGGTACAGGGGTATTTTTAGGGTTTCGGGATAGGTTTGTGTTTTGGGGTACAGGGTATATTTATAGGGTTAAGATGGGTTAGTGTTTAAGGGTGTTGGGGTATTTTAAGGAGTGAGGGTGGGTTATGATTATGGGGTGCAGGGGTATTTAAAGGAATAGTAGGGTGGCCACCCGGAGCTGGAATGTACAGAACCTGGGAAGAAAAAAACAATGAAATATTGGGCACAACGCTCAATTTTTTTTCCGTAATCCCGCGCCCTGCACACGATATGAGACATGGCATAAAGGGTGGAACGTACCACACGCCCCCAGCGTTTGTCACGCCCCCCAGCACACGCCCATAGCACAACGCAGACACGCTCACAAGGGACTACTTTGCTGGCATGGTTCTTTTACCTTTTAAATATATATGGTGGGTGTCTGCATAGCCTATGTCCTGCTGCAACTGCCCTTTCCAACGCGGTATTGGGTGTTGTGATTGGTGCTGGGGTTCCTGAGATTACCCGCCTCAAAGGTTTGGGCTCTCTCTTTATTATATTAGTATAGATGGATGGATTGCACAGGTGAAAGTGAGAGGCAGAGGCTCTGGGTGAAGAGAAATAGTGAGCTTTCCCTCTACCGTAATTCACTGTGTCACTGGAGCCCGCGAATGAGGGAAGGGGGAATTGTTTGTAGCTCCTCTGTCTAGCTTGGGTCTGCCAAATGAAGTAAAGTACTTTGAGTGAAGAGAGAATCTGGGCAGCAGAGACCTCTGCTTCCTTTCACTGCTCCTGCTAACCAGGTTTGGCTCTTACTACTGTGGCCAGGCGTGCGTTATAGCCTATAGTTCTAACCTGGGTTCCTTAAAGAAGAAGGATTATGTAGTACGTGTTCGGGGAAGGCTAGTGCGACCCTTTTATCTATCATATATTATGAACACGCAATGTCGTTTCTATCTCACAAGGTTTCGCCTTGGCACTTTACACTTCCTTTTCGCTTTTCCAAAGCAGGGGGGTTGGTGGGAGAAGTTACCTTGTTGCCCCTGTAATAATAAGGTTTCGCAAAATACCCTGCACCTTATTCTTTTTTGCACTTTGTATAAGGTCCCAAGAAATACCTTTATTAGACCATTACTATTATCTCTTGGAACGTGCTATTATAAAGAAGGTTATGAATTTCTGTTATCTCTGTCAACTGTAAATATCTGTAATGCAGTATTGAATTTTATTAGATCAGCTCTTGTGATCAGAAACCGATATTGAATGTTTACGAAAAACAGATTTATGTAATTATGTACTGTGGTTATATTATAGAATCATGTAAATATGTATTGTGATTTTATCGTAGTTCAAGTGTTTTTAAATTGATGTATACTTTTATGATTTCCTTGTGGAATCGAAATAAAGTTATTTGAATTGAAAAAAATTGACTGTGGAAGCATTAAAAGAAGACAAAGGCTATATCGCTGTGGTGGTCTTTAAGCATGTCTCCTATACCTTTTTTATGTATTGCTTTTAGCTGCCTGTTCTCAATTACGTAATGTGAACAATACAAATACTTAGTGAGCTTTGGGTAAGCCCATTGCTTACCATTGCTTGCATTTCTTGTCAGTCTCTTTTGCTTGTTTCTTATTCAATGGCCTGTTTCTTCTTCTTATGTTTGTCCCTCTCCGGGAACATAGTTTTGTTTTAATTTAAATTTTTTTATTAAACTTTTTATTGAGGTATATAAACCCTATACAATGGTTGCAGAAATCAGTAAGGTAAATCAGGTTAACACTTACAGTAGAATACCACAGTACATGAAAGAATTGTACGCCCTCATCAGCCACAGCATGGTAAATACCAACAAAAGGTAGGAAGAGATAAGAAAAAAGAAATGGACTTCTACTCCGTGTGAACAATAATATACACAATTTGGGTGTCCTGTATAATGATGATCATATTCTGTAGTAATACCACTGCAGCCATGTAACAAAGGACCCAATGAAGAATGGACATTTACAGCTAGATTCATCAAAGAGCCGTTTTGCGAGTCCTTAACCCCTTCCATGCTCATGACGAGCTCAGCTCGTCATGAGGCACAGTTGAGCTGTGCTGATGACGAGCTGAGCTCGTCATGACACCAGCAAAATGGCAATTTTCCAGCACGGGGGAAAAATAACCACAGCAGCGATGTGGTTAATAGCGATTATTAAGGAATCGCTATTAAGGACTTGCAAAACGGGATTCATGTAGGAATCGCTAAATAAGTTGCGATTCCTACACATTCCTTATTTGCAATTAGCAAATTGCTAATCGCAAATAAGGAATAACTCCCCATTTATTCTTATGGGCCTAAAGGCCCATAGGGATGAATGGGGAGTATTCCTTATTTGCGATTAGCAATTTGCTAATCGCAAATAAGATAGCGATTTCAAGGGTGCCAGGGGTGTCCAAAATGCAAATTTACACAGGTGTTGCGCACACATGTCCAAAGGATGTGTGTGTGTAACATGCAACAGAGAAATATACACTAAAGTGCATTTTTCTATTTTTTCGCCATTTACCACGAAGTCAGACTTTGTGGTAAATAGTGGCCAAATATTGCGAATTCGCAATTTAAAATTGGTTAATGAATTGCATTTAAGGAATCTCTAATAGAGATTCCTTAAATGCAATTCCTCGCAAATATGCGATTTCGCAAATAGCGATTTTTGCATTTGGGATGATGAATGAATCCCAAATGCAAAAATTGCGCTCGCAAAGGGCCAGATTCTCAGAATCTGGCCCTTTGCGAGCGCAATTTCCTTTCATTAATCTAGCTGCTAGTGAATAATACAGCGCGCTGGCCATAGAACAGCTTTCGTCATGTTGATATTGGTGGAAACTTTGTATTGGGCTGTAGTTCCCTACACTTTAGGTTTTACATTCGAAGGAAACTGTTATATTTATGTCGTATATTTGAAGTTCTTACACAATGATGTAGTTTATTGTGAGAGGTTTAATTTGAGCTTTGTATTTAGGAGGGACCATTTCACATTTATTACTTTGTCCCTTTTAAGTGAACCATGTGTCTTTTAACCTTTACAGGGGAAAAACTGTCAAAGCAGCAGCTTCACAATTCCAACATCATTAAGAAATTAAGAGTGAAGGAAAAAGAGAATGAAAATACCATCACAAAGCAGGCCAAAAAAATTAAGGAGCTAGAAGAGGAATTGCAACATTTCAAGCAGGTTGGTCGAGACTTGACATCTATAAAAAAAATAGCTATTCAGATTAATTTTGCCTATTGCATTAGTGTTGCATGCTTTTATGTTAAAACTTCACAACTGCTTTACTGAAACTGTTCATGTAAGTAGCTGATTTGTATTTTTCCCAAGAACTGCTAATGGTGAAATATAGTTGTTTACCAGTATAGTTGTATGCACACACAGTGAAGTGCTGGTAAGAGCACCAGATTTTCTCTTGTCATCTAACAGCTACACAGAAGTCAGTTTACTTAATGTTCAAAACACCCTTAACATCCCTCATCCCAGTTTGATGTCCTTTTTTCGGAATTACTTCCTATTTTGAGCAGTGATCATGTATTTAGAACTTGCCCCCACTACCATTTAACCTTCTCACTGACATTAATGCTCAATACAGTACCAGCAGGATTGCACAACACCAGACAGATTTAACTGAACTCTCATGCAAGCATTCTTCAAAGCCTGTATGCACATCAACAATTTAGTTAGGTATAACCCCACTACAATACACAGCATAGGCATTCAGTGATGTCATCAATTATGTTATTCATTATGTCATGAGTGATGTATGTTGTGAGGTTAGAAGCAGTGCATGGCAGGGGCACAAGGGATCGATAGCTCGCTGAAGTATAAATAGCGAATTTTCGTATTCTTTATTGGGGGGGGGAGTTAAAACATTACATCACCACAGTCATTGTCACCTAACTATAACTTCCCTTTAATTTGTTCAATTTATTGATAGGGTGTTGTTTTGTAACTTGAAGTAAGCCTACCATCCCTAACTGTACATAGGAGATTCTTGGCTATGTAAGGAAGCATGAGTATGTGTAAAGAGTGGGCACTCGTTAAAGAGCTGAATAAAGAATGCAGAGAGTCTGGTCTTCCCACCTAAGGGGTTGTAAGGGTCTGGAGGGAGTGGGCTGTAAATAAAATGCACACTAAGTGCAGACTGCATAATCTGGTTTGGTGAGGGACTGGCCTCTCCGTTAAGACCACTGTCCAGGGTGAAGGCTGTACATAGTAGGGCTTCATAAGGGACTTGCAACTCCACATAGACCTCTATACAGAGCGAAGGCTGTGTGTAGTAGTTCTTTTTTTTAATAGAGTTTTATACGGTGCGAACTTGACACAAATCTGATATCACAGCGCTTTACATAGCACCAGTTGCATTACATGAGCACGCATTCAATTTTTTTGTTGGGAATGGGGAGATTAAGTGATTTGCCCAGAATCACAGGATGAGCAGCGTCATTGCCGAGACTCTAACCCAGATCCCCAGATTTTAGGTCGACCACCCTAGCCGTTAGGCCAACTCCTTTCCCCATGGTATGAGCTCTTCATACAGGGTGAAGGCCGTGCATAGTAGGGTTTTATGACTGAGAAGACTATACATGGCAGAGTTTAGTGAGAGACTAGCCTTTTTGCCAAGCCCTCTGTGCAGGGCGAAGGATGTGTATAGTAGCATTTGGTGAGGGACAGGCCTGTCCTCAACGACCTCTCTACAAGGTGAAGGATGTTTGTAGTAGGGGTTGGTAAGGGACTGGCCTCTCCACAAAAACCTCGGCAGGGTGAAGGCTCTGCGTTATGGGGTTTGATGTGGAACTGCCATGTCCTCTGTACAGGGTGTAAGCTGTGCAGACGAAAATTCCACCTATACCAGAGGCAATATCACAATCTATAAGGTGCCATTTAAAAAAAGCAGGCCTAGTGGCTTTGTCAAAAGATTACTACCAGCACAGCAATCAGATGTGAGGATTCAACTCAATAGAATCCCAAACTATATTCAAATACATTCATTCTTAATAAAAGGCATTGCAGTGTTTATCAATTAACCTTTAAATAAAGCATGTGCATTAACATTAATCAAGTGTCAGAATCTTTTTTTCCCTCACTCCTCTGACCACTTAATGCAGCCATAGGACCAGCCACAAGGTTCCTGCAATCCTCAGCTAAAGAACAAATGTTCCAGCCCCAGGAAAGCTTAAAAACAGCATAAACCTTTCCTGGGGTGACCTCCTGTAGGGCCCAGGAAACATAGGTTATTTTTTTTATAAATTCATTCTGAGGGGCTGCTGACAACCCTGCAGCCCCCCCAAACATACTAACAACATGGTCATGCCCCACCCAGATTGGGGCACCACAGAGTTTAAAAAATGTGCTAATTAGCCTACAGAGGGCATTATTGGGTGCTCCTGCCTGGGAGCATTGAATAATAAATGAGTGGCCCTGACTGCTCGTTTTTTTTTTTTAATGTGACACCCACAAATTTTTAGGGGCCTCAAGAGGAGAGTTCAAGGACCATCACGACCTCCGTGACGTTCTACAGGGGAAACAACCAGCTCAACGCATGCATTACAGCGCATGCGTTTACATCGCGTGCACCTACAACGCACGCGACGGTACATCGCGCGTGTTGTCTACGCACGACATTACGTCGCATGCGCATTTAGAACGCATGCATTCACAGCGCATGCGATGGGGTGAAATGTCGGCCTCCGGGGAACACAGACGACAGGGAGACGACGCGGGAACAACGATAAAACAGGTAAGGAGGTGCTGTTTTGGGGTTGCGTTAGGGCTACTAGGGCTACTTAGGAAATGGGTGCTGTTTTGGGGTGGCGTTGGGGCTACTAGGGCTACTTAGGAAATGGGTGCTGTTTGGGGTGGCGTTAGGGCTACTATGGCTACTTAGGAAATGGGTGCTGTTTTGGGGTGGCGTTAGGGCTACTAGGGCTACTTTGAAAATGGGTGCTGATTTGGGGTGGTGTTAGGGCTACTAGGGCTACCTAGGAAATGGGTGCTGTTCTGGGGTGGCATTAGGGCTACTAGGGCTACTTTGAAAATGGGTGCTGATTTGGGGTGGCGTTAGGGCTACTAGGGCTACCTAGAGAATGGGTGCTGTTTTTGGGGTTGCATTAGGGCTTAGGGCTACTTTCACTATAGGGGCTGTTTTAGGCTTTAGGGTTGAGGTCGGAGTGTAGGCTTGTATTACTGTTTAGGCCTTAGGGCTGCTTTCAGTATAGGGGCTGTTTTAGGCTTTAGGGTTGAGGTCGGAGTGTAGGCTTGTATTACTGTTTAGGGCTTAGGGGTTAGGGAAGGGTTAGGGTACAAGGTTTAAGGTTTAGGGTTTAGGGTCGGGTAAGGGAAATGCGCATAAATTGCTATGTAATACCATGCGGGGTGTCTGTATGCGATGTTACGGTGTTTCACATGCATGCCTATACCAATGCGAGGTAATGGTATGCGATGTGATTAATCACGATGTAAGGGCACATGCGGTGTTATAATTGCGATGTAAGGGCATGCAATGTGAGTGTTTGCGATGCTGGCAACTACATAGTGTGAAGTGCCCCATCCCTGCCAGGGCACCTAGTTGGCTTTTCTTCCGGTGCTAGCTGCGATGCGAGCCTGAAGGCCCAATAGGCTTCTTGCACTCTACAGGAGCCAGCATCTAAATTTGTCTGCTTTCCCCCAGCGGGAGCAGTTTCTTTTTGCAACTGCTGCTAGCGAGAATGGTGCAGTCCTCTGCCCCAGTGTCTACAAAAATGCACATTCAACCAAGCAAGCAGTCTCTCACCATCATGCCATAATTATTTCTTTGCAAACCAACACCAGGTCAGTAGCCACTCCATAATGTTAATGTGCCATTATCAACTTAAGCTTGCCCTGACCATCTCCCCATCTGCATGTGTTTCTGAATGCTCATTTGCAAATACCAAACAGTACTTCGCAAATGCACTGCTTGCATGAGCGCAACCACCACTCCATCAAAGGCACACAGAGTGACTATGGGCCTTTCTTACCACCACGCTTAAACTTGCTGCTGCCTTCGACCTGTGCGCCTCACAATACTACATCACCCACTGTGGCACGGACAGTATGTTCATTAGGTGCAGACATGCAGGGCTGTCACCTAGTGCTTTTCAGGTTGTTGAGCCTCTAATTGCAATTTTGTATTGAACCTTGAACTATACATCCGACAGTAACCTGACATAAAAGTTGATAATGGCTATATGGTAGATGAGTATAAGATTTCCATGCAGTTAAATTAAATGCCAGTGAATTGGCTTATCTCACATAGTAATAGTGAACTACACAAAAACAGCACAAATAGCACCTTCTAAAATCATCATAATTGTACTCCGTTTCAGTTACCTCTAGCACTGCAGTCATGAACCTCAATTGATCACTTTTGGTGTGTGTGTGTGTGTGTGTGTGTGTGTGTGTGTGTGTGTGTGTGTGTGTGTGTGTGTGTGTGTGTGTGTGTGTGTGTGTGTGTGTGTGTGTGTGTGTGTGTGTGTGTGTGTGTGTGTGTGTGTGTGTGTGTGTGTGTGTGTGTGTGTGTGTGTGTGTGTGTGTGTGTGTGTGTGTGTGTGTGTGTGTGTGTGTGTGTGTGTGTGTGTGTGTGTGTGTGTGTGTGTGTGTGTGTGTGTGTGTGTGTGTGTGTGTGTGTGTGTGTGTGTGTGTGTGTGTGTGTGTGTGTGTGTGTGTGTGTGTGTGTGTGTGTGTGTGTGTGTGTGTGTGTGTGTGTGTGTGTGTGTGTGTGTGTGTGTGTGTGTGTGTGTGTGTGTGTGTGTGTGTGTGTGTGTGTGTGTGTGTGTGTGTGTGTGTGTGTGTGTGTGTGTGTGTGTGTGTGTGTGTGTGTGTGTGTGTGTGTGTGTGTGTGTGTGTGTGTGTGTGTGTGTGTGTGTGTGTGTGTGTGTGTGTGTGTGTGTGTGTGTGTGTGTGTGTGTGTGTGTGTGTGTGTGTGTGTGTGTGTGTGTGTGTGTGTGTGTGTGTGTGTGTGTGTGTGTGTGTGTGTCCGTGTGTGTGTGTGTGTGTGTGTTACTATCCTTGTGGGGACTTGAGTATGATAACACACTCGCGCTGTGGGGACCTGAACCCAAGTCCCCACAAGGTAAAGTCTTCTAAATGGTTAGAAATGACTTCAGAAACATATGTGCCAATTTTTACAACTTTTTAAAAAATTGCTTGTGGGGACCTGTGGTTCACTGTGTGTGTTTATTTTTTTGCTCGCTCTGCCCCTGTAGCCAGGCGGTGGTACTGCAGCCTTAAACACACTTAACATATTAAACACACTTGAATCCCATCTAGCAACAGAGGATAGAGATTTTGAAGGAACAAACCCATCCGAAAACATAATACCTGAATGGAATGTCCTTTTTAATTTTATGTAACCTTTTTTTTAAGAAGAAAAATATTAATCATATGAGGTTACGGACTTTGCACTTTTATCTTTTGTAGCTATTTTCTTCGAAAAGCTAAGAAATGCACATTTAATTGAATGCTATTTTTTTACATTTCCAATACATGACCGTATCTCTATTGATGAAATGACGCACCTCATCATCTTATCAGTACTCATTGATGTGGCAACAATACAAATATTTAGGAAAAAGCATATCTATATCAAAGAAAGTGGTATAGTATGGTCATTCTCTTTAATCCTTAACTAGTATTCTCCTTTAATATATATTTTGCCATTGAACTTATCATTTCTTAAAAGTATATGTGCGACGTTAGGATTCATCTAATTATGAGCACCCTATTGAAATAATGACTGCGTTTACAATAGTGTATTTTAAACAGCCCCTGCTTTACAGGTAGTGCATGTGACATAAACATGAAAGTGCAGAAAGATAAAACAATTTTGCACCAAAACATGAACCCAACTTTGAATTTGCTGCGAATGTGTTTTGCTGCAAGGAAAGAAAATCCCTTGTCGCAGTGCATCCGTTGGAGATGTCGGAATTTGCCTTGAGAGAAAACTCTAGACAGAACTTTAGAATGGGCAGCCGCAGACAAGTAAATGCACACTTGTGCATGCCAAAAAAACAGGACTGCAGATCAGGGTGCTGAAAACCCTTGGAGTTGATTAGACTCTCTGAATGGGGGTAGATGCTGGTGCCAACACACCTTCCAACAGAGAGGAGGTTCAGCATGGTACTGACAGCAGCCAAGAAGGGAGTCAGGTGCACAAACAAAATCTGCAGCTGATTCCACCCATGCTATTAAAATGCAAAATGCATCATTTTCGAGTTCAAGAAGATATAGCACAATCCTTATGCAGTGTACTCTTTCGATGCAGTTTGCAGATTATTGGAGTTAGAGCTCAATGATAGAAATCTAGGCCGTCCGAACGGAAACTCTTGGGGTTATTTTCTTGCTTTCCTTAACCGGTTAGGAGGTCGTTTACTGCACATTATAGATGCCTATAGTGTTTCTTACACCTCCTTCGAACAAAAGGCCTTCATCAAGAAATACCATCAGGAAACACTGTAGCTGGTAGGTGAATTATGTGGACTGTTTCTTTCCTAAAGCAAATTGCATATGGCTCCATTCTGCAAACTTTCGGGTTGGTCTGGGTTAAATTTAAATTACACGTACGAATTCGTACAGTTCTGGAAATGTTGCATTCGACAAAAATTCATGATTCCTTCCTATCGCATTGAAATAAAAAGTAAATCTCTGAAACCTGTACCACCAGATAATTACTTCGACTGCGAAGCATAGAAACTGCAAATATTAGACATATATATTGTGAATGGATCCTTTAGTTTTCAATTCGAAAAAATATTTACTGAGCCCAGTCTAGTTTTAACCTCACTCAGAAAATCGAAATCTTAAGCAGAATATTGCATCTTATATTTAAAAAAGAAATGCTACAAATATCTAACGCCAGACCTTCGAATTCGAAACAATCCAATTGCATCTGTGCTAGCTTTCTTTTATCTTTCAGCATCTAATGCCAACGTGTATATTTGAGCGGCATTTGACTATAATGTGAACTTTGCAGTCTGCTTTTGCCCTAGTGCTTATCGGACTTTTCCTAAAACATGTATTATTTCATTTCTTAGATGTGCACACGGTTTGATTTCAAATTAACTGTTTCTTTAGCTTCTTGTTAAAAGAATACCCGTGTTTTCCGCAGTGTCTTCATGCAGAGAAGTAAAGTTAGCCAGGGCGTTGCCAAGGTCAGCCAAAGATGTGCAAATGCACTTTCATGCATAACAAAGGGCCGGTTAATTAGCGGGGCTAAGAACACCTCATGTCAGTGACTGTTGCAGACTGGGGAATGAGCGCAGCTGCAATGGATTACAAACACCTTGTTAAACGAGCAGACAAACATCAGCAAAAATCACTAGGTTTGCTTGGCCTGAAACTTCAGCAGTACTCAGATTGAGATTGAATTTCTGAGACTGTTAGCCTTCTTTTGCGCTTCCGATAATGAAAAAAAAACGTAAAGAAGTGCAATTTTTTAAGAGAAGCCCATGCAGTGGGACATTTATTCCTATCTATTATTGATGAATATTGGAAAGAAAAAAAGAGAATGCTAGGTTCACCTGCACAAATGTAGAAATTTTAGTAGCAACATTTCATATGTTTAATAAATAAAACAAAAACTTTTAAATTTACATTTTGGGCGTCTCCATTTTATTTTTATTTGAACATTTCAAAATCATTCATATCATATTGTATCATATAATGTGGGAGGGTGGACGAATGAAGATAAATTAAGCGGCATAATGCAGCACATTTGTGAAAGTAGATAGACTTCCCTATTTTGTTATGCTTTTCAAACAGGTTAACCCTGTTTGAGCAAATGTTTCATCTCATTAGTACCAGTTTAAACCCCAAATACAGCATATGCAACAGAAAGGAGACTAGAGAACACTTGCAAAGTGCATTCCACTGCTGGGGAAAGTGTGTCATTTCGGATTTCGTCGTTTTTGTCCGTTTGCTGTAGAAACATACTTTTTGTTAAAATCTGCAGGTTATGCAGAACATGATGGATTTTGTGGCAAATGCATAACTCTACTGAAAATGCCATGGTTGCAACATTACATAATTCAAGTGACCCCCCATATAGAGAGGAAAAATAATGTGTCTGACTGGCTTAAGACGTTCTCAGCAGCCAGAGTGAAGTTAGGGCACCGAGGCTGACTATTGTGTGATCACAGCCACCAACTCAGCGTGATCGTATGCTAAAATCAATTTTTTTTATCTACAACTAAAACAGCAGAATATGCTATTTTAAAATGTATTGCACAATGTTGGAAATTGGACCAATCATGTAAAAAGTGTTTCAGAATTCACCTGGAACCCTCATAAGGGAAACAACCATGATGAGCACAGCCTCTTTGTGATATATGAAGAGCTGCCCTTCTAATGAAAATGTAAGGCGTGGGCTGAATTACTAGTTTGAAGGTACAGTTTTTACATTTTCAGTTTAGGTCGATTTTTTTCTTTTTCATGTAATATTTCAACAAAATAAGACAGGGCACTTCATTATTTCTTAGTAAGCGAAGTATGGATCAGATTCACTAAAGTCGATGCAGAGCCAAAGCTGTGTAATAATCAGCAGTACTGCATTGAATGTATTACCAAAAATTGTGCAGTACAATATGTAGAAGGAGTCGGGTGCTGACGTCCTCACACACATTTGCGCTACAAAGTGATTTTAGACAAAGGATAAACTTCATGCAATAGCACAAAGGTGAGGTAGGATTACCTTGAGTGAAAACTTGACCCAGCTCCAATGTGATGAGTCCAGCTTGAAATCTTAAGGCAGGTACTCCCTAGACCAAGCTATACCACGCTGAAGAGCTTTGAAACCATCAACACCAGTCTTTGGTTCCTTTTATTCCGGTCAGGGAGGACTTGATCTGGCAGTTCAGGCTCAATTGTTCCCATTGGAGCAGAGTCATGACTAATTTGCAAATGGCTGGGTCTAAATTGAGGTAGCATGGTTTGCAAAATAATGAGCAAGGATGTGGCCAGAGTAATTTCCAGTGGTTGGGATTAGTTCAAGCTTTCCATCTATAATTTTTTTTGCATACCTCAGTGTGATGTTGTAAATGAAATGAATATACACAGACGTAGGTCCTGTGCCCTCTGAGCCGCTGGAACCAAGTTATACCCAGCTGATGAGCTCTAATAGGGCAAAACCCATCCTGGGTTACTTGTGTTTGATTTCAAGGAGGACATGTTCTGGCCGTCCATGCTAGACTCTTCCCATTGGAACAGGGTCCAGACTGATTTGCAATAGCTGGGTCCAAATGGAGGTGGGATGGTGTGCAAAATAGAAATGGAGCGGGATGGGACATTGAGTATTTACCAGCTGCTGAGATTAATTAGAGCTTTCCATCCTTCATTTTGTTGTATACTTCAGTTTTTCTTGTTGTGAGCAAACAATTTTAGATGGAATCTACCAGATAGAGCATGCTGCCGGGTTGCATAAGACCAAGGCTCTCATTTACAAGAGGCCTGCACCGCCCCACGTCACTTTTAATGATGCTCCAGTGACGCAGGCCTCTGAATTACATCAACAAGGCCAAGGAAAGCTACTCTGCATAGCTTTTCATGGCCTCTTAGATATGGCATTGCCTCACACTGCCCTGGGGAGGCATGCCATGGGTGTTGCTGTAGGTTTTCCCACTCAACGCCCCTGGTTTTTGACACATTCAAAGATTTACAACAAAGCATAAATCTGGGAATGCATCAAAATCCTGCGCCTCCGCAGCGGTGGCATGAGGGTTGTTTTTGTGGGGAAACAACAGTTACAACGCAACTGTTACAACGGACTACTTTTACAACGCAACCACTACAACCCAGGATCCTTTACAACGCATGCCTTTACAACGCATGACATTACATAGCAGATGCTGTTACAATGCATGCCATTACAATGTAAGTATAGGTAAGTTTATCTTTTTTAATAAATTTATTTAATTTGGGTTTTGGGGTAAAGGGGTATTTTAAGGGTTCAGGGCTAGGTTTGGGTTATGGGGTACAGGGGTATTTTTAGGTTTCAGGGCTAGGTTTGGGTAATGGGGTACAGGGGTATTTTTAGGTTTCAGGGCTAGGTTTGGGTAATGGGGTACAGGGGTATTTTTTGGTTTCAGGGCTAGGTTTGGGTTTTGGGGTACAGGGGTATTTTTAGGTTTCAGGGCTAGGTTTGGGTTATGGGGTACAGGGGTATTTTTAGGTTTCAGGGCTAGGTTTGGGTTATGGGGTACAGGGGTATTTTTAGGTTTCAGGGCTAGGTTTGCGTTATGGGGTACAGGGGTATTTTTAGGTTTCAGGGCTAGGTTTGGGTTATGGGGTACAGGGGTATTTTTAGGTTTCAGGGCTAGGTTTGGGTTTTGGGGTACAGGGGTATTTTTAGGGTTCAGGGCTAGGTTTGGATTTTGGGGTACAGGGGTAGCTTTAGTGATTAGGGATAGGTTTGGGGTACAGGGGTACAGGGGTATTTTAAGGGTTCCGTTTTTTAAAAAACTACTTAAAATAAATTAAAATAATTAAATATTTATTACTTAAAGTTTTTTTAAAATAGATATACTTACCTATACTTACGTTGTAATGGCATGCGTTGTAATAGCATCTGCTATGTAATGACATGCGTTGTAAAAGCATTCGTTGTAAAGGATCCTGCGTTGTAAAAATCGCGTTGTAATGGTATGCGATGTAAAAGTATGCGTTTTAACGTCATACATCCGTTTTTGTGACAAAAAGTGCCCCGTCCTCCACAAAAACAACCTGATTTCAACAGAGACACCCTTGCACCATGGTGTAAGGGTGCCTGAGTTGGCACATGGCAGCCATTTGTGTGCCAGCTCTGTGAAAGAGGACAGGAATTCACCATATCTCAAAGATACAGTTCATATCTGCCCTTTCCTTTTGATGCAGGACAATGCAGCAAGAAGCCTTACAGTGCTGCCCTGTGCCAAAACTTTGTCAGCGTACCAAGATCTTACAGTGAGATAAAAACCCACTCATTGGTTGCCATTGATTGGCTTTATTTTCGTTCTCATTTGCCTACTTCTGTTTAGATGGCTTGTCTTATATTATGTTTGTCCCTCTCGTGAGCATAACCTCTTTACTTGTGTCTTTGCACTCCTCACTTTAAGGGAACTCTTTTTCATGATTTCCTTTAGCAGTCCACAAGAGTGCATGTGTTTTCCAGCTGTCTTGTTTGTGCGTCTCGCCTCCTCCCTTTTCTAGTTGCTCTTTCTCACCTGACTGCTGCTCTCCCTCCTCATTGCTATATTTTCTTTTGTTTAAGCACTCCATGAGTGAATGTGTTTACTAGCTGTATCCCTTGAGTGCTTCTCTCCACCCACACATTGTTACTTTCTCTTCTCCGTGTGCTTTTCTCCCATGCTGCCTTCTCTCGTCCGCATGCTTCAATCCATTCACTCTGCACACTCTATGATGTTCTCTATCACCTGTGTACTTCTGTGATGTTCTATGCCTCTTGTGCTTCCCCCTGTTATCGTGCACTGCTTTTTCCCTTTCCCCACTCCTCCATTACCAGGCACCTCCACCACCAAAAGCTGAAGTCCTTTTTTTAATTGGCACTTTTGTACTAAAAATCATACTTTTTGTTATGGAGGTGCATGTCCTGTGAAGAACAAGATGATGTAAAATGTTGAGTAGTGAAGAATTGTATTGCTTGTAGATATATAGGGACACTGCAAACAGATGCTGTACTGACGGGGCTGTAAATATTTACAACTAAGGAGAGAAGTAGGGAATCTGCAGAGAAAGGGAGTCTGACCAGACCTCAACTCCAGGTAGGATTCCTAGAATGAGCAGCATCGCAGCTGGTCCCGCTATAATTCTGGAGACCTCATCTGTATGGTGTATTTGGTGTTTTTCCAAGTTCATAGTTGGGGTTGAAATTGTGGACTGTTAGTTTCTGACGAGGCACTATGACAATGTGGGTGATCACTACATGTGTGGTTATTCACCTACCACTTGTATTTATTTTGTTCCAAGTTTAACACATTTTAATTTGCTAACGGCAAGAGCAAATGTATATCCTGAATGAAGATTTGGAGGAAACATTCCCATATTTAATGATGATGCAGACATAATGGTTTATTCAAAGAGAAAAGTCCCTCCTTTGGAAACAAACATGCTGATGCAAGTTTGTATTACATTTTACAGGTGTAGAATGTTCCAGCGGGCTGAGAATCTCCGCGTGTTTCCCTTGCGCTCATTTCCTTAAACATGGTAAAATTGGCTTACACCCAATTGGCACATTTATTTTACTTGTCAGTCCTTAGTAAAGTAGTACTATATGCACCCAGGGCCTGCAAATTAAATGCTACTAATGGGCCTGCAGCAAAACACACAAGATGATGGATGGAATGTTGCACAATGGCAAAACATTTACCCCCAGTCACAGATCTGGGTTTAATCCATCGTTATTTTGCTCACCAAGCACACCCCAGTTCAGACATGGCCATATGCAAATCAGTCTTGGCCCTGTGCCTCATGGGAACAGTCCAGCCTGAACTGCCAAGCCATGTCTTCCCTGGACAGGAATCAAGCATCCTTGGATGGTTGCCGGCTATCAGCCGTCTTCAGCCAGGATAGCTTGACTCCAGTGGCGTAGTGAGCATTAATGGGCCTGCAGCATTTGTCATGCCACCCGCTTAGGTAGCCCCTTAAAACATGTGCCAGTCTTGCCATTGCAGCCTGCAAACTATTTTGAAGAGCCAGTTCGACCTAAAAAACCCATACCAACCCTAAACCCTAGAAATTCCCTTGTCACCCAAAAACCCATACGCACCCTAAAACCTAAAAAAAGCCCATATCACCTAAAAACCCATACCTACCATAAAACCTAAAAATTCCCTTGCCACGCATAAACACATGCCCACCCTAAATCCTAAATATTCACTTACCACCGTAAACCATAAAATTGCCCTTGCCCCACAAAAACCCACACCCACCCAAGATCATAAACCCCATAAACACCGTAAATCCTACAAAATTCCTTACCACCAAAAATCCCACACCACCATAAAAGATTAAAATTCCCTTGCCGCCCATAAAGCCCATACCCACCCTAAACCCTAAAAAATCCCTTAACACTCAAAGACCTACACCCATCCTAAACCCAAAATGTTCAACTGCCACCCAGAAACAAATACCCACTCTAAGCCCTATAAGATTCATTACCACCTAAAAACCCATACCCACCCTAAACCCTAAATGTTCCTTATCACCCAAAAAAACCATACCCAACATGCCCGTCCTAAACCCTAAAAATGCCCTTGCCACCGTACACACCATAAACCCTAAAAAAAATCCCTTATCACCTAAAAACCTATACTCACCCTAAACCCTAAAAAATACCTTACCACCCAAAAACCCATACCCACCCTAAACCCTAGAAATTCCCATGCCACCCATAAAAAACCCATACACACCCTAAAAACTAAAAAAGCCCATATCACTTAAAAATCCATACCTACCATAAAAACTAAAAAATCCCTTACCACCGAAAAACCCATACCCACCCTAATCCCTTAAAATTCCCCTGCCACCCAAAAACCATGCCTACCCTAAAAATGCCTGTGCTGCCCAAAAACCCATACCCATCATTAACCCTAAAAGAGCCCTTATCATCTAAAAACCTATATTCACCCTAAACACTAAAAAATACATTGCCACCAAAACCCATACCCACCCTAAACCCTAGTCATTCTCTTGCCACCCAAAAACCCACACCCGGAACCATAACAATTCTCTTGCCACCCAAAAAACAATACAAACCGTAAAACCTACCAAATTCCTTGCCACCAAAAATCCCACACAAAATACCCCTGCCACAAAAACCCATACCTATCCTAAACCCTAAAAAATCACTTAACACTCAAAAACCTACACCCATCCTAAACCCTAAAAATTCAATAGCCATCAAAATCCCATATCCACCCTAAACCGTAAAATATCCCTTACCATTCAAAAACCTATAATCACCCTAAACCCTAGAAATTCCCTTGCCACTCAAAAACCCATACCCACCCTAAAAAAATCTTGCCACCCAAAAACCCACACAAACACTAAACCCTACAAGATTAATTACAACTCAAAAACTCATACCCATCCTAAACCCTAAAGGTCCCCTTGCCACCCAAAACCTATGTCCACCCTAATCCCTAAAAAATCTCTAATCACCCATATACCCATAAACACCCTAACCCCTAAAAAATCCCTTACAACCGATAAAAACCATACACACCCAAATTCCTTTGAGTTTCCTTGCCACCCAAAAAACCCATACCCAGCCTAAACCCTAAAAAATCCATTTCCACTCAAAAACCCATACCCACCCGAAACCCTTGAAATTCTCTTCTACCAAAAAAACCATACAAATGCTAAAACCTAAAAAATCCCTTTCCACCCAAAAACCCAAACAAATTCTAAACCCTAATAAAAGCATTATTGCCCAAAAACCCATACCCAAGCTAAACCCTAATATAGCTATATTTGACTACTAAACAGGCAGTTACAATTGCAGTTATCTTACAGTTAAAAGGGGCTTACTTTGAATGGGGTAGCAGGTGCAGTGTCACCTGGGCCAAAAGCTCTAGGGACCCCACTAAACACCAAATATTCCTATATTTAACTACTAAATAAGCAGTCACAAGTGCAGTTACCTTGCATGCACTTGGGTCATGAATTCAATGGTGCAGCGACACCGGGCCCAAAGCTCTAGGAACCCCTCTAAACACTAAATATTGCAAAATTCTACTATGAATCAGGCAGTCACAAGTGCAGTTACTTTACAGGCAATTGGGTCATGATTTGAATGGTGCGGCAGGTGCAGTGGCACCAGAGCCATAAGTTGGCATAACTCCTCTAAACACCAAATATTGCTATATTTTATTACTAAACAGGCAGTCAAAAATGTAATTATATTGCAGGCATTAGGGGCATGATTTTAATGGTGCAGCAGGTGCAGTTGTACCGGGCCCAAAAGTTGTCAGAACTCCTCTAAACACATAGGGGCTTATTACGATGTCGGATGGACTTCACTCCGCCTGCCATCGTCCCGGGGATTGGGATCGGTTGCCTATAAGGCGGCTGTCCCGCAAATGCCATATGATGCGACCGCCACCACAGCAACCGCAAATGGCATGTTTGCATTTCCCTGCACATTTCCCTTCGTCATGTGGCAGGCACCATGCGGTGCCTGCCACATGACATCACTATGGAAAGGCTGACGGGATGCAGCATCCTAATCTGGCTGATGGTGCCTGCTATGCACTGCCTCTTTTCTGTGGAAGCAGTGCGTTCCAACAGGCAATCGTAACGATTGCTGCTGTCGGACCCGTAGCGGATCCAACAGGCAATCGTAACGATTGCTGCTGTCGGACCCGTAGCGGATGGACTTTCCGTCCGCAATGCACACCGCCCACCATCACAATGTGGCGGGCGGAAATTGGCCTTACAATGCTGCTAAATCAGCCCCATGGTACTGCTATTACATCAGTTCATTCAACTATTTCCCTCTCATTTCATTTTGCAAAATGTTGCTATTACTTACCCACACTATACCACTAGTAACAGCATACTATATTACCTTTTTGTACAAAAACAAGTCATAACATTTTAACAAACTTTCTTTAACTTATATTGTACAACTACTCAGCCAGCTATAACTCACAAAAAAGCTTATTAACCTGTTTACCGCGGCAGCAATTTCGCCGCGGTGCGGGCGTTCTATTGCATGGGCAGGGCCACGCCGGCCAACGGACGTGCGCAGCACTACAGAGGTAGTATTTGCGATGGCCGTTGGCCGACGGGCGCACTTAAGGGGTTAATCTCATAGGAGAAACCTAATGCATTTCCCAATGCTTGTTTGTTTTGTTTTCAGCACTCTATGGGAGAACATGTTTTCTTTCACTCCACCTCTGTATTGTGTTCTACCTCCCTTTCAAATTCTTGCCCTCATCTGTTCTGTGTTTTTGTCATCCCTCGTCTTTCTGTTGCTTCTCCATAACTTCTCTTGCCACTGGTTAGTGTTAATCACTGCTGAGAGCAGTGTTGACCTCCTACGCCTGCACTCTGCTCCTCTGTTTGTCTCCTGTCCCTCCTCATCCTGTTGTAGGAGGTCTTGGCAGCTGTGATTTCCTACCAGGTCACTCCCTTCTAAGTGTGCCATCAAGCACTTTAAAAAAAATGACTGCTCAATGTTGCAAATCTGCCAACCTGGAATAGAAAATTAAAAAATAGAATGCTGCTGCATGCATTGTGACACAAAACATGTACACATATACATCATCACGTTGGGGCTGCCATAGCGTCATGATGCATAAGTGCACATAAGTGGTGATGTGGCGCACTTTCTTTTTGTTGATAGTGATGAACAGCAGAAGAAGGGGTGTATTGCTTTGTTTCTACTTTTTTTCTGGCGCTTGTGGGCCTGTAGTTGTACAGAAAAAGGAAACATACTAGTTACAGATGCATTTGTGCGCCAATCTAAAATCAATTAAAAATTTCAAACTCATACAAAGTAGTTTACATTGTGTGAATTTAAAAAACAACCTACAGTTACTGCATGAGTTGAAATAGATTTGTTTTTAAACAATTATTTAAAAACTTGATATGAAAGATGTTCCTTTCATTCGGGATATGTAATTAATTTTGGAATGTGAATTTAATTATATTCATAAACGTGTCTATCTGATGATAGTCAATTTTTGCATTGGTTTTCCAAACTAGGCGATTTTGGTACTGAAATGCCCATTTCCACTTTCTGGGAATGAAAGTTCCCGCTCTGTCTTGGCTAACTCTGCAACCTGAAACATGCAGGCAGTTGTATCCTGTTTGCAGCCCTTCCAAAGTACCTGTTGATATGCAAGTTGAGAGCCTCGCAGTGCCCTCCGGTTGTCATGACTATGGCCGAGGAGAGGTGTGAAGGCCTCTACCCCAAGATCAGCATAACAAAGGGCCGAGAGCTTGACTTCCCCAGCAGTGCGCCTTCCCGGGAAACACCTGCAGCAGGCAGCAGGCTGTGGTTGTGAGGGGAAGGGGATACAGGGGCTGGTGGTGTTTTGTGTCACACGAAGCTGTCTGCACACGAGTTTAGCATACTTGCTTTTACCTAAACGTCATAGCCTTGAATTAAGTACGGCATAGATGTTTACAGAATGCTTTTCACTGAAAACGAACTTTTTCAGAACTGCACCTCTCAAATGTGCAAGGAAATGAAGGCAAGGGTATCTATGTATAAAACAACACGAGATGCTTGTATTCTGTTTAGTTGCAAAACACATTTCAAAAAGGTTAGTGCTCCTTCTCCATATGCAAAAAAACTTTGATGCTGCAGT